>NW_027256895.1:4023419-4365919 GCF_029215685.1 Pituophis catenifer annectens
TTTGGGGAATGATAGAGCTGGGAAAGGGGGGGTCGTGATTTATTTTTGCGGAAAGTGGATTTTTTCTTGCTTTTCTTTCGTTCGGGGGGCTTAACAACACGGCCGGGTCAGGTGGGGAGGTCACGCCTGGGGGTGGGGGCGAACGGTGGGGTGAGGGCTGATGACAGGCTGATGTCCAACTGAATAGGCGAAGAATCCCTTGTCAGGATGGGTTAGCAACGCTGAGCTGGCCTTTTGTGGCCGTGTGGGGCTGGGTATTAGCTGAGGGGCGGGCTGGCCCGGGCACCATGGCAACCCTTCACCGGCCTGGGGTCCAAACCAGGGACATCGCTTCTGCCCCATAGAACCCATTTTCCATCAGGGTGCCGGCCTGCTCCGGCTTTTACACCTTTGCAGGGGAGCGGGTGCGAGTTCAGCCTCCTTCTCGGGATTTGAACCTGTCTCCGCCCTGCGGGTATGCTGCAAACGGACTCCGGGGCCCATCGTCCATCACCCAGCACTGAATTGCCTCTCCCCCGCGTGCATGCTGCAAACGGACTCCGGGGCCCATCGTCCATCACCTAGCACTGAATTGCCTCTGCCCCGCGTGCATGCTGCAAACGGACTCCGGGGCCCATCGTCCGTCACCCAGCACTGAATTGCCTCTGCCCCGCGTGCATGCTGCAAACGGACTCCGGGGCCCATCGTCCATCACCTAGCACTGAATTGCCTCTCCCCCGCGTGCATGATGCAAACGGACTCCGGGGCCCATCGTCCATCACCCAGCACTGAATTGCCTCTCCCCCGCGTGCATGCTGCAAACGGACTCCGGGGCCCATCGTCCGTCACCCAGCACTGAATTGCCTCTGCCCCGCGTGCATGCTGCAAACAGACTCCGGGGCCCATCGTCCATCACCCAGCACTGAATTGCATCTCCCTCGCGTGCATGCTGCAAACGGACTCCGGGGCCCATCGTCCTTCACCCAGCACTGAATTGCCTCTCCCCCGCGTGCATGCTGCAAGCGGACTCCGGGGCCCATCGTCCATCACCCAGCACTGAATTGCATCTCCCTCGCGTGCATGCTGCAAACGGACTCCGGGGCCCATCGTCCGTCACCCAGCACTGAATTGCATCTCCCTCGCGTGCATGCTGCAAACGGACTCCGGGGCCCATCGTCCGTCACCCAGCATTGAATTGCCCCCACTCTCTCTCTCGACGACATAGAAACGTTGATCCTTCTGGGCATGCACAGAGTGCTTTTCCCCTACCGAAGAATCCTGGTCCGATTGTGGCTGAAAGGGCAAACAATTTCTGAGCATGTCTAGAGTGCCTCTTTTTTTTTTTTTTTTTTTTTGCCGTTGTTGCTCACGAAGCTGCGCTCAAGAAGTCTAGCTTCTGAGCCTGTCCAAAGTGTTCTTCTTCTTCTTCTTCTTCTTCTTCTTCTTCTTCTTCTTCTTCTTCTTCTTCTTCTTCTTCTTCTTCTTCTTCTTCTTCTTCTTCTTCTTCTTCTTCTTTCTTCTTCTTCTTCTGTTTGCACAGAAAGTTAACTCTGGGCATATACAGAGTGCCTTTTCCTTACAGAGGAATCTTCTCTGGCTGTTGCTAGATGGATAAATAACTTCTGAGCATGTTTAGAGTGCCTTTTCCCTCACACTCAAAAGATCTAATAATAATAATAATAATAATAATGATGATGATGATAATAATAATAATAATAATAATTTTATTTCTATACCGCCCTTCTCCCGAAGGACTCAGGGCGGTGTACAGCCTATTTAAAAAACACAGGACAATTTAAAATTTAAAATTATTAAATAAATTTGGCTCCATTTAAAACCCCAGAAATTTAAAATACCCCAATTTAAAATTATCATGTCGATAGCCAGCCTGGCGGAACAACAGGGTCTTCAGTGCACAGCTTCTGAACCTGTCCAAAGTTACTATTTTTCCTTCAATTCGCACAAAATGTTAATTCTGGGCATACACAGAGTGCCGTGTTCCTACAGAGGAATTTTCTCTGGCTGTTGCTAGAAGGACAAATAACCTCTGAGCATGTTTAGACTGCCTTTTTCTCACACTCGAGAGACCCAGCTTCTCAGCCCGTCCAAAACGGTTATTTTTCCTTCCGCTCCACTTTCAAAAAACTTTTTTTTAAAAAAAAAACATATACAGGTAGTCCTCGACTTACGACCCCAACGCAGCCCCAAATTTTTGTCACCAAAATGTTTCACTTGGTGACAAAAATTTGGGGCTGCGTTGGGGTCATAAGTCGAGGACTACCTGTATATGTTTTTACGGCTCTTCTCGCCACGGTTCTTAAGCGAATCCCCGCAGGGGTTCAGTTAGTCAAGACGGTCGTTAAGTGAATCCGGGCTTCCCTACTTGCCTCGGCTTGCCGGAAGGTCGCCAAAAAAAAAAAAAAAAAACGAACCGGCGAACCGTCGCTAAATGTGAATCAGTGGCTAAGCCTCTGAATATTGAGTCACGGGAAGGCGGCGACGGTCGTTAAGTGCGAAACAAGCGTCGTCAATCGAGGACGAGCTATATCTGCAAAGGGGTGATGATGGGGGAGGCCAGCTTTGCCAGCCAACCCACTGAACTTTGTGCATGCTCAGGAACACCCCGGAGGGGGGTGACGACGGTATGACCTCATCGCTTCCAGGCCGTGCCCGGGGATCCAAGCCAGAACGGAGGGCTTCAAGGATGGGGAGGGCTTGTCCAAATCAGGCTGGGAGTGATGGGCTTTGTAGTCCCATGCATGGGAGTGATGGGCTTTGTAGTCCCATTGCATGGGGGGGGGAGAAGCGACTCCCCCCAAAAAGAGGAACTAGGAACAGGGAGCAAGTTAGTGAAAGGAAAGGGGAGGGGGGTGGAATTGTTGGCCACGCCCCCCCGGTCTCAATCCCGCCTTCCCCATTGGCTGGCTGCTAATATATGCGGATGACGTCAGCCTCCCGGCGTTTAAAGGGAACCCCGAGGTCTGCGCTGTGTTCTTTGGGATCCTCAACCCCATTTAAGCGGCTCCAACGGGTGGCAGGGCGGTCCGGACCGGACGCTGGCAAGGAAAGCAAGATCCATGGACGACCAAGCAAGCAGGTGGGCTCTTCCTTCCCTTGCCCCCCCCCCCAAAAAAGAGATCTGGTGGATTGCAAAGGATCGCTTTGCGTGTTTTTCCCCCTCCCACCATCACCACCACCGGGTTCCCTTTGCCAAAGGATCGCCTTGCCTTTCCCCACCCCCCCCGGGTCTGGAAGTTTTGTAAAGGATTCCCCCCCTGCGTTTGGCCAGATCTGGGTGGATTTCAAAAGGGATCCCCTTGCGTTTCCCTGGATCTGGACTTTTTTTTTTTTTGCAAAGGATCCCTCTGCGTTTCCCCGGATCCGGGAGGGGGGGGATTTGCAAAGGATCGCCTTGCGTTTCCCCGGGTCTGGACTTTTTTTTTTTTGCAAAGGATCCCACCTGCGTTTCCCCGAATCTGGGGGATTTGCAAAGGGATCGCCTTGCGTTTCCCTGGGTCTGGTTTTTTTTTTTTTTTTGGCAAAGGATCCCCCTGCGTTTCCTCGGGTTCTCTTTGCAAAGGATCGCCCTGCGTTTCTCCGGATCCGGGTGTTTTGGTTTTTTTTTGGAAAAGGATCCCTCTGCGTTTTCCCAGATCTGGGGGAATTTGCAAAGGATCCCCCTGCGTTTCCCCGGGCTCTCTTTGCAAAGGATCGCCTTGCGTGTCTCCGGATCTGGAATTTTCGCAAAGGATTTCCCCCTGCGTTTTCCCAGATCTGGGGGATTTGCAAAGGATCCCCCTGCGTTTCCCCGGGTTCTCTTTGCAAAGGATCCCCCTGCGTTTCCCTGAATCTGGGGGGATTTGCAAAGGATCCCCCTGCGTTTCCTCGAGTCTGAGGGATTGGCAAAGGATCCCTTTGCGTTTCCCCGGATCTGGGGGGATTTGCAAAGGATCTCCCTGCGTTTCCTCAAGTCTGAGGGATTGGCAAAGGATCCCTTTGCGTTTCCCCGGATCCGGGGGGATTTGCAAAGGATCGCCTTGCGTTTCTCCGGATCTGGGTGTTGGTTTTTTTTTTTGCAAAGGATCCCCTTGCGTTTTCTCGAGTCTGGGGGATTTGCAAAGGATCCCCTTGCGTTTCCCCGGGTCCGGGATTTTTGCAAAGGATCCCTCTGCGTTTGGCCAGATCTGGGGGGATTTGCAAAGGATCCCCTTGCCTTTCCCCGGGTCTGGGAGATTTGCAAAGGATCCCCTTGCGTTTTGCTGGGTTTCTCTCGTCTCCCGGGAGGCAGTTTTCCACCCCGTCCGCTTTCATTTCTTTTTTTTTTTCTCTCCGCGATCCTTTCCTTTCTGCGCCTCTCGGGGCTTTGGATCGCAAGAGCCGGCGGGCGAGCTCCGCTTTCCCATGGCAGGATGCGCGCAAGCCGCTGCGCGGCATCCAGAGGGGAGAGGGGAAAGTCAGCAGGACCTGTAAATTTGGGAGATTTGGGTAAAGAAAAGTCTGATTTGGGCAAAATCCATCCTCCTTTTTAAATGACATTTTCTCAATTGAAGGGGGGGAAAGGACTTCAACTCCCAGAATTCCCCCCATTTTGGCTGAGAGGGGGGGAATTCTGGGAGTTGAAGTCCTCCCCTCCCTTTTTTTTTTTTAAGTTGTCAAAGTTGAGAAACTT
Source organism: Pituophis catenifer annectens (assembly GCF_029215685.1). NCBI lineage: Eukaryota > Metazoa > Chordata > Lepidosauria > Squamata > Colubridae > Pituophis > Pituophis catenifer. The sequence continues at coordinate 4,028,068 of NW_027256895.1, forward strand.
TCTTCAGGATATTAAATACTGCAAGAGGGGGGGGGTCTTTCCTTTATTAGACACCCCCACTCCCCGTCCCCTATAATCCAAGGATGCCACCAAGGGATGTAGAATAAAATAGATTCTGGAAGGGACTTTGGGAGGTCATCTAGTCCAGCCCCCTTTTTTCAAGCAGGAGAACCCATACAATCTCCGTCCGCTGACTGTCCAGTCTCTTCTTTAAAAAAAAAAAATGAGCTTAAACCGGGGAAAAATTAAAAAATAATCCGTATTTTTCTGTCCCATCCTAGCTCGGTTAGGATAGGAAATTCTGGAAATTCCCACCAGTAGCTTTTGATCTGGCTTGAGATAGACGTTGCTGAGCTGCAGAAGCTCGGCAGAGAGAGGGCAACTCGATTGCGGGCGCTTGGACTTTAATCCAAGCGATTAAATGCGAATAAAGTGCAAAGCAGTGATTTTTTTTTGTTTGTTGTTGTTGTACTAGCCATGGGCAACGGATAGGACCTTCCTTGCTGCGTATCCTGGTTAGGACTGGGCGAGGGTGTGACTCAAACTATGGTTTAACTCTAGTTTGTCGGCACATGGCCGCAAAACCTCCCGTGTCCATTTGGGTAGCGAGTCGTAGATTTAATCAGTGATTTAAAAAATAAATAAAACTTCCTCTGGATAATCCGTGGGTGCCACTTATTATTTTTTTTCCCCCTCTCTCTTAACGATTTATTTCCTGGCGTCTCCGCCCAAGAATATGACATTATAAATATAATCGTATTTATTATTATAAAAACGAGATTATAAATGTTATAATATCGTCCCTCGACCAAATAAAAGGACAAGTGGCAGCAGTAGTTTCCAGCGGGGCTGGAGGAGCAAACAGGTAGTCCTCGGCTTACGACCGTGAGGGAGCCCCAACATTTCTGCCGTTAAGTGAGGCATTTCTTAAGCGAGTTTTCCCCTCCCCACCCGCTTTTACGACCTTTCTCGGCACGGTCGTTAAAGTGAATCAATGCAGTCGGTAAATTAGTAACGGGATCGTTCCGTGAATCCGGCTTCTCCGTTGACTTGGCTGTGTCAAAATGTCGCAAAAGCGGGGAGATCGCGTGACCTTGGGACACACACAGCGACGGTCGTAAATATGAACCCGTTATTGCCAAGCAGCCCGAATTTGGATCGCATGACCGTGAGGCGGGCTACCAAGGGCGTAAGAGTGAAACATGAGCTTCATCTCTGGAAGCTTTCAAGAAGAGACTGGGCTGCCATTTGTCAGAAATGGTGTAGGGTCTCCTGCTTCGGCGGGAGGGGTTGGACTAGATGACCTACAAGGTCCCTTCCAACTCCGTTAATCCGCAAATCCCTGACAAGAGAGAAACAAGAGTCGATTCAAACGTTTCTGGAATCAAGACGCGAAGGAATAGGAACGAAGTTGTTTCCTGCAAATTGCCTCAGTCGGTATTCCTCCTTAAATAGGCTAAGGGAGTGGCCAATTAGCCCCAAGCTTTACTCTCGAGGAGACCTCCTCCTGAGGAGCCACTCCTGCCTTTTGGCAGCTCTGCGCGCCCGGGCATCGAGAAGAGGCTCCTCCTCTTCTTCCTCTTCACTTATGGGAGCTTCTGGAGGTTCTGAAGGCCCTGGCTGAATCCCCGCCTCTGGCACCACATCTCCTCCAGCCTCCTCATTGTCTGACTCGAGTGCCAGCTGCACAGGCTGCTGGCGCATCACCACGCCAGCCTCCTCGCTGTCGGAATCAGCTACTAACTGCACAGGCCGCTGACGGGCCACAACACTTCGGTGCAAAAGATTATTTATTTGCCTATTTATTTATTTCCTGGCAAGTGTATCATAACTTTCAGCCAAATAATACGAGGGGAGGTGGCAGCATTAGAAGTTTTCCGCGGGGCTGGATGAGGTACAACAATGTCTGCCTGAGCAAACACGCTATATACAATAGTGGCCAAAATTGTGGAAACCCTTTTGGGAAAAGTGTATTTTTGAGGTCGGTTGGCTAATAACACCACTTTTTTGGGGGAAATGTCAAGATAATCCTATTCCACTGCTGGAATGGCCCAGACCTTCACCCAATTGAAAATCGACGGGGCCGACGCAAGAAACTGATTAGTCAGAAGCGACCCAGCAATAAAACCCAGTTAACAGAAGCCATCATTCGATCTTGGTTTCACATTAGAAGTAAAAGATTTGGTTACACTCTGTTGTAAGGCCGTCATTCACGCTAAAGGTGACCCAACGAAGGATTCACTGACCTGGGGATCATTTTTTGTATATCTCGTTTTTTTCTGTGGTGATCATTTTTGTATATCTCATTTTTTTCTGGGGTGATCATTTTTGTATATCTCGTTTTTTCTACGGTTTTCATTTTTGTATATCTCGTTTTTTTCTGGGGTGATCATTTTTGTATATCTCGTTTTTTTCTGGGGTGATCATTTTTGTATATCTCGTTTTTTTCTGGGGTGATCATTTTTGTATATATCTCGTTTTTTCTACGGTTTTCATTTTTGTATATCTCGTTTTTTTCTGTGGTGATTATTTTTGTACATCTCCTTTTTTTCTACGGTTTTCATTTTCCTTCTTGATCCTGTAACTGCTATTCTAATAGCAAATCCTTCCCAAAAGTGATTGCATTACATTCTTGATTCAATGGTCTTTCCATTCATATATAATTTTAAGGTACTACTCCAAAAAAAAAAAAAGAAAAGAAAAAAAAAGAAAAAAATGGTGTTATTAGCTAGTTTTAGAAAATACAACTTTTCCCAAAACGTTTCCACAATTTCAGCTGCTATTGTATATTGGATGCAAAGCAGTGGTGAAATGTAAATTTTATTATTACCGATTCTGTGGGAGTGGCTTGGTGGGGGGGGAGCGGTAATATGACTGAATATGAACTTTTTTTTTCTTTTTTACTTTTAACACCATTTTTCTACAACCTCTTCGGCTGAAGAGGTTGTTAAAAAAAAATGCTTTTAAAGCCTCTGACGATCCCAGCTGACTTGCCTGATCAGCAGAGGCTTTTTTTTTTTTTTAAAGCTTCTGACGATCCCAGCTGACTTGCCTGATCGTCAGAGGCTTTGTTTTTACTTTTAAAAGCATTTTTTCTATAACCTCTTCGGCCCAAGAAGTTGTAGAAAAAATGCTTTTAAAAATAATAATAAAAAAGCCTCTGATGATTGCGTGGCTCAGCTGGGCAATGGGAGGGGGGGCAGGGATTTTTGCTACCGGTTCTCCGAACCACCCGCCTCCATCGCTACCGGATCGGGCGATCTGGTCCGAACCGGGAGCAAAGAATATCTTTGTTAGTTATTTAGTTATTTAGTTATTTTTAGTTAGTTATTTTAATTAATTTTGTTAGTTAGTTAGTTATTTTCCTCCACACACACACACACAGACAGAGCTAATCCATTAATCCAGATCTCTTCGCCAACACAACCGACGCACAACCGACGCACAAACACACAATCTTATCTCCTTTTCTTCTTGCAGAATGAACATCTTACCTGCCAGCCCCATCGCTCTGGAGTATCTGGATGACTTCGACCTGCTGAAGTTCGAAGTGAAACAGGAGGTGCCTCGGCCGGGGAGCAGCTCCTCCGTCACTTCCACCCCATGCAGCTCCGTACCCCCGTCGCCCACCTTCGACAAAGTGGCCGACCCCAAATCCTCCTTGGAAGAGCTGTATTGGATGGCCACGCTGCACCAATCTTTGGCGGCGGCCGCTGGCACCGGTCCGGAGACGCAGATGGTGCCAGGGCTGGATGAAGCCGTGGAAGCCTTTTTGGGGGTGCCCACGGCGGAAGGGGGTCTTCGAAACAGCGTGACCCCCCAGCTGCAGGGCTTCCTGGGGTCATCGGAGAGCTTCGGCGCAGAGCAACAACAGGTAAATCTGCCAAAATAACCCAAAAACAAAGACGTCAAATATTGAATACAGCTAGTCCTCAGGACTGAGGCCCTGCCCCTTTTAATGGCAAGGCAGCCATCTTGACTATCCCCGCCGCAAGGAGGCCCCTCTCTTTAAGAGAAAGGATGAATCTGCTTTGAAATTTCTTTTTTTTTTTTTGTTTTTTTAAAATTTATTCCATCTTTGCAAAGCGATTGCCTCAGCAAAATTCTGATTGTTAAGTGAATAACCTGGTTAAGTGAATCTGGCTTCCCCATTATCTTGGCTTGTCAGAAGGTCGCCAAAAAGGGGAGAGTGTGATCCCGGGACGCCGCGGCTGTCATAAATACGAGTCGGTTGCCAGGCGCCTGAGTTTGGATCACGTGACCGTGGGGACGTCGGAAGTGTGAAAAATGGGCATCTCTTGTCGTAAAACGGGGACCATTTGTATTGGAGAATAAGAGCTGCAGGGAAATAGAAGGATGAATCCGAGGTGGGTTTAATTAGTCTCGGCCAACAGGAACTTAATTAAGAGTCTCTGAGCATGTGCAGAGAACCAGATTGCTAAAAGCCACAGGCACTCTCTGCAAGGCATAGCTTTTGAGCATGTGCAGAGTGCTTTTTACCTGACTGCACAGGGCAGGAGGCTCATAAATCTGAATTGTGAACATACCTCTCAATAGAGGAGATTAAATGTTTTAGGGGGAAGAAAAATATTCTTAATTTCTCAGGATTGGAAGGTAACATTAAAGAATGTTGCATGTTGGGTGCATGCTTGCTTATGGCCAATGGAGCTTGTTTTCTTAACCCAGTTTTCTGGGTTTGTATGACACAATAGTCAGGATTGCATATTTTTTTTTAAAAAAAAAAAGACATGGAGGACTACAACTCCCATCTGTAGCCAGTAGCTGGGAATGTGGGGAGTTGTAGTTTAACCACATCCAGATGGTCCAGATATTAAGGGACATGGGTCGTCTTCAGCTTGGTTACAAGCCTGAGTTCAAAGAAAGACCATATACAGGTAGTCCTTGACTTATAGCCATTCGTTTAGTGACCATTCAGTTATAACGGCCCTGAAAAAAGTGACTTATGACCATTTTTCACGCTTACAATCATTGCAGCCTCCCCAATGTCACGTGTTCAAAATTCGCGACCCCTTTAAGCGGCTTTCTGACAAGCAAAGTCCGTGGGGGGAGCCAGATTCGCTTAACAACCGTGTGACTCATTTAACAACGGCAGTGATTCACTTAACGGTGGCAAGAGAGGTCAGAAAATGAGGTAAAATTCACCGAACAAATGTTTCACAGAAACATTGGCCTTAATTGCAGTCGTAAATGGAGGCCTATCTGTGTCTCTATTGCGGATTATGCTTAGGGCTATCTCAAGCTGAGCCTTGCTTGTCCGTCGGCCATTTTCCCATCCTCTAGTGTGGTAAATGCCGAAACTTTAGCATCCTTTGCTCACCAAATGCGATTTTTGTTTTCCTCTTTTCCTGCCTGATACAGCTTCCTCATTTCCAGCTCCCCCGGTTGTCCGACCGCTTCTCTGACGCCCAGCTCGTCTCCATGTCGGTGCGGGACCTCAACCGGCAACTCCGCGGCTTCGGCAAGGACGAGGTGCAGCGGCTGAAGCAGAAACGACGCACCCTCAAGAACCGCGGCTACGCCCAGTCCTGTCGCTTCAAACGGGTCCAGCAGCGGCACATCCTGGAGGCCGAAAAATCCCAGCTGGCCCAACAGCTCGAGTCCCTGCGGGTGGAGGTGGCCCGCTTGGTCCACGAACGAGACATCTACAAAGCCCGGTGTCAGAAGCTGCTGAGTGAGGCGGCCGGGGGGCACTGCGGAGAGGGGGCCAAGCCTCCCGTCACTCAGGCGCCTTCCATGGTGCAGTTTTTTCTATGAGCCCGCCCTGGACTTCCATTTCCATCAAACTTTGGGAGCTGCGCGGGAAATAAACTTGCCGAGAAGTTGCTTCTCCTCTTTAATCCACCAGAGGGGGACGCTGAGCCCAGTTCCCTCCCAGGTAGTCCCTTTTCCCCACCACCAGATGGCGCGAAAGAGTCTCTCGCCCATCTAGGCAGCTCTACGTGCAGACATAGTTTTGGGGATTGCAAACGGGGCGAGGCTGTTCCTCTCGAAGGCTCCTGGGAATTGTAGTTTTGCTAGGGCGCTGCCCGGTGGTCCATCTTCCACCTGAGGAACTACAGCCTCCAGGGTTCCCTGCGGCCCGATTCCTCAGTCTAGTGACGTCTACGATGCAAATAAGGCTGGTCCTCTTGGGCGTGTTGAGAAATGCACTTGGTGATCATTCAGCTTCCAACGGAAGAGAAATAAATAAAAGCCGAAACGGTGCTCTTCCCCGGAGCCAAAACTGGGCCAAAGAGCAAAAAAGGCAGATTTAGAACATGTAGGAATCCTGCTTGCCCCCAGTTTTAGGCCCGAAATTTACAAACGGAGAGAGTTTGCAAACGAAAACAGGGCTCCTCAAATTTTCTGAGCAACTTGGAGGCCATATTGGAGCCTGGAAGTTGCCATAGAGGGAGGGACTTGCCCTTTCTCAAAATGGCTGCCACATTGGTGAATCCAGGCACAAAAATGATTTGTGGGTCCAGGAGCCCAAAAAACGGCATTGGTCTGTCAACAACACGCATTACATTTTCCCGTTTGGGTGTGAGAGTTGTGTGTGGGGGAAAAAATAAATAAATCTTTGAAGCCACTCCAGCCACATTTGAAGAGGACAACTCCCAGAATCCCTAGCTAGGATCCCAGAATTCCTAGCGAGGAGCTAAGAATTCTGGGAGTTGTGGTCTTTGTCTGGAGGAACGGCTGAACTGACAGCGATGCTGGGATTGGACGGTGTTATCCTGGGCCTCTGTGGGGGGATTTTGGCCAGTGTTGTGGGGAAAAACAAAAAGCGTGTGAAAAAGTGCAGCTTTGCGATGTTTGTGTTGCAAAAGGAGACAACGACGGTCACCCTTTAGAACCTGTCCAATAAAAAACGGAGTACTTTTACAAATGGCCCTTCATGTGGTTTCCTGCACTTCGGCAACATCCAGTCGTGGGATTCAGCCGGTTCACACCAATTCGGAAGAACCAGTTGGTAACTTTCTAAGCAGTTCAGAAAACTGGTCATTGGAAGAAGTTTTTTTTTTTTCCACTTTACAGGGCTAATCCTGTAAGGAAGGCAGGAAGGAAACATTCTGGTGTTATTTCTAGCCTAATCTTTATTGCCTTGCTTACAGAAACTGCCTCTCTGGTTAACCCTTATTACATTGTAACAGCTAAGACGAAGCGCCCATCGATGTGAGTGATCTTGATTTGGCCATGCCCACATGGTCACATGACCACCAAGCCACGCCTACCCAGCTGGTCATTAGGATAGAGAACTGGTTGTTAATTATTTGAATCCCACCACTGGCAAAATCTTGGTGAACAAATATCAACTTTCCCCAAATAACCGCATTAGAAATATAGAAATTCTTTCGCTTGTTCCAAGAATCCGGAAATCCGCAGGTCAAACAGTGGAAAAATTCCTAGAAAAATGACGGGACCTCTTAGCCATCTGTTTGTTCACCCCCTCCTCCCCAGGAATATATGTAGTCCTCGACTTACGACCGTAATTGAGCCCAAAATTCCCATCGCTAACCAAGACAATGAAGCGAGATTCGCCCCATTGTATGACTTTTGTTGCCACAGTTCAGTGACTCACTGAGGTTGTTAAGTGAGTCACACGGTTGTTAAGTGAATCTGGCTTACTCATTGACTGCTCATCAGAAGGTCGCAAAACCTGACTCCCCGACACTACAGCTGCATAAAAATCTTTTTATGTTTCTTTTTTAAAAAAAAATTAAATCGTTATCGGTATATTTTTTTTAAAAAAGCTGTCCTCCATTTTACAACCTTTTGTGTCATGGTTGTTAAGTGAACCACTGGGGTTGTTAAGTGAGTAACCCGGTTGTTAAGTGGATCTGGCTTCCCTATTCTTTTTGCATGTCAGAAGGTCGTAAAAGGGGATCACATGATCACCTCCCTGAAAATAAGACCCAACCGGAAAATAAGTCCTAGCATGATTTTTCAGGATGTTCGTAATATAAGCCCTACCCCCAAAATAAGCCCCAGTTAAGGTTGTCAGCCAGATTGGATGCATTTAGTACCGTATTTTCCCCAAAATAAGACCCAACCGGAAAATAAGGCCTACCATGGTTTTTCAGGATGCTCGTAATATAAGCCCTACCCCCAAAATAAGACCCAGTTAAGTTTGTCAACCAGATTGGATGCATTTAGTACCGTATTTCCCCCCAAAATAAGACCTAACCAGAAAATAAGCCCTAATGCGTCTTTTGGAGCAAAAAAAATCAGTTGTGATTTCACTTAGTGACGCATTTACTTAACAACCAAGTTCTTGGTCCCTATTGTGGTTACTAAACGAGGACTAAAACTTCTATAGCGGAGTTACAGGTAGCTCTCAATTTAACGACCGCAATTGAGCCCAAAATTTTGGCTCCTAAGCAAGACAGTTGTTAAATGAGTTTTGCCTCATTTTACGACCTTTTTTGGGCAGAGTTGTTAAGTGAATCGTTGGGGTGGTTGAGTTAGACCACACTTGAGCCCCAAATTTCTGTTGTTAGGTGAGACATTTGCAAAGTGAACTCTGCCCCATTTTATGACCTTGCTTGCTACTGTTGTTAAGTGAATCACTGCAGTTGTTAAGTTAGTCGCACGGTTGTTAAGTGAATCCGGCTTTCCCATGGACTCTGCTTGTCAGAAGGTCGCAAAAGGGGATCGCGCGACCCCTGGGATGCTACGACCATCATAAATATGAAGCATCTGAATTCTGATCACGTAACCATGGTGGTGATACGACAGTCGTAAGTGTGAAAAACGGTCATAAGTCACTTTTTTCCAGAGCCGTTGTACCTTTGAACAGTCGCTAAACGAATAGGTTAGAAGTCGATCACTACAGGTGGTCCTTGATCTACAACGGTTCGTTTAGTGACCATTCAAAGTTACTTAGGCGCCGAAAGACGTGATTTATGACCGTTTTTCACAGTTACAACCGTTGCGGCATCCCCAAGGCACGTACTTATGACGGTCGCAGTATCCTGGGGTTATGTGATCACTTTTTGTGACCTGACAATGGGAAAACCAGGTTCACTTAACAATATTGATTCGCTTAACAACCTTAGCAAGAAAGATCGTCAAATGAGGCAGAGCTCACTTTACAAATGTCTCACTTAACAACCGAAATTTTGGGCTCAATTGCGGTCATGTTGCCAACTCCGCAACCGCAATGATTCACTTAACAATTGGGGCAAGAAAGGTCGAAGAATGGGGGCAGAACTCCCTTTACAGGTGTCTCACTTAACAACGGAAATGTTGGGGCTCGCTTGCGGTCGTAAGCCGAGGACCACCTGTATTTTTAAATTTTTCTTCTTTTTCCGTCCTTCAGTCTTTTCCCAAGTCAAACTTTGGAACGTTTCCAGCTTGCTGGGAAGACGCAGAACGCGACCTTCCGCTAAGTATGGATTTTTTAAATAATAAAACATCCTTTTCTGACCAATTATGCTTTCCTCCCAAAACATAATTGTAAGCAATTTATGTGCTGGTTTTTTTGCGGAGTGAAATGGCCACGTTTTAAATCTCATAGTCAAAAGGTTTTTGGCTGGCAGATCTCGTCTGGGCTGGAAGCGAAGTCTTTGATTGCGGTTTCTTTCTTTTATAAACAATTTATTTGGCCGCCCACCGCACCGAGATTTAAATCGCCAAACGTTTGGTTAAAAGCCAACAAGTGAAAACGTTGGAAAATGGAACAAATGGATCAAGCCCTGAAAAATAAATTTCCGTATTCATTAGAACAGGAAGCCCCAGCCAAAGAAATTCATCGATGAATAAAAAGAGGGCCTGCCATCTTATTTGGATGGGAGACCACTCGGAAATCCTACGATTGCGGGCAGGGGTGGGTTCTACATACCTACCACTACTGCATTGCAGCCTGTGTGCGCGCACGCGCTCTTCTGCGCAGGCGCCTGACGCTTCTGCCCATGTGCAGATCACCTATGATGACGTCCGAGTCAGTGGGCGGAGCCTCCCGCCGGTTTTACTACCGGTTCTTACGAACCGGTCCGAACCGGGGTCAACCCACCACTGATTGCGGGCCAGGTTGGCAATTTAGGAAGAAAATCGTTGCAAACTCGTTTTCCTGGGCAGGGACCAAGAAAAACCTCGTGGATAAATCCACGGAAACATCCAGAGGATGCGATAATCCCAGGTAGCCCTCGACAGGGGTGAAATCTAAAAAATTTCGCTACCGATTCTGTGGGCGTGGCTTAATTAGTGGGCGTGGCTTGGTGGTCAGGTGACTGGGTGGGCGCGGCTTGTTGGTCAGGTGGGCGTAGCCAGGTCGACGTCACTTCTTTGCCCTTTTTTAACCTACAAAACACAACACAACGCAACTATGTAAAAGCAGCTGTGCTAGATCCAAAATGGCCCCTGGAACAAGCAGGAACCTCTCACAGCCACAAAAAGCCCAAAAAAACAACTTTCACACTTTACACACACACAACACAACACAACTGGCTCACACAATGTAAAAGCAGCTGTGCTAGACCCAAAATGGCCCCTGCAACAAACAGGAACCTCACACAGCCACAAAAAGTCCAAAAAAACAACTTTCACACTTTACACACACACAACACAACACAACACAACACAACACAACACAACACAACACAACTGGCTCACCCACAATGTAAAAGCAGCTGTGCTAGACCCAAAATGGCCCCTGGAACAAACAGGAACCTCACACAGCCACAAAAAGCCCAAAAACCCAACTTTCACACTTTACACACACACAACACAACACAACTGGCTCACACAATGTAAAAGCAGCCGTGCTAGACCCAAAATGGCCCCTGCAACAAACAGGAACCTCACACAGGCACAAAAAGCCCAAAAAACCAACTTTCACACTTTACACACACAAAACACAACACAACACAACACAACACAACACAACACAACACAACACAACTGGCTCACACAATGTAAAAGCAGCCGTGCTAGACCCAAAATGGCCCCTGCAACAAACAGGAACCTCACACAGGCACAAAAAGCCCAAAAAACCAACTTTCACACTTTACACACACACAACACAACACAACACAACTGGCTCACACAATGTAAAAGCAGCCGTGCTAGACCCAAAATGGCCCCTGCAACAAGAGATAAACCTCACACAGGCACAAAAAGTCCAAAAAAAACAACTTTCACACTTTACACGCACAAAATTCCACATACAGCTTTGTGAGATTTTGTCTGTTTGTGTAGTTTGAGTGAAACCCTACAGAAACATACAAAATCTCAGAAACCTGCACAAATATTATTTTTTTATTATTTTTATTTTTATATAAAAGCAGCTAAATTTAAAACTTCCTAAACTTTAAATGGCTAGGTCTAAAAAAAGAACAACTAAAAAAAATCCCAATTAACTATTTTTTTTAAAGCTCCCAAAGGGGAAAAAAACTTACAGGCAGGCAGGCAGATAGAGCTGCTCACCGATGAGCTTGATTGCAGGCAGGGAGATTCAGTTGCTTGCTGATGCAATGGATTGCAGGGATTACAGCAAGCGAAGCAAAACAGGCATTGCAACCAGCAGCTAAAGTAAGCAAGCTGGAGGCTGTGGGGGGAAGAGATTTTTGCTACCGGTTCTCCGAACTGCCCGCCACCATCGCTACCTACTCGCCCGAGCCGGTCCGAACTGGGAGCATTTCACCCCTGGACCTCAACCTACAACCGTTTGTTTAGCGACGGTTCAAAAGTTACAAGGGCACCGAGAAAGGTTAACATGACTGTTTTTTGTACGTCGGTCATAGTATCCGTATGGCAGGGGTGGAATTCACTTACTTTCCCTACCGGTTCACAAAAGTGAGCGCATGCGCTCGCTTCGCTCGCACGCACCCCATCTACGCATTCGCCTGGCCTTCCATGCATGTGCTTTGCTGGCGTGCGCACCTTCCGCGCATGTGCCCGGCCTTAAAAACATGCCTAAATAGGATGGCATAAGAGCCGGGACGGGTGAGCGGGGCCACCCACGATTTCCACTATTGCTTCAGGCGAACCGGTCCGAACCAGCTGAATGCCACCTTGGCCGTACGGTCACATGATTAAAATTCGGGCGCTTGGAAACTGGGGACGTATTTATGACGGTCGTAGTGTCCCTGGGATTATTTGATCTCCATTTTGCAACAACGAGCGTAGCCGGATTCGTTTAACAGCCGCATGACTCCTTAAAAACCGCAGCGATTCGCTTCACAAGGAATGGCAACACGGGTTGTAAAACGGAGCGAGACTCGTTTAACGACTGCCTTCTTTAGCAACTCCGGGCTCAATTGTGGTCGTAACGGCAGGACTACCTGTATTTTAAGAGTCAAACTGGAAGCCCGCCGATCTCGCGAGCATCTGAAAAGGTTGTTGATTGCTAAGAAAATCTCCGAGACGTTTGCCTTTTGCACTAGCAATCTGATCTGGCTAAAATCCAGAGTAGGAAAAATAGGACTTAAATGGGATTTAAGAGCCGCTACAAACTCAAAGTTCAACTGCCATGAACATACTCCTGACCTTGGATGAGATAGATCTGGGGTGGGTTTTTTTTTTATTTTATTTTTTTATCAGTGTCATGGAATATTATTATACTCTGAGATGCCCGAGGGAGGGAGCAGATAAGGATTGCAAAATCACAAAAGGTTCCTCCGGATGAATCATTCCCTTCGGTTAACCCCTGAGACGCAAAGTCCAAAGTTGGCCGAACTTCTGAAAGAAATTGTTCTCTCTAGTCTTTGGAATAAATAAATTGCTTTAAACCAGAGTTGGGCTCGGCTTCTTGTCGAACGCAGGACGGCGTTCAGAGACGAACGGATCGACGTGAAGTGATTTTTCCGACGTGCGGCTTTGTGTCCCGCCGTTCCTATCGCCCAAAGTGCGGGCGTGAATGCACATATGTGTGCCCGAACCCCCAAAATGCAATGCAGGAGGCCTGGAAAGCCTCCTGCACCCCTCCGTGCATATGCCGTGCCTTTACTACCGGTTCACAACGGGAGCACGCACGCATGCCCTTCTGTGCATGCACAGATCGTCAGTGATGACATCGGGGCGGTTGGGTGGAGCCTCCCGCCGACATTACTACCAGTTCGGAAGAACCGGACTGAACCGGAAGCAACCCACCACTGGCCCTGCCTCCCACACATGCACACCAGTGATAGGTTGCCCCCGGTTCGGACCGGTTCGCAAGAACCGGTCGTAAAATCGGCGGGAGGCCCCGTCCACTGCTCCGGATGTCGTCATCAGCGATCTGCGCATTCACGATCCCGTTGCGAACCGGTGGTAAAGGTAAGTAGAACCCACCCCTGATGCACACGCATGTGCCCCACATGCACCCCGCCCCGAAGCATGCGGGGAAGGGACCCGACAACCAGCTTGCTGGCGGGAGGCACACGTACATGCGCGTTGGAACTAGGCCGCGGTGCTGGCTGGCATGCCCGCCGAGAGGGCATAGGTTCGCCATCACGGCTATAGGGAGAAAGAAATCGGAAGCGGAGAAATTGATTTGAAAACAAAAATATAGGCCGTCCTTGACTTACGACCGCAATTGAGCCGACGTAAGATAGTTTTTAAGTGACTTTTCCTCATCTTACGCCCTTTCTTGCCGCATAAGCAAATCAGTTGTTCAGTGGTTAGGGAACACGGTTGTTAAGTGAATATGGCAATTGAGCAGCGGAACAACTTTCCTTCAGAAATTGTAGGGGTCTATGACCACTGGAGGTTTTTCTTGACAGATTAACAGAGTGGGAAGGGACCTTGTAGGTCATCTAGTCCAACCCCTACCTTTTAAAGAAAAGACTGGACAGTCCACCTGTCTGAAACGGTATAAGTCTCCTGCTTCAGCAGGGGGTTGGAGTAGAAGACCTCCAAGATCCCATCCAGCTTTATTCTGATCGGTCAATCGGCTTTCCCGTTGACTTGGTTTGTAAGAAGGACGCAAAAGAGGATGACAGGACCCAGAGATTCTACAACCGTCCTAAAATGCATGCCGTCTGCCAAGCGCCCGAATTTTGATCACGTGACCCCCAGGGATGCGACCACGGGGGCGCGAAAAACAGTCATCAGTCACTTTTTTCAGTTTCATTGTGACTGTCAGACTGCGATGCTATCTCAAAATTAAATGAATTTCCAAACTGCCAATCTTTAAAGAAATATTTCTTTAATTGAGAACAGCCACCGGATCATGACTCCGCATGGACAAGACTGACCTTTTGCCCCCCAATCCCTCCCTTTCCGATCCCCAAATCTCTGCTTCTCATTGGCTATCTTCCAAGTCATTCTTCAGACTTCTTTTCCTCGTCATTTCCCAGGAATGTGCTCCCTCCCCTCATTTCCACGACAACTGGACTTCAAAGGGATTTAGCAGGCAAAAGTTTATCTCTTGCTCTCCTCTCTATGCCAGCGTTGAAACGCTGACAGTGACTTCAAATGGTCACTAAAGTGAGTGGTTGTAAGTCAAGGACTACCTGAAAAGAACATGAAATCTACCTCTGACTTATTCACACCAAGACCACCACCTAGATCCTTCCGGAACTTATTTCTGTGTAAACCGTGTACGTGTTCTGACCCAGCTCCCCTAACACAACAAACCCTCTGACGTGAACTCAAAAGATTCCTTTATTAGGAGAGCCCCCGCAAAAAGTTTCTCTCTCACCGCAGGCTAACATGTCCGTCCGTCCGTGAGATGAATAGATGTCTGCCACTCCTATTCATCTCCGCCCACTGCCTTTTATCCCCAGAGCTAGGATGGGGCTTCACTAACAGCGGTGGATTTTCCGTCCCGAGGACCAGCCCATAGATTTCCACTGCTCTCCTCTCCTCTGCCTTCTGTACATCCACACATCAGGCACAGGACCCAGCTGTTCCTCCTCTTCCTCATCAGCCACCTCCAGACCTGGGGGCTGTTGACTCTTCATCTGAGGGATGACGGACGGCCCAGGCTCTGCTTCTCTCTCTCTCTCTCTCCCTCTCTCTCTCTCTCTCTCTCTCTCTCTCTCTGCCAACTCCATTCCCTCTTCCCCCTAGGAACTCTCCCCCTAGCCTCCTCCTCCTCCTCTGATTTGGCTGCTGGAGGGGCCGGCAGCTGACAGGCCACAACGGTAGGCTTCCAACCACCATAAAAACATCTGGCCTTTGCTTTTCCCAGATATCCTCAATTCCTTCCCTGTTTTTGGCGCCTCCAGCCTGTTCATTCTCCGGCGTACGATTTGTAATTGAATCCGTGCGGCCTTTCCTTTCGGAAGCAAACCCATTTCAACATATTGCATTCTTCTTTAAACTGAAAACCCTTGTGTCTGTTTGGGGGGGTCTATGACCATTCACCACGGCCAACTCATGAGGGACAACAACAGTGGTAGACATTACATACTGTAACAACTGGTTCGCCCAGAACTGAAAATGTGAGTGCACACACGGCATCGAAGAACCAGTGATTATGTAGGATGTGATAGCGCCAGGGCAGTCAGGTGGGAACCAGCTGCTGGTTGGAACTACCGGTTCGCCCGAACTGCTCCGAACCGGCTGCGGCCCATCACTGGACAACGAGAGGTACACTAATATCAAGGAAATGGTGGGATGGAATAATTAAAGAACGGATACAAAACAGGGGTGTGTTCTACTCACCTTTACTACCAGTTTGCAACGGGGCCGTGTGCACTTCTCTGCATGCTCAGAAGCTTCCCGATGACATCCGGGTCAGTGGGCGCTGGTTTTACTACCGGTTCTTGTGAACCGGTCCGAACCAGGGACAGCCCACCACTGATGCAAAAGGAGGGACGACATGAAACGTGAACGACAAAAATTAAAATATTTTTTTTTTCAATTTATTTTAAATCGTTGAATTGTTAAATTGTCCTGCAGTGAGTTGGCCACAGCGAGTTGGCTTCGAATAGAATAGAATAGAATAGAATAGAATAGAATAGAATAGAATAGAATAGAATAGAATAGAATAGAATAGAATAGAATAGAAACCATGGAGGTCTTCTAATCCAACCCCCTTCTCAAGGAGGAAACTATATATTATTTCAGACAAATGGTTGTCCAGTCTCTTCTTAAAAATCTCTAGTGTTGGAGCACCCACAACTTCTGGTGGCAAGTTGTTCCACTGGTTAATTGTTCTCACTGTCGGGAAATTTCTCCTTAGTACTAAGTTGCTTCTCTCCTTGGTTAGTTTCCACCCATTGCTTCTTGTCCTGCCTTCAGGTTCTTTGGAGAACAGGTTGACCTCCCTCTTCTTTAGGGCAGCCCCTGAGATGTTAGAACCCTGCTATCATGTCACCCCCAATCCTTCTTTTCATCAAAATCGACGTAACCAGTTCCTGCAACCGTTCTTCATATGTTTTAGCCTCCAGTCCCCTCATCATCTTTGTTGCTCTTCTCTGCACTCTTTCTAGAGCTGTGATGGCGAACCTATGGCACGCGTGCCACAGGTGGCAGGCAGAGCCATATCTGTGGGCACGTGAGCGTTGGCCTAGCTCAGCTCCAGCATATGGCCAGCTAATTTTCAGACCTTCCGGGCCAACCGGAAGTCAGGAAACGGGCCATTTCCCGCCTCCAGAGGGCCTCTGGGGGTGTGGGGAAGGCTGTTTTTGCCCTCCCCAGGCTCCAAGGAAGCCTCTGTAGCCTGAGGAGGGCGAAAAAACGGGCCTACTGGGCCCACTGGTAACCTTTTTGCCGTCGTGTGCCAAAAGCGTGGGAAGTGTGAGAGGGGGGATCGCGCGCGCATACACAGGGTGTGGAGGGGCATTGAATTATGGGTGTGGGCATGCACACGCCCCCCCCTGCGCTCCCGGCACGCGACATCAAAAAGGTTAGCCATCATTGTTCTAGAGTCTTAACGTTTTTAGTTGTCCCACAAGAAGTTGGCCATGGTCGTGGCGAGTTGGCTGTGAAGAGATGGCCGCGATAAGGTGGCCATAGCGAGTTAGCGAGTTGTCCCATTCTGGTTTGTTTTGTAACCTTCAGTTGTACAGTAGGGCAACAATTTTTAAACCAGGTTAACTCAGTTCTGTTCACTTATAGAATGCATGCAAAATCCAGGGCCCATTACCCGCTGGTCCTTGACTTACAACCAATCCTGGCTAAAATGAATATCCAAACTAACTTCAAAGAGCACTAAGACCCCCTGAGGTAAAAATATTCTCCTTTGTTGGCAAACTAACCTGTATAGGGCACAGATGTGATTACTCGTACGTCCTTGACTTATGAACATTCATTTAGCGACCGTTCAAAGTTACGACGGCACTGAAAAAAAGTGATTGAGAACCGTTTTTCCCACTTACGACCATTGCAGCCTCCTCCGCGGGTCACGCAATCCAAATTCGGACGCTCAGCAACTGGTTCGTACTTACGACCGTTGCTGTGTCCCAAGGTCACAAGATCTTTGGACAAACAAAGAACAAGGAGGCAGCCCGTTTCACTTAACAACCGTGTCACTCCCTTAACAACCACAGCGATTCACTTAACAACAAAGGCGGCAAGACGGGGCAAAACAAAACTCACTTCACAAATGTCAAGAACGACAGCAATTTGGGGCTCCCTTGTCGTTGTAAGTCAAAGACTGCCTGTACTTCATCCTCAAGGAAATCCCAGTTTAGCATAAATTTGAATACTGGGTTTTGTCTCAGTGGTGGTGTTCAGCCGGTTCGGACCGGTTCAGGCGAACCGTTTGTGGCGACCTGCGGGTCCCGGCGCTATGCCGTCCTATTTACCCACGTTTTCTAAGCCGCGCGCCTGCGTGCAAGCCGCACACGCGAGCAAAGTGCATACGCGGAAGGGGCGCGCACGCTCACATTTTTGGTGCGCGGCGAACCGGTGGTAAAATTATTTGAAATCCACCTCTGTTTTGTCTCTAAAGTCAACACAAGGGGGCAGCAACGTACAAGCAAATCCCTTAACAAGGAAGACTTCATTTTCCTTCAGGACAAGGACAATCAAAAAGAGACATTTATCTGATATCTTCTTTCTTTGTGGAGCCTTGAAAGATTTCTGGGAAATCAAGAAAGCTCTTTGTTTTTTTTTCAATCCCAGCTGCCCAAACGCTTGTCGGTTGATTGAGGAAGACGTGAGCGACGGGATACCTATAATAACGACAAAGAAAGCGAACCGGATGAGAATATTTGCGGACTCTGCTGTGACAATGGAGTGGCTGAGCGTTTATTGATTGATTGATTAGATGATTATCCCATCTTGATTACTTTATAAGTAACTCATGTGTTGAACCTATACAATGATTCTTCCTCCTCCTATTTTCCCTACAACAACCCTGTGAGGAAGGTCGAGCTGAGAGAGGGGGAATGGGCCAAAGTCACCCAGCTGGCTTTCGTGCCGAAGGCGGGACTAGAACTCACCGCCTCCTGGTGATTGGCCCAAAGTCACCCAGCTGGCTTTTGTGTCTAAGGCGGGACTAGAACTCACCGTCTCCTGGTGATTGGCCCAAAGTCACCCAGCTGGCTTTCGTGCCTAAGGCGGGACTAGAACTCACCGTCTCCTGGTGATTGGCCCAAAGTCACCCAGCTGGCTTTCGTGCCTAAGGCGGGACTAGAACTCACCGTCTCCTGGTGATTGGTCCAAAGTCACCCAGCTGGCTTTCGTGCCTAAGGCGGGACTAGAACTCACCGTCTCCTGGTGATTGGCCCAAAGTCACCCAACTTTTGTGCCTAAGGCAGGACTAGAACTCTCTGTCTCCTGGTGATTGGCCCAAAGTCACTCAACTGGCTTTCATGCCTAAGGTGGGACTAGAACGCATCTTAACAACTGTCTCGTTTAGCAACGAGAAATTTGGGGCTCAATTGTGGTCGTAAGTCGAGGATTGCCCGTACAAGTTTGGTCCAGACTCAGATACCTTTTATCAAACTTGGTTACAGCTGGATTCCCTTACTGACTGTCTCTGTAACACCTGCCCAGTGTCCATACAGGAAGTCCTCGATTTACAACAACAGTTCGTTTAGTGACCGCTCCAAGTTACAACATCTCTAAAAAAGAGTGACTTAGGACCGTTTTTCACACTTACAACCGTCGTAGCATCCCGTTGGTCACGTGATTTGCATTTGGATGCTTGACAACTGACTCACATTTATGACAATCGCAGTGTCCGGGATTTGTGTAACAACCTTCCCCGCTCCCCCGTTGACAAGCAAAGTCAACGGGGAAAGCAGATTCCTGTGTGACTCATTTAAGAACTGCAGTGATTATTCACTTAACAACGGTGGCAAAAAAAAAGTCATAAAATCGGGCAAATTCACTTAAGAAATGTCTCACTTAGCAACATAAATTTTGGGCTCAATTGTGGTCGTACGTTGAGACTAGCTGTATTCACACAGGGAAGAGATGCTTAGGGTCCCACCCTTATTAGATATCCCAGGGACACGGGTTCAAGAGAGACCTTCTCGGGGTTGGTGCCAGGCTCCAGAGATACGACTGGAAGGCAGCCCCTTCTCTCTCAGCGATCCATAAGGCTGATACGGCCATCTTGTCTGGACAAATGCATCTGGGTGTGGCTGATGGGAGAGGGAGTTCTTAGATGACCCAGAGGGGCGGGTTTGCCATTATGGCAATGCATTGAATTTTGATAAAGTACCTACATAAAAGCGTTTTATCGATTTTAATTGATTTTAAACCTCACCCACTGCCAAGAGAGCCGCAGCCTAAAAGTACGTTAAAAAAAAAAAAAAAAAGCCAAGAAATAAAGATTTATTTCTCTCCCGTGTTCAAAACTATGAGGTAAAAAACGCTACAAAAACGACATTTGGTCAAAATTTTGCTATTTCTCTTCCTCGAAAAAGGTCACTCTGGATCAAAATACTGTTCCCTGATCTATAAAGGCCATGTTTTATGTACTAATTTTTCTTTTTTCTTTTTGTGATTGGTGGCTTTTTGAATAAAAAATAATTTTTTAACTCAATGATATGCAGGTAGTCCTTGACTTATGACCACAATGGAAGCCAACATTTCTTGTTGCTAAGTGAGAAAGTTATGAAGTGAGACTTGCCTCATGTCGCTATCTTTCTTGCCACTGTTTTGTGAAGTGAATTGATGCCGTTGTTAAGTGAGTCACACGGACGTTAAGTGAATCTGGCTTCCTCATTGTTTTTGCTTGTCAGAAGGTCGCGGAAGGGGATCACGTGACCCCGGAACACTGCGACCATCATAAATACGAGTCTGTGGCCAAGCGTCTGAATTTTGATCACGAGGATTGCTTCAACGGTCGTAAGTGTGAAAAACGGTCCTAAGTCACTTTTTCCGGTGCCGTTGTAACTTTGAACAGTTGCTACACGAACTGTTGTAGCTGGAGAACTACCTGTACATACAATAATATTACTTTTTTATGGTTTCAATGAGTATATTCTGTCAGAGAGAACAGTTATTTTACCAAAATTTCCTCACCTTAGGGCACATCCACCACATGTGGTAGTATGTCCCTAGTTTGTGACCACATCTCCAACATTAGCACCAGCGAGACTGGCAAAAATGTACCCCAATTTATCACCCCAATATTGCTGATTCCTACAGGTGGTCTAGAGGTGGAGCTCTTGCCTCACAACCAGGAGGCTGTGAGTTCGATCCTAGGTAGAGGCAGATATTTCTCTTTCTGGGCACAATGAGAATATATCTGCTGAACAAAACTCCGCATTGGCAACAGGAAAGGCAACCGGGCAGAAAATACTCAGCTCCATTCAGTTGCCCAGACTCCACCCCACAAGAGATTATGGCGTTGTTAAAAGAAGATGATGATGATGATTGGTGATTTCTACAGAGACTCCACAGAAGAGGGCAGAAGGCCTACCTCTCCCACCCCAAACTCAATTGCCTTAGAGTTGTGGTACATCCAATTTTGGACACACGACAAAAAAAGACGTTGAGACTTCGGAAACAGTGCAAAGAAGAGCAACTAAGACGATTAAAGGCCCAAAGACTAAAACATATGAAGAACAGTTGCAGGATTTGGGTCTGGCTAGTCTAAAGAAAAGAAGGATTTGGGGGGGGCATGATAGGAATATTCCACTATTTGAGGGGCTGCCACAAAGAAAGACGGGGTCAATTTATATTCCGAAGCACCAGAAGGCAGGGCAAGAAACAACGGATGGAAACGAATCAAAGAGAGAAACAACCTGGAATTAAGGAGAAACTTCCTAACAGTGAGAACAATTAACCAGTGGAACAGCTTGCCACCAGAACTTGTGGGTGGCTCCATCACTGGAGGCTTTTCAGAAGAGACGGCTCAACCGCTTGTCTCAAACGGTATAAGATCTCCTGCTTGAGCAGGTCCCTTCCAGCTCAATTCTGATGGAGTGATCGAGTGAGTGATTGATTAAGTGATAAGAAGTGATGGTAGCTTAGCAAGCTGATCTTAGATCTGCAAAAACTGTCATGCGCCCTCAAACTTCAATTTTTGCAGCATTTCCTCACAATGGAAATTGGACAATCCTCTTCCTCATCCTAAACTTACTTACTTACTTTCTTTCTTTCTCTCTTTCTTTCTTTCCTTCCTTCCTTCCTTTTTTCTTTTTTCCTTTCCTTTCCCTCTTTTTCCTTTCTTTTTTCTCTTTCTTTCTCTTTCTCTCTGTCTCTTTCTTTCTCCCTCCCTCCCTCCTTCCTTCCCTCCCCCTCCCTTTCTTTCCCTTTCTTGCTCTCTGTCTCTTTCTCCCTTCCTCTGTCCCTCCCTCCCTCCCTCCCCCCTCCCTCCCTTCCACCACTCTCCCTTTTTCTTTCTTTCTTTCTTTCTTTCTTTCTTTCTTTCTTTCTTTCTTTCTTTCTTTCTTTTTTCTCTTTCTCTCTGTCTCTTTCTTTCTCCCTCCCTCCCTCCCTCCATTCCTTCCTTCCCTCCCCCTCCCTCTTTCTTTCACTTTCTTGCTCTGTCTCTTTCTCCCTCCCTCTGTCCCTCGCTCCCTCGCTGCCTCCCCCATCCTCCCTCTTTCTCTTTCTTTCCTTCTCTTTCTTTCCTTCTCTTTCTTTCTTTCTTTCTCTCTCTCTTCTTTCTTTCTTTCTTTTTCTTTTTTCTCTTTCTTTCTCTTTCTGTCTCTTTCTTTCTTTCTTTCTCCCTTCCTCCCTCCATTCCTTCCTTCCCTCCCTCCCCCTCACTCCCTCTTTCTTTCACTTTCTTGCTTTCTGTCTCTTTCTCCCTCCCTCTGTCCCTCCCTCCCTCTTTCTTTCTTTCTTTCTTTCTTTCTTTCTTTCTTTCTTTCTTTCTTTCTTTCTTTCTCCTTTCTTTCTTTCTTTTTTTCTTTTTCTTTCTTTCTCTTTCTGTCTCTTTCTTTCTCCCTCCCTCCATCCCTAGCTCCCTCCATCCCTCCCCCTCCCTCTTTCTTTCTTTCTTTCTTTCTTTCTTTCTTTCTTTCTTTCTTTCTTTCTTTCTTTCTTTCTTTCCTTTTTCTCTCTCTTTCTTTCTTTCTCTCTTTCTTCCTTCCTTCCTTCCTTCTTCTTCTGAAACCATCTGCTCACAGTCTGGGTGTTATTATCCGGGTGCATCAGGCACGACAATAGATATTAGAATCGCATCATCTCTAAGACGCCTGCTGGGGTAAATATGCCCCCAGATCCTCCGAGGGTGGGTGGGAGGCTGGCACAAGAAAGCTGCCCCCACCCCCCGCTGTCAGCCCTGGTGGCAGCAGAGCCTTGCAATTAAATCCCCAAAGCGATGGGGTCAGGATGACTTCTGTCTCTCCCCCCCCCCAGCCCATCCTTCCCAGGCCAGGCGCCTTCAAATTTCTCTCTCTCTCTCTCTCTCTCTCTCTCTCTCTTTTTAAGCTGGCTTCCAGATACATGTTGGCACGGCTGAGGCAGAATGCATCGATTTCCCTATTTTTCCCTTTGCTTCCTTTAGCCGTAAAGGTTTTAAAGTAATAGCCTCGTGCAAACCAAGCGAACCGCATTCACAAGGCACCTAATTCACTGTGTTTTGTGTGCGTGTGCGTGTGTGAATGTTGCACCATAGATCAATGAGTCAAATAAGATGAGATGAGTATGGGCTGTGTTAAGCCACCATCGATTACCACCACCAGCCTACAATCGGGGTTAGCGCTTAACCAAGCTTAGGGATTGCAGCCAGAGCTCTTTAGAATAGAACAGACAACTTGAGACAACTATTATTGAGATAATAGCGTAGAACAGAATAGAATAGGATAGAACAGAACAGAACAGAACAGAACAGAACAGAACAGAACAGAACAGAGAAGAGGAATAGACTA
The DNA here is from genome assembly GCF_029215685.1 of Pituophis catenifer annectens. NCBI lineage: Eukaryota > Metazoa > Chordata > Lepidosauria > Squamata > Colubridae > Pituophis > Pituophis catenifer. The sequence continues at coordinate 4,051,221 of NW_027256895.1, forward strand.
GAATAGAGAAAAGGAAAGGAAAGGAAAGGAAAGGAAAGGAATGGAATGGAATGGAATGGAATAGAATAGAATAGAATAGAATAGAATAGAATAGAATAGAATAGAATAGAATAGAATAGAAAAGACTAGACTAGACTAGACTAGACTAGACTAGACTAGACTAGAGAAGAGAAGAGAAGAGAAGAGGAATAGATTAGAATAGAGAAAAGGAATAGAATAGAATAGAACAGAATAGAATAGAATAGAATAGAGAAGAGAAGAGGAATAGACTAGACTAGACTAGACTAGACTAGAGAAGAGAAGAGGAATAAATAGAATAGAATAGAATAGAATAGAATAGAATAGAATAGGGAAGAGGAATAGACTAGAATAGAATAGAATGGAATGGAATGGAATGGAATGGAATAGAATAGAATAGAATAGAAGAGAAGAGAAGAGAAGAGAAGAGAAGAGGAATAGAATAGAGAAGAGAAGAGGAATAGAATAGAATAGAGAAGAGGAATAGAATAGAAAAGAATAGAGAAGAGGAATAGAACAGAACAGAACAGAACAGAACAGAAGAGAATAGAATAGAATAAGAGGAGAGGAATAGAATAGAATAGAATAGAATAGAATAGAATAGAATAGAATAGAATAGAATAGAATAGAATAGAATAGAATAGAATAGAATAAACAAAGTTGGAAGGGACCTTGGAGGTCTTCTAGTCCAACCCCCTGCTTAGGCAGGAAACCCCACACTACTTCAGACAAATGGTTATCCAACCTCTTCTTAAAAATTTCCAGTGTTGGGGCATTCACAACTTCTTTGCCTGACCTGGGTTCACTGCATTGTGCGAATGCGTCCGAAGGAGAAGGCCGAACGTGTCCCATTATCTGGATGGATCGTTGCGTCAGGGGACAAGGGAAGGCGGTCTACAAATCCATACATTTCCAAATACCCTGTTTCCCCCAAAATAAGACATTATCCCCTGATAATAAGCCCAATCGGGCTTTTGAGCACATGGCAATAAGGCCAAGCGCTTATTTCAGGGTTCAAAAAAAAAAAAAAAAAAAAAAAAGATAAGACAGGGTTTTATTTTCGGGGAAATACGGTAGGTTTATTGGATATGTTGCTTTTGCAATTGGGTTTCAGGTCTATAGCTGAGGGGAGTTTATTGTCATTTAATCATAACGATGCATTTCATCCCATCATCTGCCACATCGGCCTATCTCCGGTCCTTGGGAAGGTCTGGAAAGGCAGATAAAAATGTTAAATCCAGTCTGCATTGGAAGAAGCAGGAGGAGGAAAGAGAGGAGGGAAAAAAGGAGAAGGACCAGGAGGAAGAGGAGAGGAACAGGAGGAGGGGGAGGAAAAGGAGGAGGAGAGGAGGAGGAGGAGGAGGGAGAGGGAGGGGGAGGGAAAGGAGAAGGACCAGGAGGAAAAGGAGAGGAAAAGGAGGAGGGGGAGGGAAGTGAGAGGAAGAAGGAGGAGGTGGAGGAAAAGGAGGAGGAGAGGAGAAGGAGGGAGAAGGAAAGGAGGGAAAAAAGGAGGACCAGGAGGAAGAGGAGAGGAACAGGAGGAGGGAAGTGAGAGGAAGGAGGAGAAGGAGGAGGTGGACGAGGAGGAGGAGGGAGAGGGAGGAGGGAAAAAAGGAGGAAGAGGAGAGGAGCAGGAGGAAGGAAGTGAGAGGAAGGAGGAGGAGGAGGAGGTGGAGAAAAAGGAGGAGGAGGAGGAGGGAGAGGAGGGAAAAAAGGAGAAGGACCCAGAGGAAGAGGAGAGGAACAGGAAGAGGGAAGTGAGAGGAAGAAAGAGAAGGAGGAGGTGGAGAAAAAGGAGGAGGAGAAGGGAGAGGGAGAGGAGGGAAAAAAGGAGGACCAGGAGGAAGAGGAGAGGAACAGGAGGAGGGGAAGTGAGAGGAAGAAGGAGGAGGTGGAGGAAAAGGAGGAGGAGAGGAGGTGGAGGGAGTGGGAGACGAGAGAAAAAAGGAGAAGGACCAGGAGGAAGAGGAGAGGAACAGGAGGAGGAGAAGTGAGAGGAAGAAGGAGGAGGAGGAGGGGAGGAGGAGAGGGAGGAAGGGAGAAGAGTATATGAAGGAGAAGGAGAAGGAAGGGAAGAGGAAGAAGAGGAGGAAGACAAGATGGAGGGAGAGGAGTGTAAGAAGGAGAAGGAAGGTAGAAGGAGAAGAAAGAAGAAAGGAGAGGAAGAGAAGAAGGGGGAGAGGAGTGGAAGAAGGAGGAAGGGAGGAGGAGGAGGAGGAAGAAGAAAGGAGGAGAGGAAGAGAAGGAGGGGGAGAGAGTGGGAGAAGGAGGAGGGAGAGGAAAAGGAGGAGGAGGAGGAGGAGGAGGAGGAGGAGGAGGAAAAAGGAGAAGGAGAAGAATGATTAATGCTGATGGGGGAACACTCTATCTGAATAGTTAAAAGGGCCTGCCTTCTAATTGTTTTTAAAAAAATCAAAATATATATAGCTGGAGCCTGCTTGAGTTTCCAAGTTGGAAAAAAAAACAAAACCGGATCTGAATTTCCCCAGGACAAAGCTAAGTGATTCGAAGCAGCGGGCCAAGTGCCAAACCCTTTGCAACGCACCGAGTTCCCAAATGATAAAGCGAGGAGGAATGATTCTGCACCAGGGAACTTTTAGCTTGATTGTTTTTTTTTCCACCGGGGACTCAGTGTTCCCAACCTGTAAAATGGGTACAGGACGTCCTGTTTTTCCGACTTCATCCGTTCCGAGTTTCTAGCTTGGCTGCTTTGACATCTGGAATAGCAAGGTCTCGTGGAGTGACCACAATCGGGGGCCGGCCATTAAGCAAAGCGGTGGGTTTCAGATATTCTTACCCACCGGTTAGCCGCATGCTTGCTCCCAGCCTTCGGCGCATGCGCCTGGTCTCGAAAAAGTGGCTAAATAGAACGGCATAGTGCCAGGGTGGAGCCATCCGTGATCTCCGCTACCGGTTCGGGCTGATAGCCTGAATACCACTTCTTTAGCGGTTGCTAAACGAAACCGTGACTGCCCTTTGGAGCTTCCTTCAGCTTCGCTTTAATGTGGATAAAAGAAGGAATCATACAGAGACAGCTACATGAACTCTAGGAAACCCTCTATTCACATTATTATAAGAGAGAAACGTGCTTGCTTGGAGATTATATTAAAAATCAGCTAAACCTCATTAAGTGGTAATATATCTTCTGATGAGACCTAGATGTCACGGAAGGACAGCCAGATGGAATACATCTGAATGGCCCCACTGTCAGATACACAAAACCAGACACAAGAAACGAAGAGTCACTTATTACCTCTTATTACCCAAGGACAGCAGTAAATTTCCCATTAGCAACTATAAGCAACTATAAGAAAAGTTGTGTAGCTGAGATAATCTTATAAACTAAAAATAATGGTTTACTAATGGTTTAGTAATTAGGAAATGTGTCAATTATCATATAACAAGTGTATGTTAACCATATATGGAAAATGCATGATCTCACCGAAACCTTTGTCTTAGAAATGTATAAAAACAGAGGTATCACAGCTCTTTCCTTGTTCAAAGCTTCAGGTACAAATCTGGCTCTGAATCTTGCGCAATAAAACTGTCTCTGGCTGACCCAGGAATGTTGTTTGGTCCCTTCATTCCATAACAGCTTGGCTTCGCAGACCTGCGAAAGTCATAAATGTGAGGATTGGTCGTCAGGTGGCTTTTCCATCACCGTCGTGTCCGTGAATGGTCGCTAAATGAGGCGGTCTCTAAAGGAGGATGGCCTGTAAGCGCACTTAATTACACCACGCAGGAGAGTCACGAGTTCCTCTAAAATAAGATGATAGATAATCCTTGATTTACGACTGCGATTGATCTTGCTAACCGAGACAGTGGCTCAGTGAGGTTTGCCCCGTCTTACGACCATCTTTGCCACCGCTGTTAAGTGAATTAATTAAGTACTAAGTGAATAGCGGCAGTTCTTAAATTAGGAAGTGAATCTTGCTTCCCCACTGACTTACCACAGCTCGTTTAGCGACCGCTCAAAGTTACGACGGCATCGTAAAAAGTGACCGATAACCGTTTCTCACACTTACGACCGTTGTAGCACCCCCCGCGGACACGTGACCAAAATTGAGACGCATGGTTCATATTTATGACGGGTGCAGCGTCCCGGAGTTCGGCCCCCATTTTACGGCTTTTCTGGCCACCGTTGTTAAGCGAATCCCTGCCATTGTTAAATGAGTCACGCGGGTCGTTAAGTGAAAGGTCGTAAAAGGGGACCCAGCAGGGACCGTCATAAATACGAATCAAGCATCCGAATGGAAACGACGCGACTACGGGGGATGCTTGATTCGTATTTCGTCACTAAGTGTGAAAAACGGCCACAACTCCCTTTTTTTTTTCAAGGTGCCCTTGTTAACTTTCTCCTCGGGGAGCAGGAGGTTGGACTAAATGACCTCCGAGGTCCCTTCCACAAACTCTTATGACAGGAACTGTTGTTTAAATCGAGGCCTGCCTGCCTGCCTGGTTACTGCCCGGATTCTCTTACCAACTGTGGCAAGGAAGGTTCGTGGAGACTCACTGGAGCCACCGTCTCGCTTAGCGACGGAGATGGTGGTCGCAAGTCGAGGACCGGCTGGGTTTTTCTATCTGTCTTTAGGGACTGTAAATGGAGAGGTGGGAGATTTTGCTTTGCAGAAACGGGCCGGCCGCCAAAGCTGGTTTGTTGCCTCTTGCCAATATTTCCATTTTGCTTCTCTTAATGGCCTCCGTGTAATTAATCCTGCTCTCTTTCCCGGAGCGGCCCCCCCTCCCCTCGCTTTATTTCCCCGGGGGGGGGACACGGGACCCACCTCCAAAAGGCCTTGAAGGCCCCCCCCCCTCCAGCCCCCTTCTTGGTCGGAGTCCTTCCTTTGGAGAAAGCCAGAAGGATCAGGGTCTTTGAACAGAATTTAACTGTCGGAAGGGTCCTTCGAGGTCATCTAGCCCAACCCCGCCTGGCTCAGGCAGGAAATCCTAGTATATACCATTTCTTCTCTCTCCGGGCCTGCCCTAAAGGCTCAGTTTTCCTCAACTCAAGGATGGCTGCGATGAGGAGCGGGGTGAGGGGATAATCTTATACTTTCCTTCTTCTTTCCTTCTTTTTTTTCCTTCTTTCTTTTCCCTCCCTCCCTTACATCTCCTTCTTTTCCTTCCTTCTTCTAGTTTGATCTCCCCCTCCCTCTTTTCTTCTTCCTTCCTCCTCTTCCTTTTCCTGCCTTCCTTCTTTTTCTTTTCCTTCCTTCTTTATCTTTTCCTTCCTTCTTCCTTTCTTTTCCTTTCCTTCTGTCCTTCCTTCAATCCTTCTTTCTTTTCCTTTCTCTTTCCCTCCGTCTCCTTCCTTTTGTTCTAACTCTCTTTTCCTTCCTTCCTTTTCCTTTCTTTCTTTCTTTTCCTTCCTTCAGTCCTTTCTTTTCCTTTCTCTTTTTCCCTTCCTCCCTTCCTTTCATTCTACCTCTCTTCTCCTTCCTTCCTTCCTTCCTTTTCCTTTCCTTCTTTCTTTTCCTTCCTTCAGTCCTTCTTTCTTTTCCTTTCTCTCTTTCCCTCCCTCTCCTCCTTTCATTCTACCTCTCTTCTCCTTCCTTCCTTCCTTTTCCTTTCCTTCTTTCTTTTCCTTCCTTCAGTCCTTCTTTCTTTTCCTTTCTCTCTTTCCCTCCCTCTCTTCCTTTCATTCTACCTCTCTTCTCCTTCCTTCCTTCCTTCCTTCCTTTTCCTTTCCTTCTTTCTTTTCCTTCCTTCAGTCCTTCTTTCTTTTCCTTTCTCTTTCCTTCCTTCCTTTTCCTTTCCTTCTTTCTTTTCCTTCCTTCAGTCCTTCTTTCTTTTCCTTTCTCTCTTTCCCTCCCTGTCTTCCTTTCATTCTACCACTTTTCTCCTTCCTTCCATCCTTCCTTCCTTCCTTCATTTTCCTTTCCTTCTTTCTTTTCCTTCCTTCAGTCCTTCTTTCTTTTCCTTTCTCTCTTTCCCTCCCTCTCCTCCTTTCATTCTACCTCTCTTCTCCTTCCTTCCTTCCTTCCTTCCTTCCTTCCTTCCTTCCTTCCTTCCTTCCTTCCTTCCTTCTGGATGCTTGGCAATAGACTCACATTTATGACGGTGACAGTCTCCTGGAGTCACGTGATCCCCTTTTGCGACCTATCTGAGAAAGAAAGCCAACCAGGCAGGCTCACTTAACGACCGTGTGACTCATTTAAGAACAGCAGTGATTCACTTAACAGATGCAGCAAGAAAAAAGTCGGAAAGTGGGGCAAATTCACTGAACAAACTTCTCACTTAACAACAGAAACTTTGGGCTCAATTGTGATAGTAAATCGAGGACTACCTGTAATAGCAGCGCTGGCTAATAAACAGCTGAGACGCAATGATCATTCCAGAATTGCAGAATTCACCATGCAAGCTAGAATAGAATGGAATGGAATGGAATAGAATGTAAAATATAGAATAGAATATAAAGTATAGAATAGAATAGAATGGAATGGAATGGAATAGAATGTAAAATATAGAATAGAATATAAAGTATAGAATAGAATAGAATGGAATGTAAAATATAGAATAGAATATAAAGTATAGAATGGAATAGAATAGAATGGAATGGAATGGAATAGAATGTAAAATATAGAATAGAATATAAAGTATAGAATAGAATAGAATGGAATGGAATGTAAAATATAGAATAGAATATAAAGTATAGAATAGAATAGAATGGAATGGAATGGAATGTAAAATATAGAATAGAATATAAAGTATAGAATAGAATAGAATGGAATGGAATGTAAAATATAAAATAGAATATAAAGTATAGAATAGAATAGAATGGAATGGAATGGAATGGAATAGAATGTAAAATATAGAATAGAATATAAAATATAGAATAGAATATAAAATATAGAATAGAATAGAATGGAATATAGAATAGAATATAAAGTATAGAATAGAATAGAATAGAATAGAATAGAATAGAATAGAATAGAATAGAATAGACAGAGTTGGAAGGGACCTTGGAGGTCTTCTAGTCAAACCCCCCGTTTAGGCAGGAAACCCTATACCCGTGATGGCGAACCTATGGGCACGCGAGCATTGCCCTAGCTCAGCTCCAGTGCGCATGTAGGTGCCGGCCAGCTAATTTTCTGGCCTTCCGGGCCCACCGGAAGTCGGGAAACAGGCCGTTTCCAGTCTCCGGAGGGCCTCCAGGGAGCTGGGGAAGGCCGTTTTCGCCCTCCCCAGGCTCCAAGAAAGCCCTCTGGAGTCTGGGGAGGGCAAACTAGCCATCCCCGCCCTATACCCGTTCCAGACAAATGGTTGTCCAATCTCTTCTTCAAAACTTCCAGTGTTGGAGCCCTCACAACTTCTGGTGGCAAGCTGTTCCACCGGTGAATTGTTCTCACCGTCAGGAAGTTTCTCCTTCGTTCTAAGTTGCTTCTCTCCTTGATGAGTTGCCACCCGTTGCTCCTTGTCCTGCCCCTCAGGGGCTTTGGAGGATAGCTTGACTCCCTCTTCTTTGGGGGCAGCCCCTGAGATATCGGAACCCTGCTATCATGTCACCCCCCCCCCAATCCTTCTTTTCATCAAAATCGACGTAATCACTTCCTGCAACCGTTCTTCATATGTTTTAGCCTCCGGTCCCCTAATCATCTTTGTTGCTCTTTTCCGCACTCGTTGTAGAATCTCAACAATTTTCAGAGGTTGCAAAACAAAAAAAAAACAACCCTAACTTAAAGCAGGCCAATTTTTCTATTGGGGTACGGACAGCTTCTTCTCCCGGGCCCCAAAACCTCTTGCCTTGCTTTTAAATTTTCCACCGCCGTGGAAATCTTACTAACAATAGCTTGCCGCTGGACACGCACTCTGCTTCATCCACCCCCCCCCTCCGATGTAAGCATTATGGTGCCCATCAATATTATTTATGAACTGCCGAGAGAACGCAGCCATCGCTGAACGGATGGAGAGGTCCATCAGCGCTAAATATCTTAATGTACCAGGCTCGGGGACTCGCCTGATTGCATCGGCCCAAAAAGCCAATGCAATCCTAGGCTGCATTAATATATATATATATATATATATATATATATATATATATATATATATATATATATATAACTATTCCAACGGTGATCTTGATTTTATATATATATATATATATATATATATATATATATATATATATATATATATAAAATCAAGATCACCGTTGGAATAGTTAGAATAACAGAGTTGGGAGGGACCTTGTAGGTCTTCCCCTCCACGTACCCACACATATGCATGCTTGCCTTCCAACGCCAGAGGTGGGTTTCAGCAGGTTCTGACGAACCGGTAGCGGACATTTTGAGTAGTTCGGAGAACCGGTAGTAAAAATTCTGACTTGCCCCGTCCCCATCGATTCTCTGCCTCCCGAGTCCCAGCTGATCGGGAGGAAATGGGGATTTTGCCGTAACCTTCCCCTGGAGTGGGGAGGGAATGGAGATTTTACAGTATCCTTCCATTGGAGTGGGGAGGGAATGGAGATTTTACAGTATTCTTCCATTGGAGTGGGGAGGGAATGGAGATTTTACAGTATCCTTCCATTGGAGTGGGGAGGGAATGGAGATTTTACAGTAATCTTCCATTGGAGTGGGGAGGGAATGGAGATTTTACAGTATCCTTCCATTGGAGTGGGGAGGGAATGGAGATTTTACAGTATCCTTCCATTGGAGTGGGGTGGGAATGGAGATTTTACAGTATCCTTGCCCTGGAGTGGGGAGGGAATGGAGATTTTACAGTATCCTTCCATTGGATGGGGAGGGAATGGAGATTTTACAGTATCCTTCCATTGGAGTGGGGAGGTAATGGAGATTTTACAGTATCCTTCCATTGGAGTGGGGAGGGAATGGAGATTTTACAGTATCCTTCCATTGGAGTGGGGAGGGAATGGAGATTTTACAGTATCCTTCCATTGGAGTGGGGAGGGAATGGAGATTTTACAGTATCCTTCCATTGGAGTGGGGAGGGAATGGAGATTTTACAGTATCCTTCCATTGGAGTGGGGAGGGAATGGAGATTTTACAGTATCCTTCTCCTGTCACGCCCACCATGCCACGCCCACCAAGCCACACCCAGAGAACCGTTAGTAAAAAAAATTGAAACCCACTACTGCCCCCCCGCCCCATTTTGGGCCTAGCAGGCCTCCCTGAAGCCTCCAGGGTCCTGGAGGCTTCAGGGAGGCCTGCTAGGCCCAAAATGGGCCATAGGGGGCTGTGGCGATCTCCCCACAGAGCTGCAGGGAAGCCTACTAGAGCCCAAAACGGGCCGCAGAGGAGGTGCGCTGCAACCCCACCCCCCCACCCATGCATGCACGTCTCCCACATGCACCCCACATGAGTGGCAGAGACCCCAAAATCAGCTGGCCGGCAGGAGGTGGCCACACATGCGGATTGGAGCTGGGCTGGGTGCATGCCGTAGGTTCTCCATCACGGCTACATCCCCTTTCAGACAAATTGTTTGTCCAATCTCATCTGGAAAAGGCCTCCCGTGTTGGAGCACTCACCACCTCTAGTGGCAAGCAGTTCCACTGGTTAATAAACCTACTTTTTTCAGTTAGCCGGGCTAGTCCTGATTTTACGGTTGGTTTTTAAAATTTGATATTGATTTTAATTGAAAATGTTTTAAATGATGGGCCAAACTTTATTTACTTATTTTTTAATCGATTTTAACTTTTGTGTACAAATGTTTTATTTTGGCTGTTCACCGCCCTGAGTCCGAAAGGAGAAGGGTGGTATAGAAATCTGAAAAATAACTAACTAACTAACTAACTAACTAACTAACTAACTAAATAAATAAATAAATAAATAAATAAATTGTTCTTGCTATGGAGGAAATGTTGGAGCACTGACAACATCCGGTGGCAGATTGTTCCACTGGTTAATTGTTCTTGCTGTGGAGGAAGTTTCTCCTTAGTTCCAGGTTGCTTCTCTCCTCGGTTAGTTTCCTTTTTTTTTTTTTTTTAATTTGATTTTATTATAACATATAGTGATACAATCGGTACATTTTCGGTTCATTGGTGCAGTTATATACATATATACATCTACATACATTATTGCTTGTCTTTTGTTGATATTGTTTCTTGAAGCTAGATTTAATTTCAAACACTTAAAAATAATAGTGCTCAACTCCCTAAGACTAAATCTAATACTATTCATATAGATTTTGTTAATTAGTTAAAATTTAATCTCTATTACCTTCTTTATTTCTTTCCCCCATCCATTCGTACCACATGTCCCACACGCTATAAAATTCTGAATCTTCTCTGTCATTAATTTCTGAAGTCAATTTGTTCATTTCGGCGCACTCCAATATTTTTCCAATAACATGTTCTTGAGGTGGTATTTGTTTTTCTTTCCAATACTGGGCAAAGGAAATTCTAGCGGCTGTCAGAATATGTATAATTCTCTTCAGATCGTATAAATCTTTCGCCTTTTCCTCGGTTAGTTTCCATCCGTTGCTTCTTGTCCTGCTTTCAGGGGCTTTGGAGAATAACTTGAGCCCCCCCCTCTTCTTTGGGGCAGCCCCTGAGATATTGGAACGCAGCCGTCACGTGAAGTTCTTATATACTAAGGCTTTGCAAAGCCTTAGTAAGGCCACTTTTGGAAGATTGCATCCAGTTTTAGTCACCACGATGTAGAAAAGATGTGGAGACTCTGGAAAGAGCGCCGAGAAGAGCAACCAAGAGGATTCTTTCGCTTTCTTCCTTCTTCCTATCTTCCTTTCCTCCCAGCTTCTCTCTTTCATTCCCTCCCTTCTCTTCCTCTTTCTTCCTCCTCTCTCCCTTCTTCCCTCCTTCTCTCCCTTCCTTTTCCTCCCTTCCAATCTTCTTTCCTTCTTCCCTCCCTCCCTTGCTCCCTCCCTCCCTCCTTCCTTCCTCCCTTCCTTCTTTCCTATCTTCCTTCCTTATTCCCTTTTTCCTTCCATCCCTCCCTATCTTGCTCCCTCCCTCGCTCCTTCCCTCCCTCTTTCCCTCCCTTCCTTTTCCTCCCTTCCAATCTTCTTTCCTTCTTCCCTCCCTCCCTCCCTCCCTTACTCCCTCCCTCCTTTCTTCCTTCCTTCCTTCTTTCCTTTCCTTCCTACCTACCTTCCTTCCTATCTTCATTCCTTATTCCCTTTTTCCTTCCATCTCTCCCTTCCTTGCTCCCTCCTGCCCTCCTTCCCCCCCGCTTCCTTTACTTCCCTTCCAATCTTCTTTCCTTCTTCCCTTCCTCCCTTGCTCCCTCCCTCCCTCTTTCCCTCCCTCCCTTCTTCTTTCTTCCTCCCTTCCTTCCTTTCCTTCCTTATTCCGTTTTTCCTTCCCTCCCTCGCTCCCTCCCTCTTTCCCTCCCTCCCCTCCCACCTTCTCCCTTCCTATCTTCCTTCCTTATTCCCTTTTTCCTTCCATCCCTCCCTATCTTGCTTCCTCCCTCCCTCGCTCCCTCCCTCCCTCTTTCCCTCCCTTCCTTTTCCTCCCTTCCTTTTCCTCCCTTCCAAACTTCTTTCCTTCTTCCCTTCTTCCCTCCCTTGCTCCCTCCCTCTTTCCCTCTTTCCCTCCCTCCCTTCTTTCTTCCTTCCTTCCTATCTTCCTTCCTTATTCCCTTTTTCCTTCCATCCCTCCCTTCCTTGCTCCCTCCTTCCCTCCCTCCCTATCTTCTTCCATTCCTCCCTCCCTCTTTCCCTCCCTCCCTCCCTTCTTCTTTCTTCCTCCCTTCCTCCCTTCCTTCCTTTCCTTCCTTATTCTGTTTTTCCTTCCCTCCCTCCCTCTTTCCCTCCCTCCCTCCCTTCTTCTTCCTTCCTTCCTTTCCTTCCTTCCTTCCTATCTTCCTTCCTTATTCCCTTTTTCCTTCCATCCCTCCCTTCCTTGCTCCCTCCCTCCCTCCTTCCCTCCCCTCCTTTTCCTCCCTTCCAATCTTCTTTCCTTCTTCCCTTCTTCCCTCCCTTGCTCCCTCCCTCCTTCCCTCCCTCCCTCCCTTCCAATCTCCTTCCATTCCTTCCTCCCTCCCTCCCTCCCAAACAGAAAAGATGAGTGATGGACCTCGAGGAAACCTGAAATCTCCCTGGAGGGCTCTGTTCTACTTCTGGGATGTTCCTGGCACAGCCACAATTCCAGAGACAAAAACACCCCCCCCTGCCCCCCCACCCCCCGTCTCTGCCTCCCAAGACATCTGCTGCATAAGCAGCTTCTCCATCAAAGAAGTCAGCAAAGCCATTTATGCCAAAAGCGGAGAGCTCCTCCGTAATGGCCGAGGGGGGCTTTTCTGCTGAGCCGGCTGGTGGGCTGATGCGCTCAGCAGGAGCAGGCCCATCTTGGCTCGGCCCCCCCCCCCCCCCCCCCCCCCCGATGGAGGCTGGGAAGCAGGGAACGGGATTGGCCAAGCAGGACAGGACCAACTGGTTATGGAAAAGGTGGACGATGGAGCCGGTATCGTGTCTGATTTCACCACGGCGAGCTTTGCTATCCATTATCCAGACCAGTGTTTCCTCCACCTTGGCAACCTTAAGATGGGTGGACTTCAACTCCCAGAATTCCCTAGTTAGCATGGCGGTTAGCAACCTTATTTGACTTTAAAATGGGTGGACTTCAACTCCCAGAATTCCCTAGTCAGCATGGTGGTTAGCAACCTTAGTGACTTTAAAATGGGTGGACTTCAACTCCCAGAATTCCCTAGTTAGCATGGCTGTTAGCAACCTTAGTGACTTTAAAATGGTGGACTTCAACTCCCAGAATTCCCTAGTCAGCATGGTGGTTAGCAACCTTATTTGACTTTAAAAGGGGTGGACTTCAACTCCCAGAATTCCCTAGTCAGCATGGCGGTTAGCAACCTTATTTGACTTTAAAATGGGTGGACTTCAACTCCCAGAATTCCCTAGTCAGCATGGCGGTTAGCAACCTTATTTGACTTTAAAAGGGGTGGACTTCAACTCCCAGAATTCCCTAGTCAGCATGGCGGTTAGCAACCTTATTTGACTTTAAAATGGGTGGACTTCAAGTCCCAGAATTCCCTAGTCAGCATGGTGGTTAGCAACCTTATTTGACTTTAAAATGGTGGACTTCAACTCCCAGAATTCCCTAGTCAGCATGGCGGTTAGCAACCTTATTTGACTTTAAAATGGTGGACTTCAACTCCCAGAATTCCCTAGTCAGCATGGCGGTTAGCAACCTTATTTGACTTTAAAATGGGTGGACTTCAACTCCCAGAATTCCCTAGCCAGCATGGTGCTTAGCAACCTTATTTGACTTTAAAATGGGTGGACTTCAACTCCCAGAATTCCCTAGTCAGCATGGCGGTTAGCAACCTTATTTGACTTTAAAATGGGTGGACTTCAACTCCCAGAATTCCCTAGCCAGCATGGTGCTTAGCAACCTTATTTGACTTTAAAATGGGTGGACTTCAACTCCCAGAATTCCCTAGTTAGCACTGGCGTTAGATAGAAATCTCAGCGATTTTAAGATGGGTGGACTTCAACTCCCAGAATTCCCCAACCAGCATGGGGATTAGTCACCTGAATGGGTGGACTTCAACTCCCAGAATTCCCCAACCAGCATGAGGATTAGTCACCTGAATGGGTGAACTTCAACTCCCAGAATTCCCCAACCAGTATGGGGATTAGTCACCTGAATGGGTGGACTTCAACTCCCAGAATTCCTTAGTCAGCAGTGGAGTTAGAAATCTCGGCAATTTTAAGGTGGGTGGACTTCAACTCCCAGAATTCCCCAGCCAGCACTGGAGTTAGGAATCCCAGCCATTTTAAGATGGGTGGACTTCAGCTCCCAGAAGTCTCCAACCAACATAGGGGTTAGCAACCTTAGCAGCTTTAAGGTGAGTGGAGTACAACTCCCAGAATTCCCTAGTCGGCACTGGATTTAGAATTGTCAGCAATTTTAAGATGGGTGGACTTCAACTCCCAGAATTCCACAGCTACCATGGTGGTTAGTAACCTTAGTTACTTCAAAATGGGTGAATTTCAACTCCCAGAATTCCCCAACCAACATGGGGATTAGCAACCTTAATGGATGGACTTCAACTCCCAGGATTCCCTAGTCAGCACTGGAGTTAGCAACCTTAGTGACTTCAAAATGGGCGGACTTCAACTCCCAGAATTCCACAGCCAGCACTGGAGTTAGGAATCCCAGCCATTTTAAGATGGCTGGACTTCATACTCTGGCTGGGGAATTCTGGGAGTTGAAGTCCACCCATCTTAAAAGTTGCCGATGTGGAGAAATATCGATCCGTAATGTTTACAAGGATGGGCTAACCAGGTTATTTTTCTTAAACGGGAGTTTGAACGGGGAGAAGCACGGTCTGCCCTCTCCACGGCTTCTCTACCCACCTTACCTTGCTCCTTGGAGCTCTCGTGCCCGTGGTCTTCCCTGTGCCAACACAAGCAGCCGGATTAATAGCGCTTCTGAACCTCTGCCATCGATGAAATGCCGGGGAACGCCGCAAAAGGAAGGCAGAAAAACCACAGGAAACGCTTTGCAAGGAAGAAAACCTGGCAAAATGGCCCAAATTGGCCTTTGGGCTTAGCAAGGGGGAGGGAATCGCATGATTCGCACCAGGAGCCGGCTGCAAAATTTTGAGTGTTTTAGGTTTTTCTCCAGCCTGTGGTCCCTTGGATGAGGTGCGCTTAGGATGGGTGGCCCATTGAGGGGGGTGGGGTGGGATTCCCCTCTGCCTATGCTCAGAGGTATTGCCAGGTAGGGTTGAGTACCCGTAACGAAGGAGAAGCTGAGAGGCCAAGGTTTGGCATAGATCGTGGTTTAGAGCTGGTCTAGTGCTGCCAGAAGCACCAACTTGTCATATCGTTGCTAAATTAGGATCGCCAAGATCTAACTTTTTTTAAGGTGGTCTCCAATGTGAACCGAGGTCTCCCAGATGGCTTTCATGCCTAAAGCAGGACTAGAACTCCCAGTCTCCTGGTGAATGGCCCAAAGGCGCCTGTCGACTTTTGTGGCTAAGGCGAGACCAGAACTCACCATCTCCTGATGATTGTGCTGAAATCACCCAACTAGTTTTCATGCATGAGGCGGAACTAGAACTCCCAGTCTCCTGGTGATTGGCCCGAAGTCACCCAGCTGGTTTTCTTGCCTGAGGCGGTGCTAGAATTCCTGGTGATTGGCCCAAAATCACCCAACTGGCTTTCATGCCTGAGACGGTACTAGAACTCCCAATCTCCTGGTGATTGGCCCAAAGTAACCCTGCCAGCTTTCATGCCTAAAGCAGGACTAGAACTCCCAGTCTCCTGATGGTTGATCCCAAGTCACTCTGCCAGCTTTCATACCTGAGACGGTGCTAGAACTCCCAGTCTCCTGGTGATTGGCCCAAAGTCACCCAGCTGGCTTTTATACCTGAGACGATGCTAGAACTCCCAGTCTCCTGGTGATTGGCCCAAAGTCAGTCAGCTGGCTTTCATACCGGAGGTAGTGCTAGAACTCCCAGTCTCCTAGTGATAGGCCAAAGACACTCTGCCAGCTTTCATACCTGAGACGGTGCTAGAACTCCCAGTCTCCTGGTGATTGGCCCAAAGTCACCCAGCTGGCTTTTATACCTGAGACGATGCTAGAACTCCCAGTCTCCTGATGATTGTGCTGAAATCACCCAACTAGTTTTCATGCATGAGGCGGAACTAGAACTCCCAGTCTCCTGGTGATTGGCCCGAAGTCACCCAGCTGGTTTTCTTGCCTGAGGCGGTGCTAGAATTCCTGGTGATTGGCCCAAAATCACCCAACTGGCTTTCATGCCTGAGACGGTACTAGAACTCCCAATCTCCTGGTGATTGGCCCAAAGTAACCCTGCCAGCTTTCATGCCTAAGGCAGGACTAGAACTCCCAGTCTCCTGATGGTTGATCCCAAGTCACTCTGCCAGCTTTCATACCTGAGACGGTGCTAGAACTCCCAGTCTCCTGGTGATTGGCCCAAAGTCACCCAGCTGGCTTTTATACCTGAGACGATGCTAGAACTCCCAGTCTCCTGGTGATTGGCCCAAAGTCAGTCAGCTGGCTTTCATACCTGAGGTAGTGCTAGAACTCCCAGTCTCCTAGTGATAGGCCAAAGACACCCTGCCGGCTTTCATACCTGAGACGGTGCTAGAACTCCCAGTCTCCTGGTGATTGGCCCAAAGTCACCCTGCCGGCTTTCATACCTGAGACAGTGCTAGAACTCCCAGTCTCCTGGTGATTGGCCCAAAGTCAGTCAGCTGGCTTTCATACCTGAGGTAGTGCTAGAACTCCCAGTCTCCTGGTGATTGGCCCAAAGTCACCCAGCTGGCTTTCATACCTGAGGTAGTGCTAGAACTCCCAGTCTCCTGGTGATTGGCCCAAAGATATCCTGCCGGCTTTCATACCTGAGGTAGTGCTAGAACTCCCAGTCTCCTGGTGATTGGCCCAAAGTCACCCAACTGGCTTTCAGGCCTGAGGTGGTGCTACAACTCCCAGTCTCCTGGTGATTGGCCCAAAGTCACCCAGCTGGCTTTCATACCTGAGGTAGTGCTAGAACTCCCAGTCTCCTAGTGATTGGCCCAAAGTCACCCAGCCAGTTTGCATAAGTCCTGCCAGTTTGCCTAAGGCAGGACTAGAACGCCCAGTCTCCTGATGGTTGATCCCAAGTCACCCTGCCAGCTTTCATGCCTGAGGCAGTACTTGAACTCCCAATCTCCTGGTGATTGGCACAAAGTCACCCAGCTGTCTTTCATACCTGAGGCGGTGCTAGAACTCCCAGTCTCCTGGTGATTGGCCCAAAGTCACCCAGCTGGCTTTCATACCTGAGGTAGTGCTAGAACTCCCAGTCTTCTGGTGATTGGCCCAAAGTCACCCAGTCGGCTTTCATGCCTGAGGCAGGACTAGAATTCACCGTCTCCTGGTTTCTAGACCAATACCTTAACCACTACACCAAACTGCCTCTCGTGTTGATTTGTAGCAATCTGTGGGGACGATGGGTACGCCAAAATCAAACCCCCATGGTCAATAGCCCTGGGTTCCACCCTGTAAATATTTGGCCCAAGTCAAAACTCCTATATTACCATTAAATCATGATTAACTATTAAAATCATGATTAAACGGGTTTATTTTTAAAAAATGATCTATAACACTGTTTTTCAACCTTGGCCGCTTTAAGACTTCAATTCCCAGAATTCCCCAGCTAGCCAAGGTTGAGAAACACTGACCTGACCTGCTTCTCATCATGGGCAGCATTAAGGATGGACTAACCAGGTTATTAATTAACCAACTTAGCCTGTCTCTGAATTTGAGATCCCTATTAACCTTTCACCAATATTTATTTATCTTACACACTTCCTTCAAAATCAATATCCAAATTTGGGAATAAAACTCCCTTTTGAGAGTTAAAATTTCCACCACCAGTCAGTGAAAATGAATAATTTTTTTCCCCTTGGCAAAAAAATAATAAAAATCAGCATTTTTTAACAGCCGGGTAGTCCTCAGTTTACGACCGCAATCACTGATCCAAATTTCCTCACCGTTGAGCCAAGCGGCGGTTAAACGACTCGCCCCGGATTTTTATAACCTTCATTTGCTACCCTTCTTCAGCAAATCACCAGAGATGGTCGTTAAATGAACCGGTGGTCGTTAAGCGAACCCGGATGCCCCCATTGACTTTGACTGGTCGGAAATCGGCCGGAAAAGGTGACGAATGGCGATTATACGACCCCGCAACCATCGTAAACGCATGTCAGTTGCTAATGCCTGGATGATGTTCATGTGACTGGGGTTAATGCTGTGAGGGTCGTAAGTGCGAGGATTGGTCATAAGTCGAGGATCTGCCGTAAGTATGAGGATCGGATGTAAGTGCGAGGATAGGTCGTACGTGTGAGGACTTGTCCTAAGTCACTTTTTTTCAGCGCCGTTGAGACTTCAGTAATTGAACGCTCGTAAATCAAGAACTAGCCCAGGCAAGAATCGAGAATCTCGGGAGGATTTCACGGTGTTTATTAAAGGATGTGGGGGGTCAGCCCCGGCAAGCTATTTTGGGGGGGTGGGAGGGTTTTCAGGCTAAGATCAGGGAAGGCAGAGAAGGGGGAACTTTGAGGGGGGGGGTTGCCCGATGCCCGTGGTGCCAGCTGACGTCCTGAGTTGTGTTCGGAGGCCTGAAGCCGCAGAGGATGGAGGCAGCTCCCCGTTCATTCGATCTCTTTTTTCCCCACCCGAAGGGACTGGAGGCTGGAAGACGGAGGTGTGAGGACAGAGAAACAGGCACCTGGGAGAGAGAGAGGGTGGGAGGGAGAGGGAGGGAGAGACAGAAAGAGAGAGAAAGAAAGAGAGACAGAGACAGAGAGGGAGGAAGTGTGTGTGTGAGAGAGATAGAGAGGGAGGGAGAGAGATAGAAGGGGAGGGAGGGAGAGACAGAAAGAGAGAGAGGGAGAGGGAGAAACAGAGGGTGGGAGGGTGAGTGGGAGAGGGAGGGAGAGACAGACAGAAAGAGAGAGAAAGAGAGACAGAGACAGGGAGGACGGGAGAGAGAGAGAGAGAGACAGAGGGAGGGAGGGAGAGAGATAGAGAGAGGGGGAGGGAGGGAGAGACAGAAAGAGAGAGCGGGACAGGTAGAGACAGAGAGAGGGAGGGAGAAAAAGACAGAGGGGGAAGGAGAGACAGAAAGAGAAAGAGAGAGAGGTAGAGACAGAGAGGGCGGGAGGGAGGGAGAAAGAGAGAGGGGGGAGGTAGAGACAGAAAGAGAAAGAGAGGTAGAAACAGAGAGTGGGAGGGAGAAAGAGAGAGGGGGAGGGAGGGAGAGACAGAGAGAGGGAGGGAGAGATAGAGAGGGAGGGAGAGACAGAAAGAGAAAGAGAGACAGACAGAGAGGGAGGAAGGGAGGGAGAGAGAGAGAGAGAGACAGAGAGGGAGGGAGGGAGGGAGAGAGATAGAGAGGGGGGAGGGAGAGACAGAAAGAGAGAGAGGGAGAGGTAGAGACAGAGAGAGGGAGGGAGGGAGAAAGAGAGGGGGAGGGAGGGAGAGACAGAGAGAGGGAGGGAGGGAGATAGGGAGGGAGGGAGAGAGAGACAGAGAAGGAGGGAGGGAGAGAGAGAGACAGGGAGGGAGGGAGAGAGAGGGAGGGAGAAACAGAGGGAGGGAGAGAGAAAGACAGAGAGGGGAGAGGGAGGGAGAGACAGAAAAGAGAGAAAGAGAGACAGACGCAGGGAGGGAGGGAGGGAGACAGAAAGAGGGAGAGAGCGGGAAAGAGAGAGGGAGGAACAGAGAGAGGGGGAGGAGGAAAGAGACAGAGAAAGAGAGACAGCAAGAGAGAAGGAGAGAGAGGGGAAGGGAGACAGAGGGAGGCAGAGAGAGGGGGAGAGAGAGCGCGAGAGGGAGGGAGAGAGAGAGAAAATGATGCACAATGGTCATTTGCAAAGTTTGCCGATTCACACAATCCGCTAACCCCTACCCCCGGGTTCTTCCAGTTGGGGGAAAGCTGTACAGATGACCTCTGGAGTCCCCAAGACTCCCCTGTTTGCCACGCGCCCCGTGGCTGTTGCCCTCCTGCCCTCTCTAAGGATCGTGGGGTCGTTTCCCGCCAAAACCATTGGTTTCTCAGCCAAACACTAACAAAGCTGGCTAGAAATGGAGGCCACAGGCCAGGTTCAAGATGGTGGCGCCGGGCTCTCCTTTTTGAGAACCGCAATTCCCAGCATTCCGAGCTCTGCCGCTCGGAATGCTGGGAGTTGAAGTCCCCCTCATTCTAAGAGGCAGGCCTTCTGGAGTTGGTGCAGGCCTCGGTCTCTCATTTTTTTTCGCTAATTCTCACTTTTTTCCACCGCTGTCCCCCCAAAATTCATATCTCTACCTCGCCCCTCACCCCCCCACCCCCCAAAAAAACAGCTTCTTGGCATCTCCAAGTCGCCATGTTGCTTTTGATACTCACATTCAGGTGCTGGGCAGATCATGCCCTCAGGGTGGAGGGGTGCTTGGAGTGGGGGGGCGGGGGGGTCTCACTGGGGCAACGGAGAGGAGGATTTCTGTGTCCCAGGGGGGATTCCTTTGGCCCCGTAATATTCCACCACCTGTTTGGGGACTTCAGCCAAAACCGTCTTGGCCAGAGCATTGGGGCCAGTCTGGGAAGAAAAGAAAAAGACGAGTGGGAAGGAAGGGAGAAAGGGAGGGAGAGACAGAGGAAAGAAAAGAGGGAGAATGAACGGAAGAGAGGGAGGGAGAGAAAGAGAGAGGAAGGAAAAGAGAGAAGGGAGGAAGGAAAAGAAAGGAGGAAAGGAAAAGAATGAGGAAGAAGGAAAGGAAGGAAGGAATGGGACAAGGAGAAGGAACGGAGGGAGGGAGAGAGGAAGAAAAGTAGAAAAAAGGAAGGAAAGAAAGAAATATAAAGGAGGAAAGAAGAAGGATGGAGGAAGGAACAAAGGTAGAAGGGAGGGAGGAAGGAAGAGGACAGAGAGAATGGAAAAAGGAACGGTGATAGAGGGAAGGAATGAGACAGAGAAGGGAGGGAGGGAGGAAGGAAGGAAGGAGACAAAAGGAAGGAAGGAAGGAAGGAGAAAGAGAAGGAAGGAAAGAGAAAGAGAGAAGGGAGGGAGGAGAAAGAAGGAAGGGAGGAGACAGAGAAGGGAGGAAGGAAAAGAAAGGAGGAAAGGAAAAGAATGAGGAAGAAGGAAAGGAAGGAAGGAATGGGACAAGGAGAAGGAACGGAGGGAGGGAGAGAGGAAGAAAAGTAGAAAAAAGGAAGGAAAGAAATATAAAGGAGGAAAGAAGGAGGATGGAGGAAGGAACAAAGGTAGAAGGGAGGGAGGGAGGAAGAGGACAGAGAGAATGGAAAAAGGAACGGTGATAGAAGGAAGGAAGGAGAAAGAGAGAAGGGAGGGAGGAGACAGAGAAGGGGGGAAGGAAGGAGAGAGAAGAAAGGAAAGGAAGGAAGGAAGGAAAGAAGGAAAGAAGGGGACAGAAGGGAGGAAGGAAGGAAGGAGACAGAGAAGGAGGGAGGGAGGAAAAGAAAGGAGGAAAGGAGAAGAAAGGAAAGAAGGAAAAAGGAAAGAAGGAAGGAAGGAAGGAAGGAAGGAAGGAAAGGAACAAGGAGAAGGGAGGGAGGGTGGGGAATTAAAGTAGAAAAAAGGGAGGAAAGAAATATAAAGGAGGGAGGGAGGGAGGAGAGTGGAGGAAGGAACAAAGGCAGAAGGGAGGGAGGGAGGAAGAGGACAGAGAGAATGGAAAAAGAAACGATAATAGAGGAAAGGAATGAGACAGAGAAGGGAGGAAGGAAGGAAGAAGACAAAAGGAAGGAAGGAAGGAAGGAGAAAGAGAAGGAAGGAAGGAGAATGAGAGAAGGAAGGAAGGAGAAAGAGAGAAGGAAGGGAGGAGAGAGAAGGGAGGAAGGAAAAGAAAGGAGGAAAGGAAAAGAATGAGGAAGAAGGAAAGGAAGGAAGGAATGGGACAATGAGAAGGAACGGAGGAAGGGAGAGAGGAAGAAAAGTAGAAAAAAGGAAGGAAAGAAATATAAAGGAGGAAAGAAGAAGGATGGAGGAAGGAACAAAGGTAGAAGGGAGGGAGGAAGGAAGAGGACAGAGAGAATGGAAAAAGGAACAGTGATAGAAGGAAGGAAGGAGAAAGAGAGAAGGGAGGAAGGAGACAGAGAAGGGAGGAAGGAAGGAGAGAGAAGAAAGGAAAGGAAGGAAGGAAGGAAGGAAAGAAGGAAGGAAGGGGACAGAAGGGAGGAAGGAAGGAAGGAGACAGAGAAGGAGGGAGGAAGGAAAAGAAAGGAGGAAAGGAGAAGAAAGGAAAGAAGGAAAAAGGAAGGAAGGAAGGAAGGGGACAGAGGAGGAAGAAAGGAAGGAGACAGAGAAGAAAGGAAGGAAGGAGACATAGAAGGAAGGAAAGAAGGAAGGAAGGGGAAAGAAAAGGGAAGAAGGAGGGAGATAGAGAAGAAAAGAAGGAAGGAGACAGAGAAGGAAGGAAAGAAGAAAGGAAGGAAGGGGACAGAGAGAAGGAAGGGAGGAAGACAAATGGAGAAGGAAGGACTGTATAGGCCGAAACTCAAGGGCACAGGACCGATGCTCCAAGCAGGCCTTTAACCCCTCTTGGACCCCGGGGTCTTCTGGATACCCCCCCCACAATACCCCCCCCCCCAGCAGAGCCTGGCCCTTCCTTCACCTTCTTAAACTCCCTGACGGGCACGAACTGCACGATGTCCCGTACGGCCCGGCCCTCCTCCGTCTCCAGCATCCCGCGGTCCCCGTTCAGCTCCCGCATGTCGGAGAAGTCGGCGTTCCCGATGCCCACGATGATGATGGAGAGGGGCAGGCGGGAAGCCCGCACGACGGCATCGCAGGCCTCGGGCATGTCGCTCACCACCCCGTCGGTCAGGATGAGCAGCACGCGGTACTTCTGCGGAAGAGGGCAGAGGAGGGTCTCAGGGAGCCCCGAGGGGGGCACAAGGGGTGAGACACCCCCCCCCATTGCCCCCTTTGGGGTCCTAGATGACCCCCCTTGTCCCTTACCGTGGGCATCCCGCTTTTCTCCTCTTCGGCTGCAGGCCCTGCCACCTTGTTGATGATGGGCGCCACGTTGGTGGGGCCGTACAGCTCGATCTGGGGCAGGCAGCGCTTGTAAGCCTCGATCACCCCGAGAATCTCTGCCAGGGAAGGAAAGAAATTAGATTCCCACCAGATCTGGAATAGGTTAATTTCCTTCCTTCCTTCCTTCCTTCCTTCCTTCCTTCCTTCCTTCCTTCCTTCCTTCCTTCCTTCCTTCCTTCCCTCCCTCCCTCCCTCCCTCCCTCCCTAATATTTCCTCTTTTTAAAAATTCTCCTATTCCTTCCTTCCTTCCTTTCTTCCTTCCTTCCTTCCTCCCTCCCTCCCTTCCTTCCTTCCTTCCTTCCTTCCTTCCTTCCTTCCTTCCTTCCTTCCTTCCTTTCTTCCTTCCACTCTCCCTCCTGCCCCCTCCTATGGGCAATTAATTAATATTTTCTCTTTTTAAAAATTCTCCTTTACCTTCCTCCCTCCCTCTCTCTCTCCCTCTCTCTCTCCCTCTCTCTCCCCCTCCCTCCCTCCCTAATATTTTCTCTTTTTTAATATTCTCCTTTTTTCCTTCCTCCCTCCCTCCCTCTCTCCCTAATATTTCCTCTTTTTTAAAATTCTCCTATTCCTTCCTTCCTTCCTTCCTTCCTTCCTTCCTTCCTTCCTTCCTTCCTTCCTTCCTTCCTTCCGCTTTGCCCAAGGTTTCCAATCCCCCAAATCTTTCTTTTTTTAAAAAAAAATCATCAGCTGGCACTAGAACGCAGAATTCCACCCCACAAAAAATCACAATTCTTCCTACTTTCGCATTCGGGGTTCTCCGGATCGAAGTTGATGGCGAAATCGTGAGACACCTGTCCAAGAAAAGAAAAATGAAATAAAATAGGAACGAGGAGTCGAATGAGGAGCACCAAAAAGGGAACGATTCGGCTTCCTTGGATCTCAGGACTCGTACCTCGAAATCGGGAGGGATTCGCGCTCCGAAACCAAAGGCCGGGAACCGTTTATCGCTGGAAGAGAAAACGCTGTTTAGTTTTTCCATCCGGACAGGGGCCAGTTCTGACTCAGTCTTAGCAGAAGCAAGAAACAGACTCCTGGTCACGAAAAACCCCTCTTTATTTACCTCTTGAGAATTAATTGCATTCACACACCAAAAAGTCCAGCCAAGGAGTTAACTGTAGTAACAGACCTTATCAGTTCCTTGCGATAATTGCAAGGCCCGTGAGCTCCCAGCCGAAAGGCTGCAAATTAAGTTCTGGCATGCAGTCTTTGTGGTACGAAACGCAATGAGCAAAATCTTCAGAAATACGAACGGTTGTCTCCTACGATCACCACTCCCCTTTCCTTCTCTTTATTCCCCAGCCAGGGAGGGGCCGTTCAGCGTCCACCTATGCTTTGTTTCCTATGTCGACTCCTTGTCCTCCGTTGCTCCCCTCTCCTAACTGCTCTGTGCATACGAGCATCTGGAACAGGCCCCAGCTGTTCTTCCTCCTCACTCATCTCAGCCTCCAAAGGCAGCTGCCTCTCCGGTGGCTGGGAAATGTCAGATGGCCCTAACTCTATCTCTGCGTCCGACGCAGAGCATCCGTCAGAGCCTTCCCCAGACTCCAGCGCTGGCCCACGTTCCTCCCCAACCTCCTCCTCATCCGAGTCTGCCCCCAGCTCCGTTGGCAGCTGGCGGGCCACAACAAGGACAGGGGAATTCTGGGAATTATGGTTTCGACATTCCAGGCGCAAACTTATCTCTGTACCTGTCGTAATCCTGGCAGATCTCGCCCACGGATGACAAAGTTTTCAGGTATTCGTTGGGCTCCCGGGGGTTGATGAAATGGAGGGAATGTTCACTTCTGGGGTCGCCGTTGGAAGCTGTGAAGTCAATGGCTACCTGGGCAAGGGAGAGAGAGAGGGAGAGAGAGAGAGCCAGCGGTGTAGCCTAGATTTTCAGTAAGGCATTTGACAAGGTAGACCACAACCTACTTCTTGGTAAGCTGGAAAAAAATGTGGGATAGACAGCATCACGACCAGTTGGATTTGTAACTGGCTGACAAAGTGTACTCAACGAGTAGTCCTTAACAAATGGTACTACGTCTACATGGAGGGAAACAAGCAGTGGGGTACCACAAGGTTCTGTCTTAGACCCTGTTGTGGCCCGTATGCGGCCTGTGCAACTAGTAGTTGATTCAGACAGCGAGGAGACTGGTGTGGTGCTGCACCAGCAGCCTGTGCAGCTGTCACTCGAGTCAGACAATGAGGAGGCTGAAGAAGATGTGGTGCCAGAGGCGGGAATTCAGCCAGGGCCTTCAGAACCTCCAGAAGCTCACTTAAGTGAAGAGGACGAAGAGGGGGAGCCTCTTCTCGATGCACGGGCGCACAGAGCTGCCAAAATGCAGGAGTGGCTCCTCAGGAGGAGGTCTTCTCAAGAGTAAGGCTTGGGGCTAATTGGCCACTCCCTTAGCCTATTTAAGGAGGAATGCCGACTGAAGCAATTTGCAGGGAACAACTTCGTTCACATACCTTCGTGTCTTGTCTTGCTTATCAGCTTCCTGCAAATTGCTCTGGGCATTCTGCCAACCACAGTAAGCTTTCAGTTATTATTCTTTGAATTCTTGGCGGCTGTTAATGCAATTAATTAACAGCCGTTGTTGTAAAAGACTGGTTTATTTAGTAAACTAAGGTTTGAACGGACTTTGTGTGCGCTGCGTTCTTTGGGGTCCGTAGCTGGGGCAGAACAGGCCCAGGACTCTTCAATATCTTCATAAACGACTTAGATGAGGGAATAGAAGGAGAATTCATCAAATTTGCAGATGATACTAAACTGGCAGAAATAGCCAACATACCGGAAGACAAACTCAGGATCCAAAAAGATCTTGACAAACTTGAACAAATGGGCAAAAATATACAACAAAACGAAATTTCATGCAGAGGAAAGCAAGGTTTTACACCTAGGCAGGAAAATTCAAGGGTACAAATACAGATTAGGTGAAATCTGGCTCAAAAACAGTAACCACGAGAGGGATCTCGACGTCTTAGTATACAATCACTTAAACACGAGCCAGCCGTGTGCGGCCGGCAGCAGCCGAAAAAGCTAATACAATCCTGGATTGTATAAAGAGAGGCATAGAATCAAAATCACGTGAAGCATTAGTACCGTTTTATGAAGGCTTAGTAAGGCCACACCCCTGGAATCCTGCATCCAGTTTTGGTCACCACATTACAAAAAAAGACGTTGGGACTTTAGAAAAAGTGCAGAGAAGAGCAACTAAGAGGATCAAAGGCCTGGAGACTAAAACATATGAATAACAGCTGCAGGTTTTGCGTCTGGCTAGCCTAAAGAAAAGAAGAATTAGGGGGGACATGATAATAGTAAAAGGCGAAAGATTTATATGATCTGAAGAGAAACCAGATAATAGTATTCCAAGAGTAGTGCAGTGGCCTAGAGGTAGAGCTCTCCCCTCACAATCAGGAGGCTGTGAGTTCGATCCTAGGTAGAGGCAGATATTTCTCTCTGTCTGGGCACGATGAGAATATATCTGCTGAACAAAACTCCGTACTGGTGACAGGAAAGGCATCCGGCCACTAAACACTCAGCTCCATTCAGTTGATCAGACTCCACCCGGCAAGGGTCATTAAAAGAAGATGATGATAATAGCAGTATTCCAGTACTTGAGGGCAGTGGTAGGATCCTGCCGGTTGAATGACTCCTGCGGTTCGGTGATTGCGTGTTTCGCCTGACACGCGCACTCGCACAGTTTTAACAAAGCTAACCTTCCATGTTACTTCTGGGGAGTAACACAGCTGAGGTGCGGCAATCCGCTCTGCCGTGTGAATCAGCTGATAGGATAAAGGTAAGTAAAGCGAAGGGGAGAGTGGGCGGGCCCACCTGATTGACGGAGCGAACCGGTTCGCTCCCAACTGATTGTCAGAGCTACCGGTTCGCTCTCGGCTGACTGTCGGAGCGAACCGGTTCGCTGCCAGCTGAACGTCGGAGCTACCGGTTGACTCCCAGCTGATCGTCGGAGCGAACCGGTTCGCTCCCAGCTGAACATCGGAGCTACCGATTGACTCCCAGCTGATCGTCGGAGCTACCGGTTCACCTGAACCGGTCCGAACCGGCTGAATCCCATCCCTCCTTGAGGGGCTGCCACAAAGAAGAGGGGACCAAATTATTCTCCAAAGCACCAGAGGGCAGGACAAGAAATAACCAGGTTGGAAACCTGGAATTAAGGAGAAACTTCCTAACAATGAGGACAATTAACCAGTGGAACAGCTTGCCACCAGAAGGTGTGGGTGTTTCACTGGAAATGTTTGTAAAACTTTTAAAAACTTTTCAATTAAAAAAAAAAAAAACTTACCGTGAAGGAGATCTGTAAGCCACCCATGATGTAATCCAGAAAAGTGTGGACTTTCTCCATCTGCAGAGAAACAATGATGGTAAGGATGTGACGGTTAGCCATCTTCCAAATCTTTGCTTTTTCTTCTTCGGAACCCGAAATATTAACCCAGCTAGTCCACAACTGACAACATTTCACTAAAGGACCGTTCGAAGTTACAACGGTGCTGAAAAAAACAGGACCTTTTTTTCCCCACACGTGTGACCGTTTCGGCATCCTCGTGGTCTCGTGAGGTAAATCTGGGATGCTCGGCGACCGACTTGCATTTCTGATGGTTGTCGCAGAGTCCCAGGGGGTCACGTCGCGATTCCCTTTTAGCGACCAGCAATGTCAACAGAAAGCTGGATTCATTTAACAACCGTGTGACGAAATTTAAACAACGGCAGTTAAATTTACGCTTCACGGCGGCAGCAAGGAAGGAAGGTCGTAAAATGGACCGTAGAACTCACAACAACCGTCTTGCTTACGGGATTCCCCTTTCGCGACCTTCTGACGAGCAACGTCAATGGAGAAACCGGATTCATTTAACAACCGGGTGACTCATTTAACGACGGCAGCGAATCCGTTAACCAATGTGGCAAGGAAAGTCGTAAGGAAAGACGGCAAAATTGACTTTGAACAAATTTCTCACTTAGCAACATAAATGTGGGGTTGAATTGTGGTCGTAAATCGAGGACTACCCCTACCAACACCCCAGAAACAAGGTTGGTCAACTATGGCAACTCCCAGAATTCCTGAGCCAACTATGTATCTCCATGAAGGAATATAGGTAGTCCTTGACTTATAACATTCATTTAGCGACCGTTCACTAAAGTTACAACAGCCCTGAAAAAAGTGGATTCTGACCTTTTTTCACACTTACGACGGTTGCCGCACCTCCTACGGTCACGTGATCAAAATTCAGATGCTTGGCAACGTCAACGGGAAAGCCTGAGTCACTTAACAACGGCATGACTAATTTAACGACGGCAGTGATTCGCTTAACCACTGCGGCAAGGACGGTCATAAAATGGGGGAAACTCACTTAACGACCGAGCTTCCGAGCAGCAGAAATTTTGGGCTCAATTCTCGTCGTAAGTCGAGGATTACCTGAAGATTTGATCGGTTATACCTTTCCAGCAGTTGAAGCCTGAGATATGATCCATAAATTTAGAAACATGTTTTTTTTTCCAAGCATAGGAATATTTTTTTTTATAATCAGAAGAGTGAATTGCTGAGCTGTTTGAGAATTTCAAAGTTTTTAAAAATAATTCTGCTTAAGGTTCCATCTTCTTCTTACCTAAACCAGGCCGGAGAAATTATGACTGCTAAAAAGCTCACCTTGCATTGAGTGAGGACGATATATCCCGAATTTTTGTAATTTTTCTTCTTTTCTTGATACTTGTGGTTAATGCAATCCCATTTCACCTGCCAAGAAAAAAAATAAAATCGGATTATAATGCAAATTCGGGCTTCTGCTCGTCAAAGGGTTGGACTAAGATTTTGTTCAACGAACCCCAGCATTAAAAAACATGTTTAATTTAGGTTTTTGTAAAATATGTAAGTTCCTAAGGGTCGATTTCCCCACAATATAAATTACTGACGGTATACAGGTGGTCCTTGACTTATGGCCGTTATTAAACAAATGTTCCTTCCTTCCTCCTTCCCTCCTTCCCTCTCCCTTCTTCTCTCCCACTTTTTCTTCCTTCCTTCCTCCCTTCCCTCCTTCCTTCCTCTCTCTTTCTCTTTTTCTTTCTTTCTTCCCTTCCTTCCTCCTCCCTCCCTCCCTTCCTTCTTTCCTTCTTTCCTTCTCTTCTTCTTTTTCTTCCTTTCTTCCTTCCTCCCTTCCCTCCCTCCTCCCTCTCTCTTTCTCTTTTTCTTTCTTCCCTCCCTCCTCCCTCCTTCCCTCCTTTCCTTCTCTCCTCTCTCCCTCTTTTCCTTCCTTCCTTCCTCTTCCTCTTTTTCTTCCCTCCCTCCTTTTCTCCCTCCCGCCCTCATTCTTTTTTCTTCCTTCCCTCCTTCCCTTCCTCCTCCTTTCCTTCCCTCCTTCCTTTCTTTTTCTTCCTTCCCTCCCTCCTTCCTTCTCTCCCTCCCTCCCTCCCACCTTTTCTCCCTTCCTCCCTTTCCCCTCCCTTTCCCCTCTCCTTCCTCTCTCTTTTTCTCCCTCCCTTCGTTTCTTCCTCTCTCTCTCCTATTCTCCCTCCCTCCATCCCTCCCTTCTTTCCTTCTCTTCCTCTTTTTCTTCCTCCCTCCCTCCTTCCTTCCTCTTCCTCTTTTTTCTTTCTTTCTTCCCTTCCTTCCTTACTCCTTCCTCCCTCCCTCCCTTCTCTTCCACTTTCCTTTCCTTCCTCTTTCTCTTTTTCTCCCCTCTCTCTCTCCCTCCCTCCTTTCTCTCTTTCTCTTGTTCTTCCTTCCCTCCTTCCCTTCCTCCTTCCTTCCTTCCTCTTTCTTTTTCTTCCTTCCCTCCCTCCTTCCTTCTCTCCCCCTCCCCCGCCTTTTCTTCCTCCCTCCCTCTTTCCTCTCTTTCTCTTTTTCTTCCTTCCCTCCTTCCCTTCCTCCTTCCTTCCTTCCTCTTTCTGTTTCTTCCTTCCCTTTCCCCACTCCTTCCTTCTCTCCCCCCTCCCCCCCGCCTTTTCTCCCTTCCTCCCTTTCCCCTCTCCTTCTTCTCTCTTTCTCTCCCTCCCTTCGTTTCTTCCTCTCTCCCTCCTTTTCTCCCTCCCTTCCCATTCCAATCCCCATTTACCTCTTCTCCGGAGGAAACCTGGAGCATCTCTTGAAAACTTGTGTTGAATTCCCCGATGTAATCGTGCTTCCCGCTGGAATCGTGATCGTAAACCACACACTGGAAAATCAGCCGGGAGAGAGTGACAAAGCCAGAAATACAGAGCAGAATTTAGCTCCGAAAGGAACTGCCTTTAAATCCAATTAAAAGTCAGGTTTCATGGGGTTTTTTTTTCCTCCAGAGAAATAAAAACAGATGGAAAATTGGTTCTGCTTACTGAGCCGCTTCCTTGGGGTTTTCCTAACTGTTCATGGTAATTTGAGATTATTTTCAAGATCGAATGCAGTTTTTCTCTCCAACCTGGCCGAGATTAATTCTGGCCATTTGAGTTTAATTTTCAAATCTAACGGAGTTTAGATTTTCTTTTAAAAATACCTTTAAAATATAGCTATGGGTAGTCACAATTGGCTGAATTTTCATTGCTGGGCTAGGTCATTAAGTGAGTCGCACCCCAGGTTACGACTCCGGTGACAGTTATTCTGCAAATCACTGCAGTTGGTAAGTGAAACCGGCGGTCGTTAAACGAATTTGGCTTCCCGGCTGTCAGGAGAGATGCTGCAACCATCATAAATACAAGCCGGTTGCCAAGCACCCAAATTTGATCACGTGACTGTCAGGATGCTGAAATGGTCATAAGTATGAGGACCAGTCATAAGTCACTTTTTTTCACTGCCATTATAACTTTGAAATGGGTCGCTAAATGATATGTAGAATGAAAAAACTTTTTTTCATGATGGACTTTCAAGGCAGCCAAAAAACTTTGAAAATCGATATTTTGCACTCAAGTTCATCCTATTCCTTGCCTTCATTTTCTTTCTTTCTTTCTTTCTTTCTTTCTTTCTTTCTTTCTTTCTTTCTTTCTTTCTTTCTTTCTTTCTCTCTCTCTCTTTCTTTCTTTCTTTCTTTCTCTTTCCTCCCACCTTCCCTCCCTTCCCTTCTTCCTTCCTCTTTTCTTTCTTTCTTTCTTTCTCTCTCTCTCTCTTTCTTTCTTTCTTTCTTTCCTCCCCCCTCCTTCCTTCCCTTCTTCCTTCCTCTTTTCTTTCTTTCTTTCTCTCTCTCTCTCTCTTTCTCTCTCTCTTTCTTTCTTTCTTTCCTCCCCCCTCCTTCCTTCCTTCCTCTTGTGTTCCTTTATTTCCTTCTTCCCTCCTTCTTCCCTCCTTCCTTCCTTCTTTCCTCTCTCCTTCCTTCCTTCCCTCCCTTCTTCCTCCCTCTTCTGTTCCTTTATTTCATTCTTCCCTTCTTTCCTCTCTCCTCCCTCCCACCCTCCCTCCCTTCCCTTCTTCCTTCTTCTTCTTTCTTTCTTTCTTTCTTTCTTTCTTTCTTTCTTTCTTTCTTTTCTTTTCTTTTCTTTTCTTTTCTTTTCTTTTCTTTTCTTTTCTTTTCTTTTCTTTTCTTTTCTTTTCTTTTTTTAAAATACGGCTCGGAAGAAACTTACCCGTATAGGCCTGTCGGGATCACAACTGCACAACGATTGCAAAGAGATTCGGAAAGGTTGCCACCGAGGACTGAGATTGTTCTTCACCACCTGATACACAAAAAGAGATGATAGGCCCGTTTTTTCGCTTTCTTGGAGCCTGGGGAGGGTGAAAACAGCCTTCCCTACCCCCCTGTAGGTCCTCCGGAGGCCAGAGACAGCCCGTTTCCCAACTTCCGGCGGGTCCGGAAGGCCCGTTTTTCGCTCTCCCCAGCTCCAGAGTCTTTCTAGGAGCCTGGGGAGGGTGAAAACAGCCTTCCCTCCTCCCCCGAGGCCCTCTAGAGGCCAGAGACAGCCCGTTTCCCAACTTCCGGTAGGCCCGGAAGGTCCGAAAATCGGCTTGCCAGCATGCACATGCGTGCTGGAGCTGAGCTAGGGCAATGCTCGCGTGCCCACAGATATGGCTCCGTGTGCCACCTGTGGCACGCGTGCCATAGGTTCGCCATCATGGTTGTAGGTCATCTAGTCCAACCCGCCACCCCCCACCCAAACGTCGGGTGAGAGATTTACAAAAACGTGACTCCTGAGAAATTGTCTTCCCCCCCCCCCCCCGCTCTAAACCGAAGCACCTGTTCGAATCCCTGGGACAGGTCTCCTTGTGTGAGTAGGGGGTTGGACTAAATGACCTCCAAGGCCCCTTCCAACTCTGTTACTGTTACCCGTCCTCTCTTCTTTTCAGTTTAGCTTCACAGACTTTTTGATGGCGGCTCTTAAAATCTACTATGTTTCCTACCGCAAAAATCCGAAAAGGGCCTTATCCAAGCAAGCCTTTACAACCTATATTTTCCTCTGAGGAAAGGAAGCTGGGTTTTTGCATTTTATTCTCTCTTTTCCGTTCTGGCTCGCTTCGCTCGGTGTTTTCCTCAATTTTTGAACTGCACGAGTGCAAATTCCTTGAGTAAAATTGGACTCAATTTTATTTCCATTCATTCATTTACTAACTCAATGATAGTATATTATATAGGTCAGTGATGGCTAACCGTTTTTCACTCTCCACTGGCTCCAGAGCCTTTCTAGGAGCCTGGGGAGGGCGAAAACGGCCTTCCCCAGCCCCCCCAGCCCCTCCTGAGATCGGAAATGGCCCATTTCCCAACTTCCAGTGGGACCGGAAGGCCTGTTTTTCACTCTCCCCAGGCTCCAGAGGCTTTCTAGGAGCCTGGGGAGGGCAAACATGGCCTTCCCCAGCGCCCCCCGGAGACCCTCCTGAGACCGGAAATGGCCCATTTCCCAACTTCCAGTGGGACCGGAAGGCCCGTTTTTCACTCTCCCCAGGCTCCAGAGCCTTTCTAGGAGCCTGGGGAGGGCGAAAACGGCCGACCCCCCCCAGAGGCCAGAAACAGCCCATTTCCCAACGTCTGGTGGGCCCGGAAGGCCGGAAAATCAGGTGGCCGGCACACGCATGCGTGCTGGAGCTGAGCTAGGGCAACAGCTTGCGTGCCCGAAGATATGGCTTCGGGCCATATCTTCGGGCACATGGATGGATGGATGATCTATCCATCATCTATCCATCCATCCATGCCTCTATCCATCCGTCCGTCCATCTGTTTGTCGTCGATCATCTATCTATCTATCCATCCATCCATCCATCTATCCATCCATCCCTCTATCCATCCGTCCGTCCATCTGTTTGTTGTCTATCTATCTATCTATCTATCTATCTATCTATCTATCTATCTATCTATCTATCAATCTATCTATCACCTATCAAAATCTATTGGCTGCCCATCTTACCTCAGGATAACTCTGGACAGCTTACAATCACAAAAGATAAAAAAAATAGTATAAAATTCAGTTTATTTTACGTACTTTACTTTCTTTTTTCAAATTTCTTGGCCGGCCATCTCATTTCGAAACGACGCTTGGGCGTTTTGCAGCATTGAAAGCATTGAAAATCACCAAAGGGCGAATATATTTCTAAAACATTCCTTAGATCGAACGGATCTATTCGGATAGCCGGTGCCTGCGGAGAGGTTTGCAAAGCCTCTCCTTGCTCCTCTCGGTTCCAGCCTGTTTTAATTTTTTATATCTTCATTTCCTCCCCACCCCCCTTTTTTTTTAAAAATCCCCTCCCATCAAATTCTCCGGAGGGGCCTTGTAATATCCTCACCTCTGTCCTCCAAACCAGATTCTCCGACTCGCCAACGCTAACTTTATATATTTCCAGGAAAGGATCGGATTTGCTGAAGAAATCCTGGAAAAAACAAGAAAAAAAGGAGAGCAATTTTTCAAAGAGTTACGGACGAAGCAGCCATTTTGTGACACCCGGGGGAGCCAAATCACAACAATCCAGATGTAATACATCACACCAGCTGTTCTCACACGGCACACCGGAGGTCCTTTGAGGTCCCCTAAGGCACCCTCGCCACCTTTCTAAAGGCGGTCCTCGACTTACGACCACAACTGACCCTCCTGTTCCTGTCGCTAAGCGAGACATTTACGTCAGCTTTGCCCCGTTTCGTGATCTTTCTTGCCACGATTGCAGAGGGGGTATTCAGCCGGTTCGGACAGGTTCGGCTGAATTGGTAGCAGTGACTGCGGGTGGGGTGGAACTGTCTACCCACCGAGACGTAATGCCGTCCTATTTAGTCACATTTTTGAGGGCGAGGGCATGCGCAGAAGGCAGATCGCATGAACCCCCCCCCCCGGGACATAGCAACTGTCATAAATATGAGTCAGTTGCCAAGCGGCTGAATTTTGATCACATGACCTGTGGGGATGTTGCAACGGTTGTAAGTGTGCCAAACGGTCATAAGTCGCTTTTGCGGTCCGTCGTAACTTCGAACGGTCACTAAATGAATAAGTCAAGGACTGCCTGTGGATCCCCAGCGTAATAATAAACCTTAAAGTCTTCCATAGCTGGCTTGGTGTTAAAGAATACAGCTAGTCCTCGACTTACAACAGCTCGTTTAGTGACGGTTCGAATTTACAATGGCACGGGGGGGGAAAAAAAATAAACTTCTGACCGTTTTTCAGACTTAAGACCCTTGCGGCATCCCTATGGTCACGTGATCTAAAATTCGGAAGCTTGCCCACTGACTCCTATTTATGACGCTTTGAGGCATCCCCGGGGTCAGACGATCCCGTTTTGCGACCTTCTGACGAGCCACGTCGATGGGGGAAGCCCGATTCGCTTAACGACGGTGTGACGCCCGTCCTTGAAGAAGTGACCAGAAAGGTCGTCAAATGGACCTTTCGTTCACCGAATGAACGTCTCGCTTAGTGACAGAAAAATTTGGACAATTGCGGTCGTAAGTCGAGGACTGCTTGTATTTTATTTAATTCTTTCTTCGGTCGTTCTCGGAGCTCAATCTCTCAAAATAGGCAAAATATTTAGCCATTTCTCCTCCTGATTTTTTGGGGAGATCTCCGAAGATTCCTGGGGACGGAAGAACGGAAAGTCAAACGCACGCAGGGCTGAAAAACAATTTTCGCCCAGCGGTGCACAAAGAATTGCATTTTTAAGTCCTGCGGAGAGCAGGTTTTCTCCAAATGAGCTCAGCTCCCCTGGGAAATCCGCAGGAAAACAGGCTGGCCAAATTAAATGGGACATCCAGAAAACTGACGCAGCTGCATCGCACCAGCAGCTCTCACAACCTTGCGAAACGAAGAAAAGATGGCGGGAGGCACCACGGCGGCGCAGATATGAAAGCGGAGGAAGATTGACAGCCTCTCCCAACGGCGAGAAGAACCAGCGGGCTGCGTCGGCCGACTCCTAACCAATAATCCTGTTTAACGGGATCAAAACTGTGCAGTGTTTTTTCCCCCCCAACCTGGACCACTTTAAGAGGGGATGACTTCAACTCCCAGCATCCCCCCGGTCTTGACTGAGGAATTCTGGGAGTCGAAGTCCGCCCCTCATAAAGTGGTCCAGATTGACAAACACTGAGCTGGAATGCTTCTGAGCACGGAAAGTGTTTTAGCAAGATGGATAAACCATTTTAAGCCAGGTGGACTTCAACTCCCAGAATCCCCCAGTCTTGACTGAGGAATTCTGGGAGTTGAAGTCCGCCCCTCATAAAGTGGTCCAGGTTGACAAACACTGATCTGGAGTGCTTCTAAGCACAGACAGTGTTTTAGCAAGATGGATGAACCGTTTTAAGCCAGGTGGACTTCAACTCTCAGAATCCCCCAGTCTTGACTGAGGAATTCTGGGAGTCGAAGTCCGCCCTTCATAAAGTGGTCCAGGTTGACAAACACTGATCTGGAATACTTCTAAGTGCGGACAGTGTTTGAGCAGGATGGGTGAAACATTTTAAGATGGGTGCGTGGACTTCAACTCCCAGAATCCCCCAGCCTTGACTGAGGAATTCTGGAAGTCGAAGTCCGCCCCTCATAAAGTGGTCCAGGTTGAAAAATCACTGATCTGGATTGCTTCTGAGCATGGGCAGTGTTTTAGCAAGATGGATGAACCATTTTAAGCCAGGTGGACTTCAACTCCCAGAATCCCCCAGTCTTGACTGAGGAATTCTGGGAGTCGAAGTCCGCCCTTCATAAAGTGGTCCAAGTTGACAAACACTGAGCTGGAATGCTTCTAAGCATGGACATTGTTTTAGCAAGATGGATGAACCATTTTAAGCCAGGTGGACTTCAACTCCCAGAATCCCCCAGTCTTGACTGAGGAATTCTGGGAGTTGAAGTCCACCCTTCATAAAGTGGTCCAAGTTGACAAACACTGAGCTGGAATGCTTCTGAGCACCGACAGTGTTTTAGCAAGATGGATGAACCATTTTAAGCCAGGTGGACTTCAATTCCCAGAATCCCCCCAGCCTTGACTGAGGAATTCTGGGAGTTGAAGTCCACCCTTCATAAAGTGGTCCAGGTTGACAAACACTGAGCTGGAATGCTTCTAAGCATGGACATTGTTTTAGCAAGATGGATGAACCATTTTAAGCCAGGTGGACTTCAACTCCCAGAATCCCCCAGTCTTGACTGAGGAATTCTGGGAGTCGAAGTCCGCCCCTCATAAAGTGGTCCAGGTTGAAAAATCACTGATCTGGATTGCTTCTGAGCATGGGCAGTGTTTTAGCAAGATGGATGAAGCATTTTAAGCCAGGTGGACTTCAACTCCCAGAATCCCCCAGTCTTGACTGAGGAATTCTGGGAGTTGAAGTCTGCCCCTCATAAAGTGGTCCAGGTTGACAAACACTGAGCTGGAATGCTTCTAAGCATGGACATTGTTTTAGCAAGATGGATGAACCATTTTAAGCCAGGTGGACTTCAACTCCCAGAATCCCCCCAGCCTTGACTGAGGAATTCTGGGAGTCGAAGTCCACCCGTTGTAAAACAGCCAAGGTTGAGAAAGATTGCTTTAAAAGGCAATTGACAATTTGCGGGGGGGGGGGGGGAATCTAACCAAGCAGATCTGTTTGTGAAAAAACGGAATCGTTCCAAAGGATGCCGTGTTTTTGTTACGCAACCTCAAATACGTTGTAAAAATAAATATATTCTTTGCCCCACTGGGAGCAGCCATCTAAAGTTTGGAGGAAATCCATCAGAGATTCAATTCATACCAGAGGCAGAATTTGCATGCCGGAAAAATTCACACACAATCGCTTTAGATAACCAAGCAGATCCAGCTAACAAGAAATCCGTGGCAGTGAGGATAATTTAATGTCATTTAAACAAATTGAATGCTTCCAAGACCAAGATGATTAAGGGACTGGAGGCTATAACATATAAAGAGCAATTGCTGGAATTCGTTATGTCTCGTTTAATGAAAAGAAGGATTAGGAGAGACATGATAGCATCTTCTAATATTTGAGGGGCTGCCACAAAGAAGAGGGGGTCAAATTATTCTCCAAAGCATCTGAGGGCAGGACAAGAAGCAATGGATGGAAACTAAACAAGCAGAGAAGCAGCCTAGAAATAAGAGAGAAATTTCCTGACAGTGAGAATAATTAACCAGTGGAACTCCTTGCCTCCAGAGGTTAATAGGGGTGCTCCATCGCTGGAGATTTTGAAGAAGAGACTGGACAGCCATTTGTCTAAAATGATATAGGACAGTGATGCCTAACCTTTTTCCCAACTTCCAGTGGGACCGGAAGGCCCGTTTTTCACTCTCCCCAGGCTCCAGAGCCTTTCTAGGAGCCTGGGGAGGGCAAAAACGGCCTTCCCCACGCCCCCAGAGGCCAGAAGCAGCCCGTTTTCCAACGTCCGGTGGGCCCGGAAGGCCGGAAAATCAGGTGGCCGGCACACGTATGCACGCTGGAGCTGAGCTAGGGCAACGGCTCGTGTGCCCGAAGATATCGCTTCGCGTGCCACCTGTGGCACGCGTGCCATAGGTTCGCCATCACAGATATAGGATCTCATGAATCGGGGGTTGGACTAGAAGCGGTTCAAAACCCTAGTATAGGTCTCCTGTGTATAAGTATAATTAAGTATAAGTATAATTTTATTTCTATACCGCCCTTCTCCCGAAGGACTCAGGGCGTTGTACCGCCTATTTAAAAACACAAGACAAACATCAATTAAAAATTAAAAATTATTAAATAAATTATTACATAAATGTGTGAGCTGGGGGTTGGACTAAATGCCCTCCAAGATCCCTTCCAATTCTGTTTCAATTCAATTCAAGCTGTTTTTTTTTTTCCCCCGTTAACTTCGCACTTTATTCTTCCTCATTTAAAAAAGCAATAATCCATGAAATAAAGTTTGATTTAAAATGTTTAAGGCCTGGAGACTAAATTTAAAGAGAAGAACTGATTTTAAAAGGCCCGGAGACAAAAAAAAAAAAACATATGAAGAACGGTTGCAGGAATTGGGTATGGGCAGTCTAGAGTAAAGAAGGACCAGGGTATGACATGATAGCAGATCTCCAAGATCCCTTTAAACTCTATTATCCTGTTAACCTGCCTAGTTTAAAAAACAATAATCCATGAGGTAATGTCTGAATTTAAAATGCCGGCAATTTTCTAGGTTGCACAGCTCTCTTCTCAGCCGAAGAGTCCTGTGTGACACCTCAACCTCGACATTCCTTTTTTTTTTTAGGATTTGCTTTCTGGTTTTTTTTCCCCCGTTTCCCTTACCTTGTCATCCAGTTCTTGACCGCAAAATTCCAGTTGTACAAACTTATTGGTCGGGGAGACCTCTTCAGCTTCGATCTGCCGATAAAAATAACCCCCGAGGATCATTTCAAGAGAGGAAAAAAATATGCCATTTTCTTCAAATCGATACAGGTCATCCTCAAACTTACGACCACAGTTGGGAGAGCCGAATTTCTGTCAGGGAGTCGTTAAGTGAGTCACACCGGAACTCGTCACCATTTTGCCATGCAAACCATTGCAGTTGTTAAGTGAATCCCCCCGGTCGTTAAACGAGACCAGCTTTTTCCCCTCGCTGACTTTGTTTGTCGGAAGCCGCAAATGGCGATCCCATGACCCCAGGACACTGCAACCGTCATAAGTACATGCCAGTTGCCAGGTGTTCGAATTTTGATCATGTGATCGTGGGGGGGGAATGTTACCATGGTCATAAATATGAGGACTGATTGCAAACCTCCTTTTTTTCAGTTCCATGGTCACTTTGAACGGTTGCGAAAGGAAGGTCGTAAGTTGAAGATTACTCGTATTCCCGTTAACTTTTCTCAGTGATATTTGATTTTATCAAACAGTTTAATATATTCTGAGATATTACTCATTGGAACTAGGCACCCCACTTCTCTCCCACCCTATATTTGAAATCTGTGGGGCTTCAATTCCTGCGCACCAGGGGTTGACGACGGTCATTAGATGAGGTCAGGGAACAGTCTAGTTCAGGAGTCAGCAACCTGCGGCTCTGGAGCCGCATGTGGCTCTTTCACCCCTCTTCTGCGGCTCCCTGTCACTCAAAATAGGCGTCACAACCGCCAATGTGCGACACCCTCAGGCCCGCGATTTATTGAGCTTTTCAACTCCTGGTGGGCCAAGAAATGAATAAATCCAAGAAAAGAAAAGTTTCAGAAGAAAACAGAAGGTTTAATTCAACTACATATGCTAGTTTTGTGGCTGCTCAAGAAATAATCAGGCACGGGAAGGTTTTTGTGGCTCCCGGTGTTTTCTTTTCTGTGGGAAACGGGTCCAAATGGCTCTTTGAGTGTTTGAAGGTTGAAGACCCCTGGTCTAATTCAAATCCCTACTTTTCCTGTCAAGCACACAGGCCAGGCTACCTCACAAGGTTGTGGTGCAGATAAAATACAACAGAGGGGGAAATACAAACCACCTCCGGAAAGGGAGGTTGTAAATACTTGCAACATTACGAGAAGTATCTTGCTCTCCCGTTTCTAAAAGCCAAAATAGACAACTCTTGTAAGTAAGCCAAGCTGCACACCGGGGAAAGAAAGCTAAATGTTGATTACCAGAGGATGACATTGGTGGAGCCAAGGTCAGCTTCACCTAGCTGTTACGGGACTAAGGATCCCAAAGCAATATTGGCTTTCAATTAAAATAAATTATTGCTAGACCACCCAGATCGTGTTTCTGATCAGATAAATTTCTGATGATAATGTTTCCATTACTCCGACAATTCCCTGCATTAGGCCGTGTCCCCTCTCTCCCCCCCGCCCCCTGCTCCTTCTGAATTATCCTTGGTTTCCTCTCGGTCTTCTCTAAAATTAAGATTATTTCCCATTTCTCTTCCGCCCCTGCCCCTTCCCCCTGGATTTATCTACCGTGATGGTTGAATTCTCCAAAATCTCTCCGTTTGGCAACACCAGCTCCTTGGTGACTTTGGTTTGGGAGACAATCTGGAGATGAAAAGATAGAATTGGTGTTTGGATGGATGGATGGATGGATGGATGGATGGATGATTAGAAAGATAGGGAAAGGGTGATAGATAGATAGATGATAGATAGATAGATAGATAGATAGATAGATAGATAGATAGATAGATAGATATAGAGAGATACAGTAGATATACATAGATACATAGATACTAAGATGATTGATAGATAATAGATAGATATCTACTGTAGATAATAGATAGATAGATAAATAGATAGATAGATAGATAGATAGATAGATAGACAGGTGATACATAGATGATACATATACAATAGATAGGTGATAAATAGATACAAAGATGATTGATAGATAATAGATAGATATCTACTGTAGATAATAGATAGATAGATAGATAGATAGATAGATAGATAGATAGATAGATAGACAGATAATAAAGAGAGATAGATAGATAGAGATAGAGAAAAAGATAGATGATAGAATGATTGATATATAGATTAGATGGATGATACATAAATGGATGAGATAGAAAAATAGATAAAACATAAATAAAAGATATAGATAGATAGATGATAGATAGATAGATAATATATAGATAGATAAACGGATAATAAAGAGAGATAGATAGATATAGATAGATAAAAAGATAGATGATAGAATGATTGATATATAGATAATAGATGATAGATGGATGATACGTAAGTGGATGATAGAAAGATAGATAATACATAAATAAAAGATAAAGATAGATAGCTAGATAGCTAGATAGATAGTAAGCAGATGAAGATAAATAGATGATAGAAAGATAGAAAGATATAGATGATAGATTGATAATATAGATATAGATAGATAGATAATATGCATAGATAGATGTAGATAGATAAAAAGACAGATGATGGAATGATTGATAACAGATAATTGATAGATGGATGATACATAAGTGGATGATAGATAGAAAGATAGATAATACATAAATAAAAGATAGAGATAGAGATAGATAGATAGATAGATAGATAGATAGATAGATAGATAGATAGATAGATAGATATAGATAGTCAGTAAGTAAGTAGATGGATAAATAATAGATGATAGATGGTACAGTAGATGATACAGTAGATAGATGATAGATAGATAGATAGAGATGATAGATAGATAATATAGATATAGATAGATGGATAAACAATAATTTGTTGGGGCCAAATTATTTAATATGTTTTTAAATTGTTTTTAAATTTTATATATGTGTTTGTTTTATTTTTGGCTGTGCACTGCCCTGAGTCCTTCGGGAGAAGGGCGGTATAAAAATTAGATTAAATAAATAAATAAATAAATAAATAAATAAATAAACAAACAAACAAACAAACAAACAAATAAATAAATAAAATAACAAAGATAGATAAATAGATAGATAAAAAGATAGATGATAGAATGACTGATATAAAAATAACAGATTAATTGATAGATGGATGATACGTAAGTGGATGAAAGATAGAAAGATAAACATAAATAAAAGATAGATAAATGATAGACAGACGGACAGACCAAGAGAGAGAGAGAGAGACAGATAGCTAGAGAGAAAGAGAGAGAGAGAGAGAGAGAGAGAGAGAGGCAGATTCCCTTCCTACCTGCCCCAGGGAGCATTCGATGGTGCCCATCAGCATCCCAGACACACAGCCCAAGTCGGAATCACTTTCTCCGTCGGCATCAAAGACCTCGAATTTCAAATTTTGCATCTCCTCGAAGAAGTAATCCAGGGCAAAGACGTGAGCGAAAACGGGGTTCCGGGAGCCGTGCAGGACTTCCGAGCGCCCCACCTGGGAAGGAGGAAAGGAGAGGTGGATGCCAGTAAGCCCAGAGGGGTCCCTGTTTGGGAGAAAGGCTGGGAAATGTTTTTTTTTTTAGCAAACGTGGGAGCTTTGATTCAGCTGTGCCTTTAAAGCCGAATATCGCATTTACTGGGTTTATTTGATGCTTGCAAAACAGTTTTTTTCTCAAGTTTAGCAACTTTAAGACGGGCGGACTTCGACTCCCAGAATTCCCCAGCCAGCCTGTTTTAGAGGAGCGGTAAATAAAAGCAAAGCTTATTTTTTTTAGTTGTCCGTCAAACACCGGTGAGATACAGACAGTGGTGGGATTCAGCCGGTTCGGACCGGTAGTGTGGCTCCGGTGCTTTGCCGTCCTATTTAGCAGTGTTTTTTAAGCCGTGTGCATGCGTGCAAGTCTCTGGATACAGCTAGCCCTCGACTTACGACCGCCATTGAGCCCAAAGTTGCTGCTGCTAAATAAGATTTTAAGTGAGTTTTGCCCCATTTTACGACCTTTTCTTTCCACGGTTGTTAAGTGAATCAGAGTCGTTAAGTTAGTCAGAGGGTCGATAAGCGAATCGGACTTCCCCGTTGACTTTTACTCGTCCAACGGTCGCAAAAGGGGATCACGCATTTCCCTCCCGCCCCGGATGCTGCAACCGTCATAAATATGAGTCAGCATCACAGCCTCTGAATTTTAGACCACGTGACCGTGGGAAGGCTGCAAAAGTCGTTAAATGTGAGAAAAGTCCCTTTATTCAGTGCCATCGTAACGGTCGCTAAATGAAGTCGAGGACTATCTTCTACCTCTGTGAAATCAAAGAATGTGACTTTTTTGCAATTGACCGACGGGAAGGTTGTCGATGCCCAGATGTTTTTTTTTAAAAAAATAGCCGTATACCTCGTTCCACTGTCCATCGCTGAGCAGCTGGATAACCAGACAGGGATCCGGTTTAATGTTGGCTTCTTTGTCCGGCAAGTTCCAGCAGGAAACCCGGAGTTCGACCCGAGACGCCCCCAAAGCCACCGGCTGGGAATCGGCCCCTTCAGACATGACCGAACCTAAAAGGAAAGAAGGAGAGAAGGAGAAAAATAGGAGAAAAATAGATGGAAGGACGGGCCGGTCGAAGATCTCCCCGCGGGGAGATGGAAAAGCAAAGAGAAGTGAAGAGGCCTAATTGGCTGTGTGGATGATGGGAAGTGTGATCCTGCAGATTTAGAAGCGGCCTGCGTTAGAGGAATTTTAAGAAATCCACCCATTTTAAGATGAGTGGATTTCAAACATGGCTGGCTGGGAGATTCTGGGAAAGGGAAAGGGAAAGGGCTTAATTGCTGACTGGGAATATTTCCTTCCTTCCTTCCTTCCTTCCTTCCTTCCTTCCTTCCTTCCTTCCTTCCTTCCTTCCTTTCCTCACTCCCTCCCCCTCTTTCCTCCCTCCCTCCCTCCTCCCTCGCTCCCTTCTTCGTTTGTTCTTTCCTTTCTTCTTTCCTCCTCCCCACCCTCTCTCCCTCCATTCTTCCTTTGTTCCTTCCTTCTTTCCTTTCCTTCCTTCCATCCCCTCATTGAGAGGACTTGAGCACTGAAATCCAGAGGCTAGAAAGAGGAATGGGAATGGAAGGGAGGGAGGGAGGGAGGAAAGAAGGAAGGAAAAAGGAAGAAAA
Organism: Pituophis catenifer annectens; assembly: GCF_029215685.1. Classification (NCBI taxonomy): domain Eukaryota; kingdom Metazoa; phylum Chordata; class Lepidosauria; order Squamata; family Colubridae; genus Pituophis; species Pituophis catenifer. Next base: position 4,094,469 of record NW_027256895.1, read on the forward strand.
AGGAAGAAAAGAGGAAGGAACAAGGAAAGAAGAAAGAAAGAAAAGAAGAAGGGAGGGAGGGAAGGAAGGAAAGAAAGGGAGGAAGAAAAAACAAAGGAAAGGAAAAGGGGAAAGGGGAAAGAAAGAAAAGGGGAAGGAACAAAGAAAAAGAAAGAAAGAAAAGAAGGGAGGGAGGGAAAGAAGGAAAGGAAGGAAGGAAGGAAGGAAGAAAACACAGGAAAGGAAAGGAAAATGGAAAAGAGGAAAGAGGAAAGAAAGAAAAGAGGAAGGGACAAGGGAAGAAGAAAGAAAGAAAGAAAAGAAGGGAGGGAGGGAAGGAGGAAGGAAAGGAAGGAAGGAAGAAAAACAAAGGAAAGGAAAGAAGGAAAGGAAAATGGAAAAGAGGAAAGGAAAGGAGAACAGAAAAGAGGAAAGGAAAGGAAAATAGACAAAAGGAAAGGAAAGGAAAATAGACAAAAGGAAAAGAAAGGAAAATGGAAAAGAGGAAAGGAAAAGAGGAAGGAACAACGGAAGAAGAAAGAAAGAAAAGAAGGGAGGGAGGAAGGGAAGGAAGGAAGAAAAACAAAGGAAAGGAAAGAAAGAAAGGAAAATGGAAAAGAGGAAAGGAAAGGAAAGAGGAACTGGGGATCCATCCATTTGGAAGGATAAACCCAGCATGGCATTCCCATTGATGCCAACTCCAGCCAGAGGTCCGGGATGGATGGGTGGGAGGGGGGGGGCAGCCTCTCTGAGCCGGGTACCGAGGGATGGACGTGGGCACTGTTTTCCTGGCAGGCCACGGGCCTTTCTGGGGCTTGTGCCCCGTGCAACCTTCCTCTCCAGCTCCGGCCACGGGATGGGAACGCGTGGGAGGCCAGCTGGCATTTTCAACTTGGCACCTGCATTTGGTGAGCCCGCGGGGTGCTGAGTCAGCTGCCCGGCTTTTGATTTATTACATGGGGATTTGGGGGGGTGGGGTCGGCTGCCACGGGGGGGGGGATGTGAGTCAGGTCCAATCCAGGATCTTCCAGCCGCAGCAAAAAATTAAAAATTGTTTCAAGATGTGTTTTCCAATCTGGACAGCAGCGAGTAAAGATTTCAAGGGATGTAACCAGAGATGGGATTCAGCCGGTTCGCTCCACTTCGGGAGAACCGGTTGTTAACTTTCTGAGCAGTTTGGCAAACTGGTTGTCGGAAGAAATTATTAGGGCAGAGAACCGGTTGTTAAATTACTTGAATCCCACCACTGGATGTAACATGGTCAGTCTGAACCCGGTTAAGATTTCCAGGGATGCAACATGGTCAGTCTGAACCCGGTTAAGATTTCCAGGGGCGTAAAATAGTCAATTGGAACCCGATTAAGATTTCCAGGGACGTAACATGGTCAGTCTGAACCCGGTTAAGATTTCCAGGGATGTAACATGGTCAAACTAAACCATAGTTAAGATTTCCAGGGACATAAAATGCTCAATCTGAACCCTGTTAAGATTTCAAGGGATATAACATGGTCAGTCTGAACCTGGTTAAGATTTCCAGGGATGTAACATGGTCAGTCTGAACCTGGTTAAGATTTCAAGGGATGTAACATGGTCAGTCTGAATGCAGTTAAGATTTCAAGGATCATAATATGGTCAATTGGAACCCGATTAAGATTTCCAGGGACGTAACATGGTCAGTCTGAACCCGGTTAAGATTTCCAGGGACATAACATGGTCAGTCTGAACCCGGTTAAGATTTCCAGGGATGTAACATGGTCAGTCTGAACCTGGTTAAGATTTCCAGTCACGTAAAATGCTCAGTCTGAACCTGGTTAAAATTTCCAGGGACGTAACATGGTCAAACTGAACCCGGTTAAGATTTCAAGGGCCATAAAATAGTCAATCAGAACCCTGTTAAGATTTCAAGGGACATAACATGGTCAGTCTGAACCTGGTTAAGATTTCCAGTCACGTAAAATGCTCAGTCTGAACCTGGTTAAAATTTCCAGGGACGTAACATGGTCAAACTGAACCCGGTTAAGATTTCAAGGGCCATAAAATAGTCAATCAGAACCCTGTTAAGATTTCAAGGGACATAACATGGTCAGTCTGAACCTGGTTAAGATTTCCAGTCACGTAAAATGCTCAGTCTGAACGTGGTTAAAATTTCCAGGGACGTAACATGGTCAAACTGAACCCGTTTAAGATTTCAAGGGACGTAACATGGTCAGCCTAAACCCAGTTAAGATTTCCAGAGCCACGGATGAGAAAAGAGACTCTGTAAATCCCAAGACTTCTCCTCAAGGAATGATCTACTCAGGATTCTTCAACTCGGTGGCAAAACGGAGCCTCCATGTTTCACGGCAGTATACCTTGGGATACCACCAGCGTGCCGGACGGGTGGGAGAATGCGAAAAAAAGGAAAGGAAGGAACCTAGCCTTCCTCATCTCGGATTTATGAGCCTCGTGGCTGCATCCCGCGCTCGAAATAGGACGCTGGAGTAAATTTACTCTGGGTCTGCTCCAGCAACGGCTCACTCGAAGCGCTGACTCAGCGACAACCGGATGGAGATCAAAATGCATTTGTAGAAGCTCCACTTTTCTCTGGGAATCCGGCAAATAAACAACAAATCAGACGATTTTTCAGTGAATGTTGCCCTTTCTTCTCACGGTCGTTAAGCGAATACTTGCCATTTCTTAAGTTAGGAACGCCGTTGTCCGGTGAATCTGGTTTCCCCGTCGACGTTGCTCTTCGGAAGGTCGCAAAAGGGGGATCATGTGATCCCCCCGGGGGACTCGGCACCCGTCATGAATACGAGTCAGTGGCCAAGCGTCCAAATTTTAATCACGAGGATGCTGCGACGGTCGTTAAGTGTGAGAAACGGTCATAGGCCACTCTTTTCAGTGCTGTCGAAAAGGGGTCTCTGAACCAAATTATTAATTAGCCCTTGATTTACAGCAGCTCATTTAGTGACCATTTAAAGTTACAACGGCATGGAGGAAAGTGACTTATGACCGTTTCTCACACTTACGGCCATGGTCACGCGATCAAAATTAAAATGCTTGGCAACCGACTCACACATACGACGGTTGTACATGTGCAACCTTCTGACCAGCGAAGTCCAGGGGGGAAACACGATTCACTTAACAACGATGTTACTAATTTAACCATTGCAATGATTCACTTAACAACGGTGGCCAGAAAGGTCGCAACGCGGGGCAAAATTCACCTCACAAACGCCTCGCTTCGCGACATCAATTCTGGGCTCCGTTGCAGTCGTAAGTCAAGGCTTACCCATGCCTTCAAAGCTAAGTTATATATAAGGATATTAAGATGTTATTCATTATCTTAATTAATGCCCAAGTATTACATTCTTTACGGCGGAGGTCGGCTGCAGGAAATCGGTCCAGGATGTCGAAAAAGTCAAAATGGCCGCCCGAAGAATGCAGTGGAAATTTCCTTGCATCTATTGACGTTATTGTGGCTGCAATCTGAATTATTATTATTATTGTTATTATTGTTATTATTGTTATTATTATTATTATTATTATTATTATTATTATTATTATTATTATTATTATTATTATTTTAACCATATTCGGAAGACACCCCGAGATATCCACCCGAATGAAACGATGGTGGTTTGTGGCCATCAGCGAATTGCAAAATAAAATAAAATAAAATAAATGGACTTATTTTGAAAAAAAACGAAAACCTAAGCAAGGGCCGGAACAAACTGTATTTTTTGCCTCTCGCGTGTGCAAAAAAAGAAAAGGCTCTGAATTTCACCAACCTGAAGCCAGGAATGTTCTTGGACGTCGGGGAAACTGGAGGGCAAAAAATGCAATTTAATTTGAGGAAAGGGATTTGTTTTTTTTTCCAAGTTAAGAATCGCACCTAACCGCACCGCCTTTAAAAAGCATGATTAAAATAAAAAATAAAATAAAATAAAAACAGCCAGAAGGAGCAGATTAAGTGGTAGTTTTCCAATCTGGAACGCAATCAAGTTAAAAAGGTCCGCTGTGCAATCTTTGGAGAATTACAAAACCCATCAGGCTGCAGTGAGGGAAGTGGCTCATTGGAACTCTTCGGCCGACCATCAATTCAGATGCTGCTGAGAAGCCCCACGGATCGGGGATGGGGGGAAAACGAACCCCTGGATTCTCAACGGGAATAATATTATTAATAAAATCAAATTGATACAATGGACGGGACCCACGGTCTTTAAAAGAAATTTCCCAATGGAAACTAGCCCAATTTAAAAACAAAACGATAATTAAAAAATTACCAATGCGTAGGGAAAAAAACCCAACACAGTTCGAAAGGTTCCTTAGAGACCATCAAGACTGACCCCGCTGCCTAGTGCAAAAATATCATCTAGATTCACTCCCTTTGTGGTGCAAATGATCATCTAGACTCACCCCTTATCTAGTTCAAAAGATCATCTAGACTCACCCCTTATTTTATGTAAAAGATCATCTAGACTCACCCCTTATTTTATGTAAAAGATCATCTAGACTAACCCCTTATCTTATGCAAAAGAACTGTGATGGCGCACAGTGCCATATCTGTGGGCATGTGAGCGTTACCCTAGCTCAGCTCCAGCACATATGCGCCTGCCGGCCAGCTGATTTTTGGGCCTTCCGGGCCCACCCGAAGTCGGGAAATGGGCTGTTTCCGGCCTCCGGGGTGGTGGGGAGGCCATTTTCACCCTCCCCAGGCTCCAAGAAAGTATCTGGAGCCTGGGGAGGGTGAAAAATGGGCCTTCCGGGCCTGCCGGAAGTCAGGAAATGGGCTTCTTTCCGTCCTCTGGAGGGCTTCTGAGGGGGTAGGGGAGGCTGTTTTTGCCCTCCCCAGGCTCCAAAAAAGCCTCTGGAGCCTGGGGAGGGCAAAAAAAATCCCGGGCACACCGGTAACCTTTTTGCTGTCGCGTGCCAAAAGCGAGGGAAGTTTGGGGGGTCACATGTGTGGGAGGCGTTGAATTATGGTGTGGGCACGTGCGCGCACAACCCCACTGTGCTCCCCCCACTTATTGGCACATGGCGGCAAAAAGGTTAGCCATCACTGATTTAGACTAATCCCTTATCTAGTGCAAAAGATCATCTAGACTACCCCCTTGCCTCGTGCAAAAAATCCAGAGAAGAAAAGCGACCGAAAAAAACCCTGGAAGCCTGATTAATTAATGTTTGGTGCGGGGAAAGATCGTTGCTGTCCGGCTGAATCCTGGCCAAACGTCCCCGTTTTTGTTTAATTAATTTATTGAAAAAAAAATCTAAGCGTTTTCCAAAAGAAGAAATCAGCCGCCATCTGAACAGCTCTCGAAAGGTGGAAAAATAATTTCGTAGGTTTGTGAATTATCCTAGTTAAAGTCTTTTATTCCCGTTCGGTAACTCAATCGCAAATTCTGCGGAGGTGTGGGAGCTTGTAGTAAAATTATAGTAATTGTTGAAATCGGTGGCTTTTTCCCCAGCTGCTATAAATATATATATATCTGTTTTCTTTTCTTTTTGTAGGCCTTTATGTGTATTTCTCTTTAGCCAGGTTTTTCCTACATAAACCAAGATTTTTATGCAAGATTTTATGCAAAATCTTGGTTTACGTAGGAAGAACCTGGCTAAAGAGAAATACATACATATGTGTGTGTGTGTATATATATATATATATATATATATATATATATATATATATATATATATATATATATATATATACACACATATATATAGGTTATGTATGGTTTTGTTATCATGTTTTGCTCCTGTTTTAAAGTCCAGACGATCCTCGACTTACGACTGCAATGGAGTCCCAAATTTCAGCTGTGAAGCGAGACAGCTGTGAAGCGAGTTTCGCCCTATTTTACCACTTGCCGCAGTCGTTAAATGAACCACTCCAGTTGTTAAGTTAGGAACGCGGTGGTTAAGCGAATCCGTCCTCCCTATTGACTTTGCTCGTCAGAAGGTCGCAAAAAGTGACCCCGTGACCCGGGGGGGGCAATGCAACCGTCATAAATACGAGTCAGTTGCCAAGCGTCCGAATTTTGATGCCGCAACGGTCGTTAAGTGTGAAAAACGGGCATGAGTTGCGTATTTCGGTGCCGTCGTAACTTCGAATGGTCACTAAATGAATTGTTGTACGTCGAGGACCCCCCCTCTTCAGCGTCGGGCATTTTGAGAAGGATGTCCCTAGATAATTAATACCTAAATAAAAATAATCGTCAGTATCTGGGAGCCATTAAATACCTACTTTTCTCTGTTGTGTGAGAAAAAAAAAACAACCCACAACTTTCTTCCATAAATTCACCACAACAAAGAGTTCCACGGAGCCGCAAGCGTGCGCCCCCACAAACCGCACAAATATTATTTTAACCAAGTCTCTCTCTTTTTTTTTTTCCTCCTTTCCTTGCAAATCTTTAATTGCTGTAACTGTATATTAAATGAAGGTAGCGGAGGACAAATCTGGAACATTGCGGGCGTGTCATGAATCAACAATCGGGCCTCTCAAGATCACACCACACACAACGTGTCAGTCACAAGCCACGAGAGAGAGAGAGAGAGAGGTTAGCGAAATCGGTTGTGCGTTGCCACTAAACCGCCCTCCCCCCCCCACGCACGCAGCGGGACCTCCCAAAATAAGCAAAAAATAAGCAAGATTTTGCGGCCCTCCTCGCCCAAAAAAACAGGTGAAAAATGTGCGTGTAAGACAACAGCGCGAATTGTGGAAGGGGTTGTCACACAGCACAACGAGTCCAACCTCGACTCTTTTAAAGCCACGAAGCTGTGCCGGGTTTGCATCGGAAAACGTGGCCCTCAAGAGGAAGCCTCCGTTTGAACGGTCCAAAAAAACAACAACCCTCCTCCTCCAAACCCCAGCAACTCCCAAGCATGTGTAGAGTGCAATCGGCCATTGCACACTTGCTTTTTGGGCACTTCGCTGTAATAAAATCAGGCTGTTCCCCGGAGAACCAGCGACACCCCATTTTTTCACCCCCCGCAAACATCAAATGCATCCAATCGAGCAGGAGAGACGAATGGAACTTCCATGGGCCAAGGCAATCTATCTGATAACCAGAGCAAGCCAAAAGGGAAGGGTGGGTGGGTGGGGGGTATTTCTTTATTCCTAGAAGGAAAAAAAAAATGGAGGGTCAATGAAGGAAACCCCCCCCCAAAAAAAACCCCAAAGAAAAATGGCAAGAAGTCCCCGTCGAAAGGATGCCTCAGCACCCCTGGAAATGGGGAAACGGGAATTTCAAGTAACGCAAAAGTTGTGTCGCCCCTTAAAAAAATAAATAAATCGCACAAGGTCTACCTATTGCATAACACAAGTTATGCAACATCCTTCCATGTAACCAAAGGGGCAAAACACGGTTTTCTTTCGGCTTTGCCCTTAGCCGTCGATTGCCCTTCTCAGATACACTGCTCCTGAATCAGGAGGCTCTATTTTGCTGGGTCCAATTAACCAGGTTGGGTGGGGGCAAAGGATATTTTCCACCCACCCCCTCACCCCCAAAAGGATGGCTTGCTAGAGGCTTCTCTCCCACGATCCCCCATGACTGCGAAACCCCAGGGAGAGAAGGCAGTGGCACATGGGTAAGGGAGTCATCCCGCTCGGAGCAGGATGATGGGACTAAGTCGGGGGTTGCAAAGCTTCCAACCAGCTTCCAAAAGTCCCGAAAAAGATGCTTGAAAAAGGACATGCCCGGGGGGTGGGGGGAAGGAAAGGCAGGAATTCCACACAGTGCCTACTCCGGCTGGGAAGCATGGGCCTTGTGATTCGTCCACAATAGCTGGGAACCTGGTGTGGAAAGGAGGTTAGGACGAGGTGCGGGATCGGTCCGGTTCGGGGAGGAAGGAGCCGCGGGCAAAGCTCCGCGCACCGGACCCCGAAGTGCGCACTGGAGGTCGTGGGAAAGTGGCCGAACTCTGAAAAGTGGGGACCCTCCCAAGAAGCGGACTGGGGTCTTCGTGGGGGGGGTTGAGCACCCTAAAATTGCCCATTGGACCCTCCCTGGCCATCCCAGGGCGACCCCCCTCCCTGCGAGGAGGAGGAGGGAGGGAGGGAGGGAGGGAACCCCACTCAACTTGGGGACCACAAAGCCCATCTTCCGCGCAACGGCGGTCGTGGGGAAGCGGACAAACTCGGAAAAGCAGGGACCCTCTCCCAAGCCAGGGTGGGGTCTTCGGGGGTGGGGTGGGGGTGGGGGTTTGAGCGCCCTAAAATTGCCCATCCCAGGCTGACCCCCCCCTCCCCGCGAGGAGGAAGAGGAGGAGGGAGGGAACCCCATCAGATAAATCCCCCCAACTTGGGCACCACAAAGCCCATCTTCCACACCCTACAATTGCCCATCCCAGGATGAACCCCCCCCTCCCCACGAGGAAGAGGAGGAGGAGGAAGAGGAGAAAGGAGGGAGCCCCATCAGAGAAATCTCCCCAACTCGGGGACCACAAAGCCCATCTTCCGCGCCCTACAATTGCCCATCCCAGGATGACCCCGCCACTCCCCGTGAGGAAGAGGAGGAGGAGGAAGTGGAGAAAGGAGGGAGCCCCATCAGAAAAAAAACCTCCCCAACTTGGGGACTACAAAGCCCATCTTCCGCACCCTACAATTGTCCATCCCAGGATGACCCCCCCTCCTTCCCGCAAGGAAGTGGAGGAGGAGGAAGAGGAGAAAGGAGGGAGCCCCATCAGAAAAAAAACCTTCCCAACTCGGGGACCACAAAGCCCATCTTGCACGCAATGCCGAGCGTGGGAAAGCGGAGAAACTTGGAAAAGTGGGGGGACCTCCCCCAAGCCGGGCTGGGGGTCTTCATGGGTGGGGGCGATTGAGCGCCCTAAACCCCCCTCCCCACGAGGACGAAGAGAAGGGAGGGAGCCCCATCAGAGAAATCTCCCCCACTCGGGGACCACAAAGCCCATCTTCCGCGCCCTACAATTGCCCATCTCAGGACGACCCCCCCTCCTCCCCGCGAGGAAGAGGAGGAGGAGGAAGAGGAGAAAGGAGGGAGCCCCATCAGAAAAAAACCCTCCCCAACTCAGGGACCACAAAGCCCATCTGCCACGGCCCTGCCCCCCCACCCCCCCAAAAGGATGCAGCGGGCGGTTCGGGGACACACCCCAGCCAGGGTGCCGCGGCCCGCAAGGTGCGGTCCCGCATCAGGACCAGGAGGGGGAACTCACCTGGGTTGGAGTGGCAGGCGGAGGGGTCGGGGATGATGGGCTCTTGGGAGACCCTCCTGGGCTCGGCTTGGTCCTCCTCTAGGTCCGCTTGGTCCTCTGGAGACACCCCCCCTCCCCAAAATATAAAAGCCCAGCCCAGCAACCGCTCGGCCCGCAACCCTGCTCAGCTGTCCCGCGCGTCTCTCCTCCTGCTGGTCCAAAGGATGCTCTGAGCCTCGGTTGGGTCTTCTCTCCCCCACCCCCTCCCCATTATTCCCCCTCTAGGCCCCGCCCCCAACCCCAGGCTCCTCCCCCTCGCCAGACTCCGCAGTGTACTGGGCGGGAGGGAGGAGGGGGGGAGGAGGAGAGAGGGAGGGGGAAAGAGGAGGGAGGGAGGGAGGGGAGAGTCTCCCCCATCCTTCCTCCCCCAATCCTGGGAGCCCACCGGGAGCCCCCAAGGATGGATGGGTACCACTCCGGGCAGGATGCTTCCTGCACGGGAGATGCAGGCGACGGGGAAGGGGGGGAAGCGCGAGGGGGGCTTGGGGATGCTGGGGGTGGGGGGGTGGGGGAGTCTCCAAGCGGGGTCTCCGCGACGCCCCGAACCCCCCCAAACTCTGCCAGGGAGGGAGGCTGGTTGGTAGAGTAAGCCAGAGATGGTTTCTCGGCTTTGCCCTTCAAGGTTTCTGCATTCCTTTCTTTCTTTCTTTTTTTCCTTCCCTCCTTTCGCCCTCTCCTCTTCCTTTCCTTCCTACCTCACTTACTTGCTCTCTCCCTCCCCCTTTTTCTTTCTTTCTTTCTTTCTTTCTTTTCTTTCTTTCCTTCCCTCCTTCCTTCCTCTTGTGTTCTTTTATTTCCTTCGTCCTTCCTTCCTTCCTCTCTCCCTTCCTCTCTCCTTCCTTCCTCTTCTGGTCCTTTATTTCCTTCTTCCCTTCTTCCCTTCTTCCTTCCTTCTTTCCTCTCTCCCTCCTTCCTCCCTCTTCTGTTCCTTTATTTCCTTCTTCCTTCCTTCCTTCTTTCCTCTCTCCTCCCACCCTCCCTCCCTTCCCTTCTTCCTTCCTCTTATCTTTCTTTCTTTCTTTTCTTTCTTTCTTTCTTTCCCCCCTCCCTCCCTCCTTCCTTCCTCTTGCGTTCCTTTATTTCCTTCTTCCCTCCTTCTTCCCTTCTTCCTTCTTTCCTCTCTCCTTCCTTCCTTCCTTCCCTCCTTCTTCCCTCTTCTGTTCCTTTATTTCCTTCTTCCTTCCTTCCTTTCCTCTCTCCTCCCACCTTCCCTCCCTTCCCTTCTTCCTTCCTCTTATCTTTCTTTCTTTCTTTCCTTCCTTCCTTCCCTCCCGCCTTCCTTTCTCTCTTTCTTTCCTTCCTTCCCTCCTTCCTTTATTTCCTTCTTCCCTCCTTTCTTCCTTCTTCCCTCCCTTCCTTCCCTTCTTCCTTCCTCTTCTGTTCCTTCCTTTCCTTCCTACCTCAGTTACTCTCCCTCCCTTCTTTTCTTTCTTTCTTTCTTTCCTTCCCACCCTCCTTCCTGCCTCTTCTGTTCCTTCATTTCCTTCTTCCCTCCTTCCTTCTTTCCTTCCTCTCCCCCTTCCTCTCTCCTTCCTTCCTTCCTTCCTTCCTTCCTTCCTTCCTTCCTTCCTTCCTTCCTTCCTTCCTTCCCTTCCTTCCTATTCTGTTACTTTATTTCCTTCCTTCCTTCCTTCTTTCCTTCCTTCCTTCCCTGCTGATTGGAGTCAGCATTGGCTTCACAATACTAGAGAAGTCTTGAAAATAATACTTAAATAAAATAAAAAATACTTAAATATTTTTAAATATTTAAATACTTTAAAAATACTTGAAGAGAGTTTCAGTCTGGGGGGACCCAAAACCTTTTTGCCCCTGCCAAAAAAGTTTTCCAAAGGGGACTTTTAAACTCACCTGGATGGATATAATTCGTCCTGTTGACAAATCCCGAGGACCACCCTCTGGATTTTGGGGCCACCCCAGCAAATATTTCCTCAATCACCTGCAACTTTTAAGACCGGCGGACTTCAACTCCCAGAATCCCCTAGCCCAGGGGTCTGCCACCTTAAATACTCAAAAGAGCCATTTGGACCCGTTTCCCACAGAAAAGAAAACACCGGGAGCCACAAAACCTGGCTGGGCCTGGCCAGCTCAATGTCACTCACTTCCACCAGTCACATGACTCCCCCCAGCCATGCCAGCTGGTCATTAGGGCAGAGAACCAGTTGTTAAAAAACACCGGGAACCACAAAATACTTTTGACATCTCTCTCTCCCTCCCTCCCTCCCTCCCTCCCTCTCTCTCTGTATCTCTCTCTGTCTCTGTCTCTCCCCCTCTCTCTGTATCTCTCTCTCTCCCTCTCTCTGTATCTCTCTATGTCTCTCTCTCTCTCTCCCCCTCTGTATCTCTCTGTCTCTCTCTCTCTCCCTCTCTCTCTCTGTATCTCTCTATGTCTCCCTCTCTCTCCCTCTCTCTCTCTGTATCTCTCTATGTCTCTTTCTCTCTCCCTCTCTCTCTGTATCTGTCTCTCTCTCTCCCTCTCTCTCTGTATCTATGTCTCTCTCTCTCCCCCTCTCTGTATCTATGTCTCTTTCTCTCTCCCTCTCGCTCTCTGTATCTCTGTCTCTCTCTCCCTCTCTCTCTGTATCTATGTCTCTCTCTCTCTCCCCCTCTCTGTATCTATGTCTCTTTCTCTCTCCCTCTCGCTCTCTGTATCTCTCTGTCTCTCTCTCCCTCTCTCTGTATCTCTCTCTGTCTCTCTCTCTCCCTCTCTCTCTGTATCTATGTCTCTTTCTCTCTCCCGCTCTCTCTGTATCTCTCTGTCTCTCTCTCTCCCTCTCTGTATCTGTCTCTCTCCCTCTCTCTCTCTGTATCTATGTCTCTCTCTCCCTCTCTCTGTATCTCTCTATGTCTTTCTCTCTCCCTCTCTCTCTGTATCTCTCTGTCTTTCTCTCTCTCCCGCTCTCTCTGTATCTCTGTCTCTCTCTTTCCCCCCTCTGTATCTATGTCTCTCTCTCTTCCTCTCTCTCTGTATCTCTCTATGTCTCTCTCTCTCTCCCCCTCTGTATCTCTCTATGTCTCTCTCTCCCTCTCTCTGTATCTATGTCTCTCTCCCGCTCTCTGTATCGCTCTATGTCTCTCTCTCTCTCTTTCCCCCTCTCTGTATCTCTCTATGTCTCTCTCTCTCTCCCTCTCTCTGTATCTATGTCTTTTTCTCTCTCCCTCTCTCTGTATCTCTCTATGTCTCTCTCTCTCTCCCCCTCTCTCTGTATCTCTCTATGTCTCTCTCTCTCTCCCTCTCTCTGTATCTCTCTATGTCTCTCTCTCTCTCCCCCTCTCTCTGTATCTCTCTGTCTCTGTCCTGGCCGCTTCTCCATCCCCCGCCGTCACCCTTACCTTCTCAGGCCAGGCGAGGAGTGACTGGGAGGGGAGGGCCAGCCCGTGGTGGGATCATCTGACAGGGAGCCACAGCAGAGGGCCCAAAGAGCCGCATACAGCTCCGGAGCCACAGGTTGCTGACCCCTGCCCTAGCCGGCCAGTAAGCAGAATGGGTAAATTTGCACTGGAGGAATTCCAACGCTTTACAGATTCTAGCTGAATTTGGGCTCCTTTTTTTTTTATTTTTTTTTTTAAATATGCTTCTCCTGGGACCAGCCAGATATTTTAATATTCCGCCCTATTTTGCAGGTCAGCCCAGCTCTATTAATCTCTCTTAATCCCATTTATCCAAATATGATCCGTTCATTCAAAGGCTGGCGAGCATCCTTTTTTTTTTTTCTGGCATCCTCCTCAATTCCCAGATCCCACAAAATGAGGGACTGAAAATTCTCGTGGGAATTTTCCGCTTGAAAAAAAAAATGCACACGCGGCACGGGAGAATGGCTGGAAGCCGCGACATTTTTTTTCTCTCTCTCCTGGTTTTATTTCTATTTTGGGAGGAGCCGGATTCGCGCATTCCTCACGCGTGCAAATTTCTCCTCATGCAAATTCTGGGAATCTTATTCCTCATTTATTCTCGGAATTACATCGGGAGTCCTCGACTTACGGCCACAAGGGAGCCCAAAATGCAGGTTGCTAAGCGGGGACACGTGTTACGCGAGTTTTGCCCCGTTTTACGACCTTCCCTGCCTCAGTTGCTAAGCGAATGCCTGCCAATAGTTCAGTGAGTCATACGGTTGTTAAGTGAATCTGGCCTTCCTCGTGGACTTTGCTTGTCAGAAGATCGCAAAACGGGATCACGTGACCCTGGGATGCTTCAACCGTCGTAAATAGGAGCCAGTGGCCAAGCGCCTGATCACGTGGCCATGAGGATGCTACAACGGTCGTTAAGTGTGAACAATGGTCATAAGTCACTTTTTTCCAGTGCTGTTGTACGGTAGCTTCGAACGGTCACTAAATGGACTGTTGTTAAATCAAGGATTACCTGTATTCCCAGCCTATTGAAGGATCATAGGAATCGTATTCTTAATCTATCAGGGATCCTGGAAATAGTATCCCTAGCCCACTGAGGGATCTGGGAATCCTGTTCCTAACCTACTGAGGGATCTGGGAATTGTACCTCTAACCCACTGAGGGATTTGGGAATCTTATTCCTAACCCATTGAGGGATCTGGGAATCTTATCCCTAACTCACTGAGGGATCCATGTTCCTAACCTACTGAGGGATCTGAAAATCGTGTTCCTAACCTACTGAGGGATCTGGAAATCGTGTTCCTAACCTGAGGGATCTGGGAATCGTATCCCTAACCCACTGAGGGATCTGGGAATCTTATCCCTAACTCACTGAGGGATCTGGGAATCATATCCCTAACCCACTGAGGGATCCATGCTCCTAACCTACTGAGGGATCTGAAAATCGTGTTCCTAACCTACTGAGGGATCTGGGAATCGTATCCCTAACCCACTGAGGGATCTGGGAATCCTGTTCCTAACCTACTGAGGGATCTGGGAATCTTATCCCTAACCCACGGAGGGATCTGGGAATCGTATGCCTAAACCCACTGAGGGATCTGGGAATCCTGTTCCTAAGCTACTGAGGGATCTGGAAATTGTGTTCCTAACCTACTGAGGGATTTGGGAATCGTATCCCTAAACCACTGAGGGATTTGGGAATCGTATCCCTAATCCACTGAGGGATCTGGGAATCGTATCCCTAATCCACTGAGGGATCTGGAAATCGTGTTCCTAACCCATTGAAAGATCCGAGAAATGACTTTCTAGCCTACTGAGGGAATCTGGGGACCGTATTCCCAACCTACCAGGGAATCCATTGGATTCCCACCCCATCCAGAGCCGTAAGCCACAGCTGCAGAGGGGGAAAAAAAGCTGATTTTTTTTTCCGCGAGGACACGCTTGGCATCTTGCCCCCCTCTCTGCCTTAGGGCGTCCCTGGTGGGGGGGGCCTGGCGTGGGCATGGGACAGCTGCCTCTACGCAGGCTGGCATCCCACTGGCGCGCGCCACACGGGGCCCGGCCTGCCATTTCACGCCGAGCAGCTGCCAGAGGCCTCTTTTGAAAAGGGCGGATCGTCTCCCGCGGCTCAAATTATGGCCTTCCTAGCCGGTCTTTATCTGGCTAAAGGATGCCCCTCCCGGCATTGCCATCAGCCGGAGGAGGGGGAGGAATCGAATGCAGGGCCTGAAGGGAGGAGGAGGGGGGGGGCGTTTGGCACGGGCTGCTGGTTTTGGGGGCGGACATCTTCCGCTTGTACATCCAGTCCCATTTCTGTTCGGGAGGCGAAGCGGAGAATCTTCCAGAAAGCTTTTGTCTCCGCAACTGTTTTCAATGACTGAGCTCAGGCAGGTTTTTGGTCAGGAGAGACTATTTCTGAGCATGTGCAGAGGGCTTTTCCTTCCCCGGCGAGGGACTGCAACTCTCCCTCATGTCGGCTCAGGATTGCCAACGTTGAAAATTTTTTTTCCTCCCCCAACTTTTATTTCATCATCATCATCATGTTCCATATTCCACGAATAAATACAGGCTTATAAACAGCTCGTTTAGTGACAACGGCACTGTTAAAAGTGACGCGAGGGCCGTTTTTCACACTTAACGACCGTTGCAGCATTCCCCGTGGTCACGGGATCAAAATTCAGACGCTGGGCCGCCGACTCGTATTTATGATGGTTGCCTTCGCCCAGGCCGAGTCATCCGATTCCCCTTTTGTTGATCTTACAAACAAGCGAAGTCAATGGGGAAGACAGATTCACTCAGCGACCATGTTCCTAACTTAACCACTGTGGTGATTGACTTAACAACTGTGGCAAGGAAGGTCGAAAGAAGGAAGGAAGGAAGGAAGGAAGGAAGGAGAGAGAGAGATAAGGCAGGAAAGATGGGGAAGGAAGGAAAGAAGGGAGAAAGGGAGGGAGGCAGGGAAGAAGGAGATGGGAGGGAGGGAAAGAGGGAAGGGAGGGAGGAGAGAAAGAAGGAAAAGGGAAGAAGTGGAGGGAGGGAAAGAGGGAGGGAAGAAAGGAAAAGGAAGGAAGGAAGGAGATGTGAGGGAGAGAGGGAAGGAAGGAAGGAAAGGGAGGGAGGAAGGGAGGAAGAAGGGGAGGGAGAGAGTAAGTGAGGTAGGAAGGAAAGGAAAGGAAGAAAGGAGGGGGGAAGGAAGGAAAGAAAGGAAGGAAGGAGATGGGTGTAGGGAGGAAGGAAGGAGATGGGAGGGAGAGAGGGAAGGAAGGAAGGGAGGGAGGAAAGGGAGGGAGGAAGGAAGGAAGGAAGAAGGGGAGGGAGAGAGTAAGTGAGGTAGGAAGGAAAGGAAGAGGAAGAAAGGAGGGAGGGAAGAAAAGGAAGGAAGGAAGGAGATGGGTGTAGGGAGGAAGGAAGGAGATGTGAGGGAGAGAGGGAAGGAAGGAAGGAAAGGAAGGGAGGAAGGAAGGAAGAAGGGGAGGGAGAGAGTAAGTGAGGTAGGAAGGAAAGGAAGAGGAAGAAAGGAGGGAGGGAAGAAAGGGAAGGAAGGAAGGAAGGAGATGGGTGTAGGGAGGAAGGAAGGAGATGTGAGGGAGAGAGGGAAGGAAGGAAGGGAGGGAGGAAAGGGAGGAAGGAAGGAAGGAAGAAGGGGAGGGAGAGAGTAAGTGAGGTAGGAAGGAAAGGAAGAGGAAGAAAGAAGGGAAGGAAGGAAGGAAGGAAAGAAAGGAAAGAAGGAGATGGGTGTAGGGAGGAAAGAAGGAGATGAGAGGGAGGGAAGGAAGGAAGGAAAGGAAGGAAAGGAAACAAGCTTGAAGGGCAAACGAGTTAAGGTGCCGGAAAGCAGAGATTTGAGAGAGAAGAAAACAAGAATGGGAAAAGCCAGAATAAAATTCTCAACTTGATGGTCTCAGCCAGATCTTTCTGCAGCACCACTGCTGCCATCTGCTGGCTAACTAGGAATATCACAGATCCGTTTATCCATTTCTCCCTTCCTTCCAGGTCATGGAGCCTGGAAACCCACTCATCCCCCCCCATCTCTCCCTCTCTCTCTCCCTCTCTCTCCCTCTCTCTCTCTCTCTCTCACACACACACACAAACAAACATTTTTCATCTTTTTTCCTTGATGAAGTGTCCACCATCTGAAAGCTTCCTTCTCAATCCAGATGAAAAAAAAAGGAGTTTTGCAAGATATTGATCTGGATGTATCGAAGTTGAAAGTCGTTAAGTGAGTTTTCCCTCATTTTATGGCCTTTCTTGCCAGACTTCCTTCCTTCATTCCTTCCCTCCATTTTCTTCCCTATTTTTTTCTTCTTTCCCTCCCCTCCCTCCATTTTCTTCCCTTTCTTTTCCTTCCTTCCTTCCCTCCCACTCCTCCTCTTCCTTCCTTCCTTCCCTCCATTTTCTTCCCTTTTTCTTCTTTCCCTTCCTTTCTTCCTTCCCTCCCCTCCCTCCATTTTCTTCTTTTTTTTCTTTTCTTCCTTCCCTCTCCTCCCCTTCCTTCCTTCCTCCCTTCCCTCCACTTTCTTCCCTTTCTTTTCTCTTTCCCTTTCTTCCTTCTCTCCTGCCTCCATTTTCTTCCCTTTTTCTTTTTTTCCTTCCCTCTCCTCCCTTTCCTTCCTTCCCTCCACTTTCTTCCCTTTCTTTTCTTTCCCTTTCTTCCTTCCTCCCCTGCCTCCCTTTTCTTCCCTTTCTTTTCCTTTCTTCCTTCCCTCCCACTCCTCCTCTTCCTTCCTTCCCTCCATTTTCTTCCCTTTCTTTTCTCTCTTTCCCTTTCTTCCTCCCTCCCCTTTCTCCATTTTCTTCCCTTTTTTCTTCTTTCCTTCCTTCTCTCTCCTCCCCTTCCTTCCTTCCTTCCTCTTCCCTCCATTTTCTTTCCTTTCTTTTCTCTCTTTCCCTTTCTTCCTCCCTTCCCTTTCTCCATTTTCTTCCCTTTTTTCTTCTTTCCTTCCTTCTCTCTCCTCCCCTTCCTTCCTTCCTCTTCCCTCCACTTTCTTCCCTTTCTTTTCTTTTTCCCTTTCTTCCTTCCTCCCCTGCCTCCATTTTCTTCCCTTTCTTTTCCTTTCTTCCTTCCCTCCCACTCCTTCTCTTCCTCCCTTCCCTCCACTTTCTTCCCTTTCTTTTCCTTCTTACCCTTTCTTCCTTCCCTCCATTTTCTTCCCTTTCTTTTCCTTTCCGTTCCTTCCTTCCTTCCTTCCCCATCTTTCCTTTCTCCCTTCCCTATCTCTCTCCTTCCTTCTTTCCTTCCTTCCACCTTTTCTGGCCACAAGTTGTTAAGTGAATCACCACCATGGTTAAGCTAGGAACACGGTTGTTAAGTGAACCTGTCTTCCCCCGTTGACTTTGCTTCTCCGAAGGTCGCAAAAGGGGATCACGTAACACCCCACCCCCCGGGACACTGAAACCGTCATAAATACGAGTCAGTCGCCAAGTGGCTGAATTTTGATCCCGTGACTGTCGGGATTTTTACAATGGTCATTAAGCGTGTAAAACGGTCCTACGTCACTTTTTTCCAGGGTTTCCGTTGTAACTTCGAACTTCGTCCCCAAATGCATGGGCGTAAGTCGAGGACTATCTGTATCGCTCTACGACCTCTGAGTCAGGTGGGAATCGCCCCAAAAATGCGAGGGCCGAAGGTCGTATTTTCCTAGGAGAAAACAGCCCAGGACTCAAGGTATTTTTTTTTTAAACGTCCATATATAATTTATTACGGTTCTCTTTTCTTTTATACAAGCTGAAAATAAACGGCGGAGGGACCAAGGATGGCGGGTGGGGGTGAGGTGGGGGGGACAGGTTTGAAATTCGGGACCACCAGGATGGGGGGGGGGACACAGGATGGGGGGGGAGAAGGAAATCGGGGTCCAGAAAAAAGAGATTCGGGGAAGCGGGCGGACTAAGAGAAGGGGGGGCTTGTCCATCCGTCCGTCCCCCCCCCTCGGGACAGGTGGGAAGGGAGAATATTTTGTGGTTTTGTTGTTTTTATCGGGGGGTGGGATGAGATTTCCCCCCCCGCCCCCCCCAGGCATGAAAGGGGGTGGGCTTTTGACCAAAAACGTCAAGAGAAGAAAGAGGCACAAATGGAAGGAAGGAACAAATGAAAGAATTCCATTTTTTGGAGCCCGGACACCTCTATATTTTGGGGGGGAGGGGCAGCTTGGAGGAGACCCTCCCCAAGGTTTGCCCCTCCCCCTCGGTCTTCCTGCCAGACGGTGGGAAGTTTTCGGAGATTCGTCTCGATATCAAACCCCCCCCCCGGGAAGGAGTCTCTCTCGGTCACTCTGCCCCAGTTCTGGGACCTCCTGCGGGAAAGAAAAGACGATCAAAGGAGAGAAATATCGGAGCGATCCCCCCCACCTTGGGGGTCTCCCCCCCGAAGGTCATCTATACCTACCCCCATGCCGGTCTGCTGGAAAGAGATGAGGAGGAGGAGGAGGAAGAGCGGGGCGAGATTTCCAGCCAGGCGGGTCGAGTAGAGGGGGAGGAGGAGGTGGGTCAGGCAGAGGGAAATCACTGGCACCTGGGGGGGAAATTGAGGCAGGGGAGAAAAGGAGAGAGAGATGGAGTTAACCGGGGGACGGGGGGGGGGAAACCGGGTTCGAGGGGAGGGTCACGACACCGAAAAGCTCGCCTCTTCAATCGCTGTGGGATTCCCCGCGTGAGCCGGTGGCTTCCCTGGTGAGCCTCATCTTTCCGACTTCCCGGGGAATAAGTGATACAAAGTTTTACGAAATTTTCGCCAAGTTTCACGGAGATTCACAAATATTCGCAATATACGTAGGCGTACCGGCAGTCCTCGACCTACGACCACAATGGAGCTCCAAATTTTCGAGACAGTGGAGTGAACGTGGCTCAGTTGACGACCTTGCTTAGCACGCTCGTTAAGTGAATCACTGCCGTTCAGTTGATAACTTGGTTATTAAGCGAATCTGGCTTAATAAGTCACAAACTGGAATCAGCACACCAACCGTCATAAATATATGCCAGTGGCCAAGCGGCCGGATTTTGGTCATGTGACCCTGGGGATGCTGCAACGGACGTTAAGTGTGAACAGAGGTCATCGGTCCCTTTTTTTCCAGTGTTGTTGTAATATCGAATGGTCACTAAACGAATGGCTATAAGTCGAGGACTACCTATACAAACAAAAGCATGCACCGAGGGCTTTTCCCTTCACCAAGCAAACCAGTACCGCTCATCCCAGTTCAACCCAGTTTGTTTCCTACAAAAAGCTTTTGTCAGGTGCCAATAGTCACACCCAATGCGAAGGTTCAATTTAACTGCTTCATTGCTGAAAGTCCATGCGCAGGAATCTTCCCCACTAACCATGAAGTTCATTTGCGGCTACGTAGAGATTCTAGGCCAGTGATGGCTAACCTTTTTGCCATCGCATGCCAGGAGGGGGGGGGGGGGCGGGGGAGGGTCACTTGCGCATGTGCCCACACGCATGCGTGCGCAACCCTCTCCCCCGTCCCGCTCCTGGCACATGATGGACTGGTAGGCCCGTTTTTTCTTTCTTACCTGGTTCCAGATCCTCTCTGTGTATCTGGGAAGGGCGAAAACAGCCTTTCCCACTCCCTTGGAGGCCCTAAGGAGGCTGAAAGGGCCCATTTCCCAACTCGCGGTGGGACAGGAAGTGACATTTTTTGCTGTCCCCAGCCTCCAGAACCTCTCTAGGAGTCTCTAGGAGCCTCTCTAGGAGTCTCTGGAGGCTGGGGACAGGAAGAAACGTCACTTCCTGTCCCACCGGGAGTCGGGAAATGGGCCCTTTCGGCCTCCGTAGGGCCTCCAAGGGAGTGGGAAAGGCTGTTTTCGCCCTTCCCAGATACACAGAGAGGATCTGGAGCCAGGTAAGAAAGAAAAACGGGCCTTCCCCACCCCGCCCCCAGGCCCTCCAGAGGCAGGAAACAGCCTGTTTCCCTACTTCTGGTGGGCCCAGAAGGCCCGAAAATTAGCTGGCCGGCGCGCGCATGCACCCTAGAGCTGAGCTGGCATGCCCACTACTATGGCTCCGCGTGCCATCTGTGGCACGCGTGCCATAGGTTCGCCATCACAGTTCTAGGCTAATTCCTCTTTTGACTCCGCCCCCGGTTTTCTGTCACTCCTTCCCTACAGCTTCGCTGCTCCTCGCTCCGAATGTTTCCCCCCCCCACACACTTTCTGGATCCCACGAGCGTGGGAATGCCAACCCTACCTTACCTCCAGATCCCAGGTTCCGTCCCCGATCAGACTCCAGCTTGTCGCAGGACTGTGCCCTCCGTGTTCTCTTTGGTTTGAGAGGCGCCGTCTTCCGTCCCACCTCGGGTTCCCCTGGAATGGAAAGAGGAGCATCAGAGAGTCCTGAGCCCCAGAGAGAACTTGTTGGTTAAGGTGACCCTCTCTGGGATGTGGGGAAAAAAAAACACAAACAATTCCAGGGGCCACTAGAGGGCAGCAGAGCATTCATAATTTTTCCTTTGTAGCTCTTTGCTGCCTCCTGCTGGAAAAGGTTTAAATAATTGTTTAATAAATAATATGGGTAGTCCTCGACTTACAAGTTTGTTTAGTGATCGTTTGAAGTTACAACGGCTCTGAAAAATGTGACTTATGTCCATTTTTCACAGTTATGATCTTTGCAGCACCCTCATGATCATGTGATCAAAATTAAGATGCTTGGCAAATGACTCGTATTTATGATGGTTGCAGTGTCCCGGAGTCATGTGATCCTCTTATGTGACCTTCTCACAAGCAAAGTCCATGGGGAAGCCAGATTCACTTAACAACCTTGTTACTCCCTTATCAACTGCCGTGATTCACTTAACAAGTGTAGCAAGACAGGTCGTAAAATGGGGCAAAACTCACTTAACAAATGTTTCACTTCACGGCAGAAATTTGGGGCTCAATTGTGGTCGTAAGTTGAGGACTGTCAGTATTGTATCTCTCCATCTCTCTCTCTCCTATACGGGTATCCTCGACTTGCAACAATTTGTCTAGTGACCATTCAAATTTACAACATCACTGAAACAAAGTCCTTATGACAATTCTTCACACTTGCAACCATTGTCGTGTCCCTGTGTTCACGCGAACAAAATTTGAATGCTTGGCAATCGGCTTGTCTTTATGACGGATTCCGTATCCCCGGGGTCACGTGATTGTCTTTTGCGACCTTCTGGCAAGCAAAATCAACGGGGGAAGCCCGATTCACCTAACAACCATCTTACTAACCTAACAAGCGCAGTGACTCGCTTAACAACTGTGGCGAGAACAGTCATAAAAATGGGGCCCAGCTCACTTAACAACAGTCTCGCTTAGCAAGTGGAAATTTCGTAAGTCGAGGGCTAACTGTACCACAGAGAAAATGCTATTATTCCAACTCCTGCCTTTTGGAATTCTTCTATCGGTTAATCCAGGATCTTAGTCATATAAATCGAGACCTTGTCTTTAAGACCTCGGCGTCTCTTCACCTTCGTTTTCCTGCTCCTTGGGTCTACGCCGGGGTTGAGCGACGGGAGGGAAGGTGCAGGAATCTTCTAGAATGACTCCGCTTCCTTCTTCGTTGCTGCGACTTCTCTCTGGTTGGCTGGGGGTCTTCCGGCCCCTGGGGAGGGCAACCGGCTTGGGAGGACGTGGCGTGGAAGAGAGATCCCTGAATTGCTGAGAAGTGAAAGTGGAAGATATGGATATATGAAAGGACGGGAAAAAAAATAGAAATTTCTCAGCCGTTTGGCAAAAAAAAGCTTCCGGACTACTGGACTACAATTCCCAGAAAACCTAGCCAGCAATGCCGGGAATAGTAGTTTTCAACCTCCAGAGCAAGGTCTTTTAACCTTGGCAACTTGAGGACTTCAACTCCCAGAATCCCCAAGCCCACCATAAACCATTCATTTAGTGATTGCTCGAAGTGATGACGGCACTGGAAAAAAGCAAGTTATGACCTGTTCCTCACACTTCCAACCATCATCCCTGTGGTCGCACGTTCAAAATTTGGGTGCTTGGTTAACCAGCTTGTATTTATGACCGTCGTAGAACCTTGGGGTCATGTGATTGCCATTTGTGACCTCCCCAAGTGGCAAAGGCAATAAGGGAAGCTGGATTCGCTTAATGACCGCATGAGTCACCTACTGGGATGATTCACTGAACAACTATGGCGGAAAAGTACAGGTAGTCCTCGACTTACGATCACAATTGAGCCCCAAATTTCTGTTAAGCGAAAACATTTGTTGAGCAGGTTTTGCTCCATTTTATGACCTTCCTCGCCACAGTTGTTAAGTCAATCACCGCAGTTGATAAGTTGGTAACCCAATTGTTAAGTGAATCTGGCTTTCCCCGTTGACGTTGTGCGTCCGAAGCTCGCAAAAAGGGATCACGTGAACCCCTCCCTCGGGACACTGTGACCGTCATAAATACGAGTCAGTGGCCCAGTGTCTGAATTTTGATCACAAATTTTGAATTTTGAATTGAATTGAAATTTGAATTTTGAATGGTCATTAAAATGAACTGTTGTACGGCAAGGATTACAGTACCTGTAGTAAAATTGGGCATGACTGTCTTAAAAACCGACTTGCTTAGTTAGCAATGGTTGTTCCATTCTCAATTGTGGTCCTTCACGCCAATGGTGGGATTCTACCAGTTTAACAACCGGTTTGGCGATGGCGTGCTTTGCGTGCAATCGCACCAGATGCACAGTACGCGTGCGTGCGCAATTGAACGAAAAATCACCTTCCGCGTTAGTGCTAGGGAATTAGAACAAATGAGGGGCGGCAATCCGCTCTGCAGCGCTAATCAGCTGCGAAGATATAGGTAAATAAAGCGCAGGGGCGGGTGGGCAGGCCCAGCTGATTATCGGAGGGAACCAGTTCGCTCCCAGCTGATTGTCAGAGGGAACCAGTTCGCTCCCAGCTGATTGTCGGAGGGAACCGGTTTGCTCCCAGCTGATTGTCGGAGGGAACCAGTTCGCTCCCAGCTGATTGTCGGAGGGAACCGGTTTGCTCCCAGCTGATTGTCGGAGGGAACCAGTTTGCTCCCAGCTGATTGTCGGAGGGAACCGGTTTGCTCCCAGCTGATTGTCGGAGGGAACCAGTTCGCTCCCAGCTGATTGTCGGAGGGAACCGGTTTGCTCCCAGCTGATTGTCGGAGGGAACCAGTTTGCTCCCAGCTGATTGTCGGAGGGAACCGGTTTGCTCCCAGCTGATTGTCGGAGGGAACCAGTTTGCTCCCAGCTGATTGTCGGAGGGAACCGGTTTGCTCCCAGCTGATTGTCGGAGGGAACCAGTTCGCTCCCAGCTGATTATTGGAGTGAACCTGTTTGTTCCCAGCTGATCGTTAGAGCAAACAGGTTTGCTCCCAGCTGATCATTGGAGCAAACCGGTTCACTCCCAGCTGATTGTCAGAGCGAACCGGTTGGCCTGAACTGGTCTGAACTGGTAGAATCCCACCCCTGCTTCACACCCCTCAAGCCCCGAGCCCCAAGATAATTCTCTCCAGCCCCTTGAATTCAAAAATACCTGTTGCTTTGCACCGGCTGGTGTCGTCAGTCGGTCCTTCTCGGAATTTGGTGTGCCCATCATGCCCCTCTCGTCAGCCCCCATCTGCTTTTCTTCAAGGGGGTGGTCTCTCAGGGGGTCTTTGCCCCCACATTCCCGGGTTGAGCTCTCTTCAGCTGCAGATTTGGGAGAAGACAAACAAAGAATCCATTAGCTACCAAGAATTCATTCAACTAATTTGGACTACAGATAGTCCTTGACTTACGACCGTTCGAGGTGACGACGGTACTGAAGAAAGCAGTTTAGGATCCTGTTGCACACCTATGGCCGTTGCAGCATCCCCAGAGTCAGGTGATTTGCATTCGGATGCTTGACCACCGACTCGTCTTTACGACGGTGGCATAGTTCATGTTGTGACCTAGGCTTACTGAGTCATTACAATACACAATTAGTCCCAGACAAACCTATTTTATTGTAACAGCTGAGAATTACGTTCATTCCCAGCTGAGACCCAATTAGTTGCAAAACAAGTCCTTTGGGATGATCACCAGCCTTTATCTTCTTTGACACCCTGCCAAAGGCCTTACTTGGCAAAGCCCCATGAAGTTCAGAACAAACAAGAGATGCCGACTGGAAACAGAGTTAGCAACTGCAAAAGGCCAAAACGCCTTTGTTTCTCTTTTAAGCCTTATGAGAGGGGCCAATCATCTCCTGGCCTTACTCCTGAGTCGTCCCTTTTGCTTTAGCTGCTCTTGCCTTCTGGCAGCTCTGCGCATGCGTGCACTAGGAACAGGCTCCCCCTGTTCCTCTGCCTCTCTGCTGTCCGACTCTGTGGGCTCCGGAGTCCGTGCATCACTCCCAGACAGCCCTGGGCCCCATCTCTGCCTCCGACGTAGAGCCCTCATCCGAGCCTTCCCCAGGCTCCAGGACTGGCCCATGGTCCTCCCCAGCCTCCTCACTGTCCGACTCAGCTGCCAGCTCCGCAGGCTGCTGGCGGACCACAACAGTTCAGGAGTCATTTGGCAACCTTCCGACAAGCCAAATCAATGGGGAAGCCAGATTCACTTAACGACCCTGTTACTCCTTTAACAACAGTAGTGATTCACTTCAGAAAGGTGGCGAGAAAAGTTTGTAAAACGGCACAGATACGCTTCACATTTTTCCCCCCGCTTAGCAACATCGATTTTGGGCTCAGTTGTGGTCGTTAAGTAGAGGACTACCTGTAATTCTGCAGATAGTCCTCGACTTAAGATTGTTCATTTAATGACCGTTCAAAGATACAACGGCACCGGAAAAAAGGATTTATGACAATTTTCGCACTTATGATTGTTGCATCATCCTCGTGGTCATGTAGTAAAAATTCTTATCCTTGGCAACTGACTCGTATTTATGACGGTTGCAGGGTCCCAGGGTGACGTGATCCCCTTTTGCAAGCCCCAAATTTTATGTTGTAAAACAAGACAGGTGTTAAGTGACTTTTGTCTCATTTTACAACTTTTCTTGCTGCAGTTGTTAAGTGAATCACTGCAGTTGCTAAGTTAGTAACATGGTTATTAAGTGAATCGGACTTCCCTGTTGACTTGGCTTGTCAGCAGGAGCCCGGGGCACCGCAACCGTCATAAATACGAGTCAGTTGCCAAATGTCCAAATTTTAATCACGCGACCCAATGGTCGTAAGTGTGAAAAACGGTCATACGTCCCTTTTTCCAGTGCTGTTGCAACTTCGAACGGTCACTAAATGAACGGTCGTAAGCCAAGGACTGTCTATAGTATGCTCTGAATACGGGTAGTCCTTGACATATGACCACAATCGAGCCCAACATTTCTGCTGTTAAGCGAGACAGTTGTGAGGTGAGTTTTGCCCCATTTTACAACCTTTCTTGCCACAGTTGTTAAGTGAATCGCTGCCGTTGTTAAATTAGGAACAACATGAATCCGGCTTCCGCCTTGATTTTGCTTGTCAGAAGGTTGCAAAAGGGGATTACGGGATCCCGGGACGGTGCGACCGTCATAAATACAAGTCAGTTGCCAAGCATCTGAATTTCATCACCTGACAGCGGGGATGCTTCAAAGGTGTTAACCAGCGATGGTATTCAGCCAGTTCGGAATGGTTTGGGAGAACCGGTAGTAGAAATCACAAGTTATAACTGTTTAAAATGGTCGTAAGTCACTTTTTTCAGTGCCATTGTAACTTCGAACGGTCACTAAATGAACTGCTGTAAGTCGAGGACTACCTGCGATGTAGGTCCGCACGATGCAACCCGAGATCTCCCACCATTTTGAGCTGTGCAACTCCTTTGAAAGGGAGAAATCATCCTTGCTGGATAATTAAAGCAGCCGCATCATTTACCAGATTTCCCGCCCCCCTAAACTTATCCAGGGGGTGGGATTCAAAAATTTTAGCAAGGGGGTCTCTGCCCAGTTGCTGGGTGGGCGTGGCATAGTCAGCCTCCTGTACCACGGCGGGACGGGGGGCGTTCCTCGAGCCTCTGTTTGTGTTGGCAGGGGGGCAGAGGTCGACCTCGAGGCGCCTCGCTTGGGGGGATGCCGCAAGGGTCGGTCCTCTCGCCCCTTCTGTTCAACATTTATGTGAAGCCGCTGGGTGAGATCATCCGTGGTTTTGGGGGTGAGGGTACATCAGCTGTACATCTCCACCCCAGGCCACCCCAATGATGCCCTTGACGTGATGTCCCGCTGCCTGGAGGCCGTACGGGTCTGGATGGGTAGAAATAGGCTCCGACTCAACCCTTCCAAGACCGAGTGGCTGTGGCTACCCGCGTCCCGGTATAGTCAGCTGACGCCATCGCTGTCTATAGGGGGTGAATCTCTACCCCCCGCCCTCAGAGAGGGCTCGCAATCTGGGTGTCCTCCTGGACGCACGGCTGTCTTTAGAAGAGCGTATGACGGCCGTGGCCAGGGGGGCTTTTTATCAGGTTTGCCTGATTCGCCAGTTGCGTCCCTTTCTGGACCGGGACACCTTGCGCACAGTCACTCACGCCCTTGTTACCTCCCGGCTGGACTACTGTAATGCTCTCTACATGGGGCTCCCCCTGAAGAGCACTTGGAGGCTCCAACTGGTCCAGAATGCGGCCGCGCGGGTAATTATGGGTGTAACCCGTTGCGCCCACGTGACACCCCTCCTGCGCGAGCTGCACTGGCTCCCAGTGGTCTTCCGGGTGCGATTCAAGTGTTGGTTACCACCTTTAAAGCGCTCCATGGCTCAGGACATGGGTACCTTTGAGACCGCCTTCTGCCACCGATAGCCTCCCACCGTCCAGTTCGCTCCCACAGAGAGGGTCTCCTCAGGGTGCCGTCGGCCAAATTATGTCGGCTGGCGACACCCAGGGGGAGGGCCTTCTCTGTGGGAGCCCCTGCCCTTTGGAATGAACTGCCCCCGGACATACGCAAGATCTCTGACCTCCGAGTTTTCCGCTGTGCTCTGACGACCCTGCTCTTCCGACAGGCAGGGCTAGCTTCATAAATTGAGTTTTCAATTTGGAATTCTTCAATTTCTGGGTTTTTTAGTTCATTGGCCTTAAATGTAATACTTTTAACGATTTTTTTAAAATTTAAATTGTGATATTTGTATTGTGTTTTTATCTGGCTGTACACCGCCCCGAGTCCTTTGGGAGAGGGGGGGTATAGAAATAAAATTATCCTTATCCTTATCCTCTGGGAAGGTGATAACGGCCTCCCCAGGCTCCGGAGGCCCTCTGGAGGCGAGCTTCCGGTAGGCCCGTTTTTTGTCCTCCCTGAGCCTCTGCCTGCACTTACCTGCATCCAAAACGGGCCGCGTGGGGACTCCGGGGAGGGGCAGGACCAGCCAGGCGTGGGATTTGGGGGTTCTCCGAACTGCACAGAATCTTAGCTAGGGGTTCTCCCGAACCCCTTTGAACCCCCAGCAGTCCACCCCTGAATTTATCCCATTTCTATAGTACAAGGGTTTTTCAACCTTGGCCATTCGAAGGCCAGTGGACTTCAATTCCCAGCGTTCCCGGCTGGGGAATTCTGGGAGTTGAAGTTCACTGGTCTTAAAATGGCTGAGGTTGAAAAATACCGGTTTAACTGGGCCTCAAGATGTCATTTTGGGCCCAGACTTGCTCAAACGTCAGCCAAAACTTGGCCAATTCTAGGAATGTCTACCCACCGATATCCCAGCTGGCTTCTGCCCGCCGAATGGTGGCAAAGCTTGGCTTGGTGCTCTGCAGGGGAGGGTGAGGCCTCCATCCTCTTTGCCCTGTGTGGATTTAATAACAACAACAAATATCAAACAATATCACAAGCTGTCCTAGAAATCAAGAGACTGGGAGTTCTAGTCCTGCCTTAGGCATGAAAGCCGACTGGGTGACTTTGGCCCAATCAACCAGGAGACTGGGAGTTCTAGTCCTGCCTTAGGCATGAAAGCTGACTGGGTGACTTTGGGCCAATCAACCAGGAGACTGGGAGTTCTAGTCCTGCCTTAGGCATGAAAGCCGGCTGGGTGACTTTGGGCCAATCAACCAGGAGACTGGGAGTTCTAGTCCTGCCTTAGGCATGAAAGGCGGCTGGGTGACTTTGAGCCAATCAACCAGGAGACTGGGAGTTCTAGTCCTGCCTTAGGCATGAAAGCCAGCTGGGTGACTTTGGGCCAATCAACCAGGAGACTGGGAGTTCTAGTCCTACCTTAGGCATGAAAGCCAGCTGGGTGACTTTGGGCCAATTAACCAGGAGACTGGGAGTTCTAGTCCTGCCTTAGGCATGAAAGCCAACTGGGTGACTTTGGGCCAATCACCAGGAGACTGGGAGTTCTAGTCCTGCCTTAGGCATGAAAGCCAACTGGGTGACTTTGGGCCAATTAACCAGGAGACTGGGAGTTCTAGTCCTGCCTTAGTCATGAAAGCCAGCTGGGTGACTTTGGGCCAATCAACCAGGAGACTGGGAGTTCTAGTCCTGCCTTAGGCATGAAAGCCGACTGGGTGACTTTGGGCCAATCAACCAGGAGACTGGGAGTTCTAGTCCTGCCTTAGTCATGAAAGCCAGCTGGGTGACTTTGAGCCAATCAAGCAGGAGACTGGGAGTTCTAGTCCTGCCTTAGGCATGAAAGCCAGCTGGGTGACTTTGGGCCAATCAACCAGGAGACTGGGAGTTCTAGTCCTGCCTTAGGCATGAAAGCCAGCTGGGTGACTTTGGGCCAATTAACCAGGAGACTGGGAGTTCTAGTCCTGCCTTAGTCATGAAAGCCAGCTGGGTGACTTTGAGCCAATCAAGCAGGAGACTGGGAGTTCTAGTCCTGCCTTAGGCATGAAAGCCAGCTGGGTGACTTTGGGCCAATCAAGCAGGAGACTGGGAGTTCTAGTCCTGCCTTAGGCATGAAAGCCAGCTGGGTGACTTTGGGCCAATTAACCAGGAGACTGGGAATTCTAGTCCTGCCTTAGGCATGAAAGCCAACTGGGTGACTTTGGGCCAATTAACCAGGAGACTGGGAGTTCTAGTCCTGCCTTAGGCATGAAAGCCAACTGGGTGACTTTGGGCCAATCAACCAGGAGACTGGGAGTTCTAGTCCTGCCTTAGTCATGAAAGCCAGCTGGGTGACTTTGGGCCAATCACCAGGAGACTGGGAGTTCTAGTCCTGCCTTAGGCATGAAAGCCAACTGGGTGACTTTGGGCCAATTAACCAGGAGACTGGGAGTTCTAGTCCTGCCTTAGGCATGAAAGCCGACTGGGTGACTTTGGGCCAATCAAGCAGGAGACTGGGAGTTCTAGTCCTGCCTTAGGCATGAAAGCCAGCTGGGTGACTTTGGGCCAATCAACCAGGAGACTGGGAGTTCTAGTCCTGCCTTAGTCATGAAAGCCAGCTGGGTGACTTTGGGCCAATCACCAGGAGACTGGGAGTTCTAGTCCTGCCTTAGGCATGAAAACCAGCTGGGTGACTTTGGGCCAATCAACCAGGCGACAGTGAATTCTAGTCCCAAATTAGGCATGAAGTCAAGTGAGTGATTTGGGGCCAATTATCAGGAGATGGTGAGTTCTAGTCTAGTCCTGTTTTAGGCATAAAAGCCCACTGAGCAACTTTGCGCCAATCGCCAGGTGACAAGTGAGTTCTAGTTCCACCTTAGGCATGAAGCCGACTGGGTGATTTGGGGCCAATTATCAGGAGACGGTGAATTCTAATCTAATCCTGTTTCAGGCCTAAAAGTCCGCTGGCTGATGTTGGGCCAATCACCAGGCGACCGTGAGTTCTAGCCCCGCCTTAGCCGTGAAAGTCAGCTGGGTGACGTTAGGCCAATCGCCAGGAGACAGTGAGTTCTGGTCCCGCCTTAGGCACAAAAGCCAGCTGGGTGGCTTTGGTCCAGTCCAGTCCCTCGCTCTCTCTCTAAGTCAACCCACCTCGCAAGGTTGTTGTGGGGAAAACAGGCGCGGGAAAGCGTATTAAGTACATTCGCCACTTGAATTACTCAGAAAGTAAAAAAAAAAGGGAGGACAAATAAATAGAACATTCATTTTAGAAAAGAACCCCTCAGGAGAGCACTTCCTTCTTTTCACATCCCCGATTTTAAGCCGCAGACCCCTTGAAGTCACCTGTGCTTCGAAAAGAGCTTCCTTTGGCCACACGATGCCCCCAGACTCATATTCGTAAGGGGAAGGGGGAGATGTGTGGAAACGAGCTGGGAAGCTTGGATAATTCTGCCTACCTGTGTCATCCGAAGATCGTCTTCTTTGCTGCTCCCGTAAGCTTCCCATCCTCTGCTCCATTTCGACGCTCTACCCAAGGAGGAAAGCTGATGAGTGACGTGCCGCGGACAAGAATAACAGGATCATGGAATGCCACATTCCAAGTGTGGCCTTATCAAGTGGCATTAACACGTCACACGATCTTGATCCTATCCCTCTGTTAATGCAGTTTAGGATTGCTGCAATGGCCCTCCGTGTTTCCCCCCCGTTCCCAGAATCAGACGGACGAGTTACCTCCAGTTTAGCATCCAAACTCCAACCTTTAGCCCGTTCCATTCCCGGCAGCGCTACTCCTTGGACGCGTGACGGCTGTAGCAACTCGGTCCTCCGGGCGTCCGTTGGGGCCCTCTCGGAATCGGGAGTGGAAATCTTGTTTCGGAAGGAAAGGAAATTCAATTCCCTTAGTGTATAACTGTCAGAAAATGTCTCCTTAGTTCTAAGTTGCTTCTCTCCTTGATTAGTTTCCACCCGTTGCTTCCTCTCTTGCCCTCGGGTGCTTTGGAGAATAGGTTGACCCCCTCTTCTTTGGGGCAGCCCCTCAAATATTGGAAGACTGCTATCGTATCACCCCCAATCCTTCTTTTCATCAAAATTGACATAAGCGGTTACCACCTTTAAGCTCCATGGCTTAGGACCTGGTTATTTACGGGACCGCCTACTACCACAAACAGCCTCCCACCGGCCGGTACGCTCTCATAGAGAGGGGCTCCTCTCTATATTAGTGTGCCATATTAATGGGCACACCAGCTCAGCTCTGGGGCGCATGCGCGTGCCGGCCAGCTGATTTTCGGGCCTTCTGGGCCCACCAGAAGTAGGGAAACAGGCTGTTTCCTGCCTCTGGAGGGCCTGGGGGAGTGGGGAAGGCCCGTTTTTTCTTTCTTACCTGGCTCCAGATCCTCTCTGTGCATCTGGGAAGGGCGAAAACAGCCTTTCCCATTCCCTTGAAGGCCCTACGGAGGCTGAAAGGGCCCATTTTCTGACTCCCGGTGGGACAGGAAGTGAAGTTTTTTGCTGTCCCCAGCCTCCAGAGACTCCTAGAGAGGCTCCTAGAGATTCCTAGAGAGGTTCTGGAGGCTGGGGACAGCAAAAAATGTCACTTCCTGTCCCACCGAGAGTTGGGCAATGGGCCCTTTCAGCCTCCGTAGGGCCTCCAAGGGAGTGGGAAAGGCTGTTTTGTCCCTTCCCAGATGCATAGAGAGGATCTGGAACCAGGTAAGAAAGAAAAACGGGCCTACGAGGCCATCATGTGCCAGGAGCGGGGGTGGGTGGGGTTGCGTGTGCATGCATGTGGGCACATGCGCGCGCGACCCTACTCCGCCCTCCCCTCTCCTGGCACGCGATGGCAAAAAGGTTCGCCATCACTGACCTATACTGTACCTGTGCATTTGGTTTTTCTTGCCTAAATGTAGAACATTCCTTTTTTTCACTGTCGAATTTCATTTTTGTTAGATAACACCCAATGTTCAAGTCTGTCAAGATTCTTCGGTATCTTAAGCCTATCTTCCGGAGTGTTGGCCATTCCTGCCTGGGTGTAACCTTCCACGTCCCAACCCTTCCCCCCCCCGGAAGTAAATTTCCTTACCTGTTTGGAACGGCCCGGGAGGCCTCTCACCCCGCTACCGGGCGCTCCCACGACCGCCATTCCTGGAAGGGGCATGGATCCCCCCGTGTTATCCTGGTCCAATTTCCATTCTTTCTCGTGGGCGACCGAGTACATCAGGGGTTTCGGATCCTCCCCACCTAGGGGCGGTGGCGGGGGATTGGGGGGCAGGTCATCGGGATCCCGCTCTCCCTTGATGCTGCGGTATCGGCGAAAATGGAAGAGCCCCTTTTTCCTCTTCCTTTGAAGTGGTGGGAGGGAATCGGACAGGCCCGGCCGTACCCCACAGCTCTCCGAGATCCGTGGATAGCTGCGCGGGAGAGAAACGGCGGAACTAAGATAGCGGGAAGTGGTTGGGGAAGACAGAAGGGAGAGAAATGTTAAGGTGTATATAGGCGGTCCTCGACTTACGACCGCAAACGGAGCCCGACATTTCTAACGCTAAGCGGGACAGGGGTTCAGTGAGTTTTTGCCCCATTTCACGACCTTTCCTGCCACGGTCGTTCAGAGAACGATTGCTGTTGTTAAAGTTAGCTTGCTAAGAGAATCTGGCTCCCCGTTGACGTTGCTTGTTAGAAGGTCGCAAAAAGGGATCACGTTTACAACCGTCGTTAAGTAGGAGTCAATCAGCAAGCATTTGAATTTTGATCACGTGCCCCTGGGGATGCTGCAACGGTCGTTAAGTGTGAAAAGCGGGGATAAGTCACTTTTTTCAGCGACGTCGTCACTCCAAACGGTCGCTAAACGAACTATTTGTAAGTCCGGGACTACTTGCAAACCCTGCATGAGGGATATAGCCAAAGAAAAACCCTGAAGACTAAATTGGAAGCTGCTTTTCTTCCAGGCTGATGTCAGCAAAGACAGAATCGCAGAGTTGCAGGGAACCTTAGAGGTCGTCTAGTCCAACCTCCTGCTCAAAAGCAGGCAACCCCTATGCTACTTCAGACAAATGGTCGCCCAATCTCTTCTTAAAAACCTCCAGTGACGTAGCCTCTACAACTTCTGGTGGCAAGCTGTTCCACTGGTTAATTGTCTTCCCTGTTAGGAAATTCCTCATTAGTTCTAGGTTGCTTCTCTCCTTGATGAGTTTCCATCCAGTGCTTCTTCTCCTGCCTTCTGGTGCTTTGGAGAATAGCTTGACTCCCTCTTCTTTGTGGGCCCCCCCTCAAATACTGGAATACATTTATCATGTCCCCCCCTAGACTTTCTCTTCTGTACTTATCATTATCTTCTTTTAATGACTTCATAATCCCTTGCGGGGTGGAGTCTGGGCAACTGAATGGAGCTGAGTGTTTTAATGGCCAGATGCCCTTCCTGTCACCAGTGCGGAGTTACATTCAGCGGATATATATTCTCAATGTGCGCAGAGAGAGAAATCTCTCTCTCTAGGATCGAACTCACAGCCTCCTGATTGTGAGGCGAGAGCTCCACCTCTAGGCAGGGATGAAATTA
Organism: Pituophis catenifer annectens; assembly: GCF_029215685.1. Taxonomy (NCBI): domain Eukaryota; kingdom Metazoa; phylum Chordata; class Lepidosauria; order Squamata; family Colubridae; genus Pituophis; species Pituophis catenifer. The sequence continues at coordinate 4,128,194 of NW_027256895.1, forward strand.
AAAAATTTCCCCTACCGGTTCTTGTTGGGGGGAGGTCACGTGACTGGGTGGGCGTGGCCAACTCAACATCACTCACATCGAGGGGCTCCTTACCGGCCCCTCCCCTCCCAGCCTCTCCTTGTCGCGAATGGCAGGAAAATGGGGAGGGGAATATTCCTGCCTACCATCCTTCCCTCAGTCTGTGCTGAGATTGAGGAATGGATGACAGGCAGGAAAATCCCCTTCCCCATTTTCCTGTCTCCATTCCAGCTGCTCCCCCACCCCACCGTCCCACTCCCTCCTGGGGACAACCTTAAAAGGGACAGGCTGCAGCAGGGCGTGGGTGGGGCCAAGGAGCGGTAATTACTACCGGTTCGGCGAACTGATGCCCATAATCCCTAGCGGTTCGCTCGAACCGGTCCGAACCGGTAAGATTTCACCCCTGCTTCTAGGCCACCACACCACTCAATGAATGAACTAACGAACAAACAAATCATTATCTTCTTTTAACGACTCCATAATCCCTTGCGGGGTGGAGTCTGGGCAACTGAATGGAGCTGAGTGTTTACTGCCCGGATGCCCTTCCTGTCGCCAATGCGGAGTTTTATTTAGCAGATATAATTTCATTGTGCCCAGAGAGAGAAATATCTGCCTCTACCTAGGGATTGAAGATCCCTCTCGCCGTTCCTGCGATTGAATCAGGTACCACCTATTCCGTACCTGTACGTTTGGTTTTTCCTTGCCTAATTGAATGACGTCAACCCTGCCCGATGGAGAACCTCCCTCGGCTCACCTGATGGTGTTGCTCAGAACTCTCCGGTTAAAAAATTCTTCGAGACCCTCATCCAGTCTGGGCCCCAACCCGTTCTCCTGTTCTCTGGATTCCAGGGAGCGAAAAATTCGGTTCTGAAAGAGAAGAAAAGCACTTGGATCGGTTAATTCTTCTCATAGACGAGGGATGACAAACTCAATTTCATTGATTTCCTCAGGGTTGTGTTTGAGCTGCTGGGGGGAGGGGCGCGTGGTGTGGCCAGGGTGGGCATGGCCAGCATGATGTCACTTGTGTTGGGGGGGCGCCTGTGGAGGCCCGAGCGCTCTGCCAGCAAAAACAGGCTCTTAAAGCTCTGTTTTCAGCTGTGACGGCCTCCTATAACCCTTTGCCAGAGAAAATGGAGCTCGAGGGGGTGGGGGGAGGGGGCACACGGCCCTTGCGAGGTCTGTTTTTGCTGGCAGAGGCACCATGAGCCGCTCCTTATATCAACTCACAAAGCATCTTTGCCCTGCTCTTGAGTTGTCATAGACAAGGGGAATGGGAAACCGACGAAGCAGTACAGCAGCCAAAGACAGGAGCACATTCCAGACATATCTTTCTCAAGGCTGTCTCCCAGGGTTACCCACAGTGGCTGGAGGGGAATGATGTCTACAACCCACGAAATTGTTCCGTTGGTGAATGTGATTGATGACACACCCTGGGGGGAGGCGGGAAGCAGGGTGATGATTGGGGCCGTGAATTATGTGGGGTCAGAGTTGGCTTCATTTGGGAACTGGCTCGAGGCTCATGATTTAAGTAGGGCATCCGTCGGAACCCTGACAGCAAGCCAACTCTTTCCAGGGCAGCCCTACGATGTAGGTCTAAGCACTCCACTGGCCAGATCCGGCCCCCGGACCTTAAATTTGACAGCCCTGCCATAGATAGAGTGGGGCAGGTGGGTGGGGAGACGGAAATGGAATTAAGAAGAACCTGTAAATAAAAGAGAAGGAAAACAGTTGGATTGAGAAACTGTTCAGGTTGTCCTTGACATATGACCAAAACTGAGCCCCAAATTTCTGCTGCTCAGCGAGACCGTTGTGAAGTGAGTTTTTTGTCCCATTTTACAACCTTTCTTGCCGCCGTTGTTAAGCGAATCACTGGAATTGTTCAGAGGAAAATGGTTGTTAAGTGATTCTTGCTTGTCAGAAGGTCGCAAAAGGGGATCCCGTCACCCCGGGATATGGCGGCCATCATGAATACACGCCGGTCGCCAAGGGTCTGAATTTAAATCACATGATCACGGGGACGCTGCAGTGGTTGTAAGTCTGAGAACCGGTCAGAAGTCACTTTTTTCAGGGCTGTTGTAACTTTGAAGGGTCACTAAACAAACTGTTGTAAGTCGAGGATTACCTGTCATGGTATGTGGAAGATGGGGGAAGAGATCCTTCCTAGGGAACAATCAGATAAGACAGGGGTCCCCAACTGCGGGCGGTGGATCGGCACCGGGTTGCGGCATGCCAAAAACCGGGCCGCGCAAAGAAGCGAAGCCCCATCCGCGGGATACAGGCAACATGTGAAACCACGTCCCCTCCGGTCCACAAAAAAACCCCTCTCCATGTAACTGGTTCCCGGTGCCCCAAAAGTTAAGGATGGCTGAGATAAGGGGAAGCCTAGCCCTGAGCTGTATAACGGACAGAGAACAAAAGCTCAGGAAAGCATCTAAGTTTCTCAGGCTTTAAAAACAACTGTTGTGGCCTGTCGCCCGCTGGCCCCTCCACCGGCTGAATCAGAGGAGGAGGAGGAGGAGGCGTGGGAGTCGGGGTCAGCATCAAGGCAACCTGAGAGCTCCGAGGGGGAAGCGGGAATGGAGCTGTCAGAGAGAGAAAAACAGAGGCGCAGCCTGGGCCGGCCGTCAGCCCTCAGATGGAAAGTCAACAGCCCCCAGGTTTGGAGACGGCTGATGAGGAAGAGGAGGAACAGCTGGGTCCTGTGCCTGACGTGCAGATGAGCAAAAGGCAGAGGAGAGGAGAGCAATGGAAATCTATGGGCCGGTCCTCGGGACGGAATAGTCACCGCTGCTCGCGAAGCCCCACCCTAGCTCTGCGGATAAAAGGCAGGGGGCGGAGAAAATAGGTGTGGCAGACAACTATTCATCTTCCGGACGGACAGACGGACTTGTTAGCCTGCGGTGAGAGCGCAACATTTTATCGGGGCTGCCGGCGCTCCAAATGAAAGGAATCTTTTGAGTTCACGTCAGAGGGTTTGTCGTGTTCGGGGAGCTGTTTCAGAATAGTGACGGTGATCGATTCAAAAAAAAAAAAAAAAGGACCGGGAAAGAGATCTTTTGGACAAGCTACTCACGCTGGAGCGGAACCGAGTCGAGCGAGGCGGCCGGGGTCTGCCGCACGTCCGGTGTTCGAGCCGACTCCCTTCCGTGGGCAGATCGAAAAGCCCGTCGAAGGAGGCACTGTGCGAATAGGAATACGGTGGGTTGCCAACCAGAGAGATCCACCCCAGTGGAGAGTTCAGATTAGCAGCTGTCAAGTCACTGTCCTGCTCCGATCCACCTACAAATGGAGAGACGTCGTTAAGTCATTGCAGTCAAGGCACCCCCATGACCGGATTCGATTTTACGACGGTCGTTCGGGGAATCGCATTGAAAGGATATCCAACAGGCGGTTTTTGTTGGGGTTTTTTTTTGCCCAAAAGAAAACTTTTTGGGATGCGGGCAGCTGCTTTGCCCTCAAAATAAAGCCAGTTTTAAGGTTGAAACCCCTTTTTCATTGCCTGGATAGAGGCAGTCCTCGACTTATGACTGCAATGGAGCCCCCAAGTTTATGTTGCTAAGTGAAACACGTGTTTTTGTCCCGTTTTACGACCTTTCATGCCACCGTTGTTAAGTGAATCACAGTAGTTGTTACACTATTGTTAAGTGAATTTGGCTTTTCCGTTGACTTTGCTTGTCAGGAAGGTCGCAAAAGGGGATCACGTGACCCTGGGACCGTCATAAATATGAACCAGTTGTCGTAAGTGTGAATAAACGGTCCAAAGTCACTGTTTTCAGTGCCATTGTAACTTCGGTCACTAAACAAATGGTCGTAAGTCGAGGACTACCTGTATGGATTTAAGAACAGTGGCTGGGAAACTCGTTGTTGCACTCACTAATAAAGGCAGAAGCGGGCCGGATCCTGCGGCAGTTCTTCTGTCTTTTGATAGCCATGGTGTCCTGCAGGAGAGAACATAGAATAACAGAATCGGAAGGGACCTTAGAGGTCTTCTAGTCCAGCCCACTGCTTGAGCAGGGGATCCTATACCATTTCAGACAAATGGTTATCCAACATCTTCTTAAAAACTTCCAGTGTTGGAGCATTCACAACTTCTGGTGGCAAGTTGTTCCACTGGTTAATTGTTTTAACCGTCAGGAAATTTCTCCTTAGTTCTAAGTTGCTTCTCCCCTTGATTAGTTTCTACCCGTTGCTTCTCGTCCTGCCCTCAGGTGCTTTCAGGGGTGAAATGCTACTGGTTCGGACCGGTTTGGGCGTACCGGTAAGAAAAAAATGCTACCAGTTCGGGCAAACCAGTATTTCCGATGATCAGCTGGGCGAAGATCAGCTGCGAAGCACGATTTCGATTAGCTAGAATCGTCGGATTTTCTGCTTTCTAGCTAATCTAAACTGCGTGGCACAGCGGATTCCCCTCCCCCCACTGGTCTACTTACCTTTGCAGACTCAGAAGGCTTCAAAATGTTCCTTTTTTAGGTGTGGGGGTGGGTGCGGCGTGGCCTCCCCCCGTGGCCTGTTTTCACTCCCAGAAGGCTGCAGGGAGGCCTCGTAGGCCCAAAACGGGGTGCAGGGGGGGAGATGGCGTGTCCCCCCACGCGGCCCATTTTTGCTCCCAGGGGGGTGCAGGAGGCCGAGTGCTGCCTGTCACACTTCATGGCCACGCCCACCATGGCCACGCCCACCATGGCCACGCCCACCCAGCCTGTCATTAGGACAGAGAACCGGTTGTTAAAATTATTAGAATCCCACCACTGCATGGTGGTGACCAAAACTGAATGCATTACTCAACACGTGGTCTTAGTAAGACATTATAAAGTGATATTAACACGTCACGTGATCATGATTCTATCCCTCTGTTAATGTAGCCTAGGTGTCAGCACTTCAAGCTGCATTTACTCTAGTGCTGACATAAGAAGGAGAAGCGGAGGCATCTGGAAAGAAACGTTTGACTTTTCACCAACTTATTTTCCCTGGAGATAATATCCCCTAGGAGATGGGATGGGAGGGGGGAAATTCCTTTGAGCTGGAGCAGTAGATTAGGGGTAGAGTGACTTGGAAGATGGGCAATGAGTGCAGGGGAGTGGGGAACGGAAAGGGAGGGTTTTGGGTCTGGAAGTCAGTGTTGGCTGCGATGGAGTCGGAGTTAGAATGTCGTTTTTCATCAAAGACTTTGTTTGAAATGCAATTTATTTGAGACCACCTCCAAACCTGACACTAGGATTGTGTTGGCTTTTTTAGCTGCCGCCGCACGCCACTCTCCCCTATTTAAACAACTGTTCATTTTAAATAGGAGCCAACGGAGAGCTAATGTCGGTCCCACCGTCACTCAAAATCTACACAAGGCAGGACTTGCTAAAATGAGGGTCTTCGCCGGAATCAGCCTGGGACCACTTACGATGTTGGAATCGAGTTCGTGATCGGTGAAATCTTTCGGGGCCTGGAGTTGGGGTTTCCCCAGATGTTCGGGAAGGATGAGGTTGTCCTGACTCTCCGAAAGCCGGTGGAGATGGGTTATGTGCTGGGCCTGGGGTTGGAAACAGGTAAGGGACGGAAGACGAAAGCGGTTAGCTTCGATCCTAGGTAGAGGCAGATATTCCTCTCTCTGGGCACAATGGGAATTTATCTGCTCAACAAAACTCAGGATCGGCAACAAGAAGGGCATCCGGCCAGTAAAAAACACTCTGCTGGCTCCATTCAGTTGCCCAGACTCCACTCCGTAAGGGATTATGAGGTCATTAAATGAAGAAGATGATGATGAGTACTTGTTGGTTAAGGTGACCCTCTCTGGGTTGTAAAAAATTTTTTTTTAAAAAATATTCCAGTGGCCACTAGAGGGCAGCAGAGCATTCATATTTTTTCTTCGGTAGCTCTTTGCTGTCTCCTGCTGGAAAAGGTTTAAATAAGCATTTAATAAATAATACAACATAGTCCTCGACTTTTGTTTGGTGACCATTTGAAGTGACAACCGAAAAAAAAAAGTGACTTGTGACCGCATTTCGCACTTATGACCGTGGCAGCATCCTTGCGGTTATGTAATTTACGTTCGGATGATTGAAAAACTGGTTCGCACTTATGACGCTCGCAGCGTCCACCTTTTGCGACCTTCTGACAAGCAAAGTCAATGGGGAAGCCCGATTCGCTTAACAACCGTGTTACTTACCAAACAACGGCAGTGCTTCACTTAACAACTGTGTGAAGGAAGGTCGTAAAACGGGGCAAAACAAATTTCTTTAACAACACACATTTTGGGCTCCATTGTGGTCGTTAAGTACAGGTAGTCCTTGAGTTACAACCATAATGGAGCCCAAAACTGGCTGCTAAGTGAAACATTTGTGAAGCGAATCTGCCCCATTTTACAACTTTTCTTGCCACCGTTAAGTGAAATCATTGTGGTTGTTAAGTTAGTCACACGGTTACTAAGTGAATCTGGATTCCCCGTTGTCAGAAGGTTGCAAAAGGGGAATCACATGACCCTGGGACACTGCGACCGTCGTAAATACGAGCCAATGGCCAAGCGCCTCAATTTGGATCACATGTCCACAGAGGTGCTACAACGGTCGTTAAGTGTGAAAACTGGTTATAAGTGTCTTTTTTTTCAGCGCCGTTGTAACTTCGAACGGTCACTCCACAAAGGGTTGTATGTCGAGGCCTACCTGCATCGAGGGGTTCAACTGCCAATACTAGGACTTCCGGATGTCTCCCATCCAATTTACCAGCCAAGTCCAACCCTGCTTAGCTTCCCAGTCCAAACAAAGTCAACTGGGTGTTCTGATCAGCTGAGATACCAGGCTGCAAATCGGAATGAAATTATGACATGGAAAGAAGGGATGTGAGTCATTGGGACACCCTAGAGATCATCCTTACTTACCAGGTTCTTGTGAGCGTAATACAACTCTTCCAGAAGTTCCTCCACAATGGTGTTGGTGAGATACGTCACGACCGAGAGTTTCACCTCGCTAGTGGAGAATCCAGGTTGAAGAACATCAGAAGATGAATAACAAAATAACACAACCACAGAGTTGGAAGTGGCATGTGTAGCCATATCGGTGGACACGCGAGCTCAGCTCCGGCCAGTTGATTTTCGGGCCTTCTGGGCCCACCAGAAGTAGGGAAACAGGCTATTTCCTGCCTCTGGAGGGCCTCGGGGGTGGTGGGGAAGGCCCATTTTTCTCTCTGCCATCACTGTCCTGTGCCATTCTGGACAAATGGCTGTCCAATCTCTTCTTAAAAAGGAGGAGGAGTGAGAGAGGAACAGGAGGTGGGACCGGAAGTTGGCAAACGGGCCGTTTCCGCCCTCCTGAGGGCCTCCGGGGTGGGTGGGTGGGTGGGTAAGGCCGTTTTTGCCCTCCCCCGACTCCTAGAAAGGCTCTGGAGCCTGGGGAGAGCATAAAACGGGACTTCCAGTCCCACCGGAAGTTGGCAAATGGGCCGTTTCCACCCTCCTGAGGGCCTCCAGGCCGGGCGGGTGGGGAAGGCCGTTTTTGCCCTCCCCAGACTCCTAGAAAGGCTCTGGAGCCTGGGGAGAGCATAAAACGGGACTTCCGGTCCCACCGGAAGTTGGCAAATGGGCCGTTTCCGGCTTCCAGAGGGCCTCCATGGGGGGTGGGGAAGGCCGTTTTTGCCCTCCCCAGACTCCTAGAAAGGCTCTGGAGCCTGGGGAGAGCATAAAACAGGCCCACAGGGCCATCGTGGGCCAGGAGCGGGGGGAACGGGGTGGTTTGCGCGCACATGTGCAGGGGTGGGGCGCATAGAATTATGGGTGTGGGCACATGCACGCGCGACCCCACCCCACCCCCGTGCTTCCCCCGCTCTGGCACGCGATGGCAAAAAGGTTAGCCATCACTGCCCTACGCCATTCTGGACAAATGGCTCTCCAATCTCTTTGTCAGCACGTCAAGATGCATGCCCTCGTCACCTCTCGTCTGGACTATTGTAATGCTCTCTACATGGGGCTCCCCTTGAGGTGCACCCGGAGGCCCCAACTGGCGCAGAGTGCGGCCGCGCGGGTGGTTATGGGAGCAACATGGAGCTCCCATGTAACACCTCTCCTGCGCGAGCTGCACTGGCTCCCGGTGGTCTTCCGGGTGCGCTTCAAGGTTCTGGTTACCACCTTTAAAGCGCTCCATGGCTTGGGACCTGGTTACTTACGGGACCGCCTACTACCATCAATAGCTTCCCACCGACCAGTACGCTCCCACAGAGAGGGGCTCCTCCAGGTGCCGTCGGCCAAACAATGTCGGCTGTCGGCCCCTAGGGGGAGAGCCTTCTCTGTGGGGGCACCGACGATCTGGAATGAGCTCCCCCCAGAGATACGGAGGATTCCGGATCTGCGCACCTTCCGCCGCGAGTTGAAGACGCTTTTATTTCATCAAGCTGGCCTCGCCTAAATCTTCTCCCTTTTAAATGTAAATTCTAAATTTTAATGGATTTTAAAATATGGGTATTTTTAAATGGATATTAATTCAGCCAAATTTATTTAATCCGTTTTATTCGATTTTAAATTTTGTATATTTATGTGTTTTACTTCATGGCTGTGCACCGCCCTGAGTCCTTCGGGAGTAGGGCGGTATAGAAATTCAATAAAATAAATAAATAAATAAATAAATAAATAAAATAATTTATCCTAGTGCTGACATGAGAAGGAGAACGCAAGTGTCTGCCACGGGACGGTTGCCTTTCACCTACTTATTTCCTCTGGAGATAATGTCCCCTAGGAGATGGATGGGAGGGGGGAAATTCTTTGAATTGGAGCAGTAGATTAGGGGTGAATGATTGGGAAGATGGCCAATGAATGCAGAGGAGCGGGGGAAGGAAGAGGAGGGATTTTGGGCCAGCACGGCAGTGCTGGCTGCATGGAGTCAGTGAAAAAGTTGCCGTGCTAAATAAAATGGAAGCTTGTTTCAAAAAAGACTTTGTTTGAGACGCAATTTATTTGAAGACGGCCTGAAAACCTGACGCTCTTCTTAAAAAGGAGGAGTGAGAGAGGAACAGGAAGAGGAGGAGGAGGAAGAAAGGAGGAGGAGGGGGGAAAAAGAAGGGAAGGAGGAAGAGGAGGAGGAGGGGAAGGGGAAGGGAAAGGAGGAGGAAGAGAAGGGGGAAGTAGAAAGTGAAGGGAAGGAAGAGGAGGAGGAATAACAGAATAACCAAGTTGGAAGGGACCTTAGAGGTCTTCTAGTCCAACCCCCTGCTCAAGCAGGAGATCCCATACCATTCCAGACAAATGGTTATCCAATCTCTTCTTAAAAAACTCCCCTGATGGAGCACCCATAACTTCTGAATGAAGGAAGGTCCCAGACTCCAGAACTGGCCCACATTCCTCCCCATCTTCCTCATCGTCCGAGTCTGCTGCCAGTGGAGCTGGCAACTGGCGGGCCACAATAGGGGCTGCTTCCTTGGCTTGGGAGGAAAATGGGGAGGGCCTTTCAGGATTGGGATGGTTTGTAGGCAGGGAGGTCATCCTGCCCCCGAGAGGCTAAGTAGTGAACGTGAGAGACAGAGCTCAGGCGACGAGCAAGGACTATCCCCTCCTGATCCCCGATCATGGAGAGTAGAGAGAAGGTGGGAACTGAGCAGGCTACTCGGGAGGAGAGCGCCCCGCCCCTCTTCACAAGGCACACCTGGGGACGGAGCCTTAAGGAGACACTGTGGGGAGAGGCATTTTGTCAGGAACAAATGCTGAATTCCTGGAATGTTGATTTCGGACGTTTGAACTTTCCTGGATTCCTGGCGTTCTTGCTGGATTTCTGAATTACTTGCCGTGATCCTTTGCTTCCTGGACTCTTTGACTTGCCCTGCTGGATTTCTTGCTTTGCAGCTGTTGTGCTCACAGCGTTGGGCTGGACTATTTGTCAGCCAAAGGCTGCTTGAGGTATATGCGTGTATGTGTCATCACTTTGCTCTGGGACTTGCCAAAAACGTGGAACGTTTGGAGAAATTTGGAGCAATAAAGGGACGGTTTGAACTGCCAACTGCTTGTGTTATCTCTGTGTCGTGCCCCGGGCCATCACAATAACCTTGATCTGGAACTCACCTCCACCACTGAGACAAGCCCTCCCTACACCACCCCCCTTTTTCAAAATATCTACACCCCAATTCTTACTTGAGTTTGTTCTGAATATCCTGGCCAGCCTGTTCCAGCAGAGCGCCTCGGATAAAGTTTCGGGGAACGGTGATATGTTCCGAAACAGCTGCCAACATCTTGTGATGTTCTTCAGCGGCCTGGACGGCGTGCGGACACAACTCCTGGGTTAGAGCCACCATGGATTCCAAGATCATCTGGCAGAGAGAGGAAAACCAGGAATCAGGGGTTATCCAAAGAGGGCGAGCTGCAGGGGTGAAATGCTCCCGGTTCGGATTGGATCACCCGATCCGGTAGTGATGGCAGCGGGTGATTCGGAGAACCAGTAGCAAAAATTCCTGTGCCCCCCCCATGCCCAGCTAAGCCGCACGATCATCAGAGGCTTTTTTTTTTTTACTTTTAAAAGCATTTTTTCTACAGCCTCTTCCGACGAAAAAAATGCTTTTAAAAGTAAAAAAAAAAAAGCCTCTGATGATCGCGCAGCTCAGCTGGGATCGTCAGAGGCTTTTCAAAGCATTTTTTTCTGCAACCTTTTGGCTGAAGAGATGGTAAAAAAAATGCTTTGAAAAGCCTCTGACGATCCCAGCTGAGTTGCCTGATCGTCAGAGAGGCTTTTCAAAGCATTTTTTAAAAAGCCTTTCTGACGATCCCAGCTGAGTTGCCTGATTGGCAGAGAGGCATTTTTTAAAAAGCCTCTCTGACGATCCCAGCTGAGTTGCCTGATCGGCAGAGAGGCTTTTCAAAGCATTTTTTAAAAAGCCTCTCTGACGATCCCAGCTGAGTTGCCTGATTGGCAGAGAGGCATTTTTTAAAAAGCCTCTCTGACGATCCCAGCTGAGTTGCCTGATCGGCAGAGAGGCTTTTCAAAGCATTTTTTAAAAAGCCTCTCTGACGATCCCAGCTGAGTTGCCTGATCGGCAGAGGCATTTTTTAAAAAACCTCTCTGATGATCCCAGCTGAGTTGCCTGATCGGCAGAGAGGCTTTTCAAAGCATTTTTTAAAAAGCCTCTCTGACGATCCCAGCTGAGTTGCCTGATCGGCAGAGAGGCATTTTTTAAAAAAACTTCTCTGACGATCCCAGCTGAGTTGCATGATCGGCAGAGAGGCTTTTCAAAGCATTTTTTAAAAAGCCTCTCTGACGATCCCAGCTGAGTTGCCTGATCGGCAGAGGGGCATTTTTTAAAAAGCCTCTCTGCCGATCCCAGCTGAGTTGCCTGATCAGCAGAGAGGCTTTTCAAAGCATTTTTTAAAAAGCCTCTCCGACGATCCCAGCTGAGTTGCCTGATCGGCAGAGAGGCATTTTTTAAAAAGCCTCTCTGACGATCCCAGCTGAGTTGCCTGATCAGCAGAGGCTTTTCAAAGCATTAGAAAAAATGCTTTGAAAAGTTTTAAAAAAAAAAAATTGGCCACGCTCACCCAGTCACATTACCCACCACCACCAAGCCACGCCCACAGAACCGGTAGTAACAAATTTTACATTTCACCCCTGGCGAGCTGATCAATCAAGATGGTCATCTTGAGTTCTTCACAACCACCAAAGGCACCCTCGTCTCGGACACTCAGATTCCCAAGACCTACGACCTGGGACGTCCCATCGGGAGGATTTGCCACCGTCAATAGCGTGAACGTGTGAAAGGTGATTGTGATGTTTTCTTCACCTGCAGTTCTTTGTCGACCGCTTTCGCCACTTCGTTGGCCATGGACTCCAGGCGGTGCCGCACGGGCCCATCGCTGGCCAACAGGTGCCCAAGTTCATACAGGCTGGGAAAGAGCTGTAGGAAGGAAATGATGAAGAACCTCAACCTTAGCATCTTTAAAAGAAGGGTGAACCTCAACTCCAAGAAGTCCCCAGCCAGCTCTTAAATTTCAACTTTTTAAACTTGGGGTTCACCCTTCTTAAACTTGAAGTTCACCCTTCTTAAACTTGAACCCCACCCCTCTTAAACGAACTCCACAAATTTGAAGTCCATCCTTCTTAAACGTGGTCCATCCTTCTTAAACCTGAACTCCACAAATTTGAAGTCCATCCCTCTTAAATTTCATCCACCCTTCTTAAACTTGGGGTTCACCCTTCTTAAACTTGAGCACCACAAATTTGAGGTCCATCCTTCTTAAACTTGAAGTCCACCCTTCTTAAACTTGAACTCCACAAATTTGATGTCCATCCTTCTTAAATTTGGTCCATCCTTCTTAAACTTGAACTCCACAAATTTGAAGTCCATCCTTCTTAAACTTGAAGTCCACCCTTCTTAAACTTGAACTCCATAAATTTGAGGTCCATCCTTCTTAAACTTGAAGTCCATCCTTCTTAAATTTGGTCCATCCTTCTTAAACTTGAAGTCCACCCTTCTTAAACTTGAACTCCACAAATTTGAAGTCCATCTTTCTTAAACTTGAAGTCCATCCTTCTTAAACTTGAACTCCACAAATTTGAAGTCCATCCTTCTTAAACTTGAAGTCCACCCTTCTTAAACTTGAACTCCACAAATTTGAAGTCCATCCTTCTTAAACTTGAAGTCCATCCTTCTTAAACTTGGTCCAGCCTTCTTAAACTTGAAGTCCACCCTTCTTAAACTTGAACTCCACAATTGTGAAGTCCATTCCTCTTAAACTTTGTCCATCCTTCTTAAACTTGGTCCATCCTTCTTAAACTTGGTCCATCCTTCTTAAACCTGAACTCCACAAATTTGAAGTCCATCCCTCTTAAACTTCATCCACCCTTCTTAAACTTGGGGTTCACCCTTCTTAAACTTGAACTCCATAAATTTGAGGTCCATCCTTCTTAAACTTGAAGTCCATCCTTCTTAAATTTGGTCCATCCTTCTTAAACTTGAAGTCCACCCTTCTTAAACTTGAACTCCATAAATTTGAAGTCCATCCTTCTTAAACTTGAAGTCCATCCTTCTTAAACTTGGTCCAGCCTTCTTAAACTTGAAGTCCACCCTTCTTAAACTTGAACTCCACAATTGTGAAGTCCATTCCTCTTAAACTTTGTCCATCCTTCTTAAACTTTGTCCATCCTTCTTAAACTTGGTCCATCCTTCTTAAACTTGGTCCATCCTTCTTAAACCTGAACTCCACAAATTTGAAGTCCATCCCTCTTAAACTTCATCCACCCTTCTTAAACTTGGGGTTCACCCTTCTTAAACTTGAGCACCACAAATTTGAGGTCCATCCTTCTTAAACTTGAAGTCCACCCTTCTTAAACTTGGTCCATCCTTCTTAAACTTGGTCCATCCTTCTTAAACTTGAAGTGTATCTTTCTTAACATTGGTCTATCCTTCTTAAACTTGAATTCCACAAATTTGAAGTCCATCCTTCTTAAACTTAGTTCATCCTTCTTAAACTTGGTCCATCCTTCATAAATTGGAACTCTATCCTTCTTAAACTTGAAGTCTACCCTTCTTAAACTTGGTCCACCCTTCTTAAAATTATAGTCTACTTTTCTTAAACTTGAAGTCTACCCTTCTTAAAGTTGTTGAGGTAGAGAATCGCCCCTTGAAAAGGGGCCTCGGAGGTCATCTAATCTGACCCTCTATTCAAGGGGGAGACCCTAGGCTATTTTGGACAAAACGGCTGTCCAATCTCTTCTTTAAAACGGTCGTAGGTGCAAGGACCAGGTTTAAGTCATTTTTTTCCCCCAGTGCCGTTGTGACTTTGAACGGTCACTAAACGAGCGGTTGTGAAGTTGTAAGTTGAGGACTATCCATGTCAGCGGTAGTTCCTTACCGCTCTTGAATTCTTGGCTTCTTTCATCAACTTCCGGGCATACAGGACTTCCTCCTGGACAGAATCAGCTGAGCACGTTCTCAAGACCCGTAATTCCTCCTGAACTCGCACACAAAGCCGGCTCATCATCTAAAGGGGGGTGGGGGGGCAGGAGAGGAGAATGTTAATTCAGACTGCCCCCCCTTGACCTGAAAACCCTCCAATGTGCCTCAGAGGTGGGATTCGCTTACCTTCCCTACCGGTTCGCAAATGTGAGCTCTGTGTAGTGCTCGTGCATTACATCTGGGTGGGAGAACGGAGCCTCCCACAGTCGCTGCTACCGGTTCGCTCAATCCGGAGCGAACCGGCTGAATCCCACCTCTGATGTGCCTCTCCCCACGAGCCCATCAGAGACCCTGGAGGCATTTCAGGTCACCCCCAAATCCCACCCAGTCTTGCGGGTGTCCCCCTTGGTCACGTCGGCAAGCCCCCTCCCTTCCTCCCGGACGTTAAGGATGGACGGGAGAAGGACGTCCAGGGAGATGGGAACGTTTACTTGCTCGGCGCTATGGGTGACGATTCCTTGGTGGAGGCGGAAAGCTTGGTCCTGGGAGATCTTGGAAGAGTGGTTGTTCCGCAGGAGACACCACTGGATCTGAAGAGGGCGAGAAGATGGAGATAGCGGTGAAGACAGAACAGCTGAATTGCAGAAGGGATGAAAAAATGGAGATAGTGGTGAAGACAGAACAGCTGAATTGCAGAAGGGATGAAAAAATGGAGATAGTGGTGAAGACAGAACAGCTGAATTGCAGAAGGGACAAGAAGACAGAGATAGCGGTGAAGTCAGAACAGCTGAATTGCAGAAGGGACAAGAAGACAGAGATAACAGTGAAGACAGAACAGCTGAATTGCAGAAGAGATGAAAAATGGAGGTATCGGTGAAGACAGAACAGCTGAATTGCAGAAGGGATGAAAAAATGGAGGTATCGGTGAAGACAGAACAGCTGAATTGCAGAAGAGATGAAAAAATGGAGATAGCGGTGAAGACAGAACAGCTGAATTGCAGAAGGGACAAGAAGACAGAGATAATGGTGAAGACAGAACAGCTGAATTGCAGAAGGGATGAAAAAATGGAGATACTAGTGAAGACAGAACAGCTGAATTGTAGAAGGGATGAAAAAATGGAGATACTGGTGAAGACAGAACAGCTGAATTGCAGAAGGGACGAGAAGACGGAGATAGCTGTGAAGACAGAACATGTTCTGACCTAGGCTTCCCAAGAGCATGAAGCAAACTCCTTGTCCCAACAAAAAACAACCTTTTTATTAAGTTACTGTGAATTCCTCTCATTCACATCCAGCAAAGTCTTTCAAGGGAGAATTTACAGTCACAGACCTTATCTGGCTTGGAGAGCTGCCAGGCCACGAACTGGAGGCCTCCTGCAAACTCCACTCCCCTTTCGCTCCTCTTTATTCCCTATGGAAGGGGCCATTCACCGTCCACCTGTGGCTTTACTCCTGAGTTGACCCTTGTTCTTTAGCTGTTCCCTTCTCCTGGCAGCTCTACGCATGCTCACACTGGGAACAGGCTCCAGCTATTCTTCTGCCCCACTGATGTCCGACTCCGAAGGCAGCTGATAACTCGGATGGCCCTGGCCCCTCTCTGCCTCCAACGCAGAGCATTCATCAGAGCCTTCCCCAGACTCCAGGACTGGCCCATGTTCCTCCCCAACCTCCTCACTGTCTGAGTCTGCCACCAGCTCTGGCAGGCCACAACAGAACAACTAAATTGCAGAAGGGACGAAAAAAGACTGTACTTCGGACATTAACATGATTGAGCGGGTTCAGAGGTATTTCACGTGAAGAGTCCTCCACTTCTTTACTCACAACAGAATCTCTTATGCCACCAGGCTTAAAATTTTGGGCTTGGACAATCTGGAACTGCGCCGCCTACGGTCCGATCTAAGCATAATACATAAAATTGCCTGCTACAACATCTTGCCTGTCAAAGGACTTCTTCAGTTTTAACCGCAATAGTACACGGGCGAACGATCGATACAAACTCAAGGTAAATCCCTCCAAACTCGACTGCGGAAAATACGACTTCAGCAACAGAGTCTCTTCTTAAAAGCCTCCTTCTCGTGGCAAGTCGTTCCACTGGTTAATTAATTAATTAAGTAATAATACCAGATCGCTGGGACGGGGGGGGGGCTCACCTTTTGCCAAACCTCGTCCGTCCGGTCGGGGGCATTGCGGTACGCCGTGTTGATGTCGCTCATGGGCAACGCCATAAACTTGAGTGTGTAGTTGCTGAAGAAGAAGACAATTTGGAAAAAAAACCCCTGTTTTTAATCAGGCCCGAGCGACATGCGAGGTGTCAATGGCGTACAGCTAATCCTGGATTTATGACCATAATGAAGTCCAACATTTCCTAATTTTTGCTAAGCGAGACAGTTGTTAATAGCAATAGCACTTAGACTTATATACCGCTTCACGGTGCTTTTACAGCCCTCTCTAAGAGGTTTACAGAGTCTGCCTTATGGCCCCACAACGATCTGGGTCTTCATTTTACCCACCTCGGAAGGACGGAAGGCTGAGTCAACCTTGAGCCGGTCAGGATCGAACTGCTGGCAGAGCGGCAGAATTCGCCTGCAATACGATATTCTAACCACTGTGCCACCATGGCCCTTCCTTCCTTCCTTCCTCTCTCTCTCCTTCTCTCCTTTCCTTCCTTCTTTCCTTCTCCTCCATTTTCCTTCTTTCCTTCCACCCACCCTCCCTCCAGCCCTCCGTCTTCCTTCCTTCCTTCCTTCCCCTCCCTCCCTCTCTCATCCTTCCTTCCTTCCTCCCTCCCTCCATCTTCCTTTTGTCCTACCTTCCTATCCTCTGTCTCCTTCCTTCCTTCCCTCCCTCCATCTTCCTTCCAACTTCCACCATCTTCTTTCCCCTCCCTCCCTCCATCTTCCTCCCTCCCTTCTCTCCATCCCTCTTTCTTCTTCTCTTCCTCCCTCCCTCTTTCCTTCCTTCTTTCCTTCCCCCTCTTCTCCTTCCCCTCCTCTCCTCCTCCATATCTTCTCTTCCTCCATCCCTTCCTCTTCTATTCCTTCTCCTCCTCCTCCATCTCCTTTCTTCTCTATCCCTTCTTCTTCTTTTCCTCCTTCTTCTTCTCCATCTATTGCTATTTCTCTTCTCCTTCTCCATCCCTCTCCATCTCCATCTTCTTCTCCACCTCCTCTGTCCTAGTCCTATTAGACCTCTCGGCGGCTTTTGATACCATCGACCATGGTATCATGCTGCAGCGGTTGAGGGGGTTAGGAATAGGGGGCACCGTTTTGCGGTGGTTCTCCTCCTTCCTCTCCGACCGCTCGCAGTTTGTGTTGGCAGGGGGACAGAGGTCGACCTCGAGGCATCTCGCATGGGGAGTGTCGCAAGGGTCGGTCCTCTCGCCTCTCCTGTTCAACATTTATGTGAAGCCGCTGGGTGAGATCATCCGTGGTTTCGGGGTGAAGTGTCATCTGTACGCTGACGATACTCAGCTGTACATCTCCACCCCAGACCACCCCAACGATGCCCTTGATGTGATGTCCCGCTGCCTGGAGGCCGTGCGGGCCTGGATGGGGAGGAACAGGCTCAGACTCAACCCCTCCAAGACCGAGTGGCTGTGGCTTCCGGCGCCCCGATATAGTCAGCAAGTGCCATCGCTGACTATTGGGGGTGAATCTTTGCCCCCCACAGAGAGGGCTCGCAATCTGGGTGTCCTCCTGGACGCACGGCTGTCTTTAGAAGAGCACATGACGGCCGTGGCCAGGGGGGCCTTTTATCAGGTTCGCCTGATTCGCCAGTTGCAGCCCTTTCTGGATCGGGACGCCTTGCGCACGGTCACTCACGCCCTTGTCACCTCCCGGTTGGACTATTGTAATGCTCTCTACATGGGGCTCCCCTTGAAGAGCACTCGGAGGCTCCAACTGGTCCAGAATGCGGCCGCGCGGGTGGTTATGGGTGCAACACGTTGCGCCCACGTGACACCCCTCCTGCGCGAGCTGCACTGGCTCCCAGTGGTCTTCCGGGTGCGATTCAAGGTGTTGGTTACCACCTTTAAAGCGCTCCATGGCATAGGACCCGGGTACCTTCGAGACCGACTTCTGCCACCAATAGCCTCCCACCGACCAGTCCGCTCCCACAGAGAGGGTCTCCTCCGGGTGCCATCAGCCAAGTTATGTCGGCTGGCGACACCCAGGGGGAGGGCCTTCTCTGTGGGAGCTCCAGCCCTGTGGAATGAACTGCCCCCCGAAATACGAAAGATTTCCAACCTCCGGGTGTTTTGCTGCGCTCTGAAGACCCTGTTGTTCCGCCAGGCAGGGCTATTAACATAACGTTTTAAATTGGGGTATTTTAAATTTCTGGGATTTTAATTGGAGCCTAATTATTTAATGATTTTAAATTTTAAATTGTTGTTGTGTTTTTTGTGTTTTTAAATAGGCTGTACACCGCCCTGAGTCCTTCGGGAGAAGGGCGGTATAGAAATAAAATTATTATTATTATTATTATTATTATTCTCCTCCTCTCTGTCTTCCTCTCTGCCCAGCTGAACTACGGGTCCTTCCCAACTGATGTTTTAAGAAGGACTCCGGCACCCTCATCCAGAGAAGGTTCATCCTTCTCTTTTCAGATGGACATCCCTGCTCACTCACTTCTCCAAGGCCCTGGCGATGTCCTGGAAGCCTTGGGCAGTGGTCCCATTCCTGTCCCAGGAAATGCTTCTAAAAAAGAGGAAGACAGTCGAGTTTAGAGTGAGTTTTCTCCCCGTGGATGCATCCGTTGAGTCTTCTCATAGCCAGACTCCATCTTGGAAGCTTCTGCTGCCGTCAGACGTGTCCTTTAGGCAGAGATGGGATTCTCATAATTTACCTCCCAGTTTGCCCAGCACTGAAAATGTGGGCCCGGCCTTTCGCGCACGCCCTTTGCTCACACGCATGCCTTCTGTGTATGCGCCGGGCCTCAAATATGTGCCTAAATAGGACAGCATAGACCTGGGGTTTCCGCAACCGGTTCGCCTGAACCGATCCGAACCGGCTGATTACCACCTCTGCCTTCAGGCCTACTTACCTGAGTGTGCTGTTGATCTGCAGAGCTTTGGACAACATCTTGGCGCCGAGATCTTCCATGTTGTTCCCACTCAGGTCCACTTTGGTCAAGCAAGTGTTGCTCCCTAGAGCGTTGATCAGGATGCTACAACGGGTTTTCAGACGGGAATCGGCCACTGAGAAGGACTGTAAGGACTTTGTTGTGGGGGGTGGAGGGGAGAGAGAGAAGGAGGAGAGAAAGGGGAGAGGGGCTGAGCAGCCATTTTGAATCCCCTAAAAAAAAATCAGCTTCTACCCCTTTCTCGTCGCCCCAGAACCACCTTCAACTTAACACTTAAATTGGTTTTAAACAGTTCGGGGTTTTAAATTTGTCGGAGCCAAAACTATTTAATTTGATTTGATTCTACTTTTAAATTTTGTATGGATGTGTTTTTATTGTCTGGCTGTACACCGCCCTGAGTCCTTCGGGAGTAGGGCGGTATAGAAATCGAAATAATAAATAAATAAATAAAATAAATAAACACATTTTGCTAGGAACAACTCATAAGCCCTGTGGTGCGGTGGCCTAGAGGTGGAGCTCTTGCCTCACAATCAGGAGGCTGTGAGTTCGATCCTAAGTAGAGGCTAATATTTCTCTCTCTGGGAACAATGAGAATATATATCTGCTGAACAAAACTCCGCACTGGCAAAAGGAAGGGCATCCGGCCAGTAAAACACTCAGCTCCATTCAGTTGTGCAGACTCTACCCCGCAAGGGATTACAAGGTCATTAATGCATTGTAAGCCGCCCTGAGTCTCCGGAGAAGGGCGGCATATAAATCAAATTAAAAAAAAAATGAAAAACAACTCAAAAGCCCTGTAAATAATATTAATAATAATTCTAGTGAATTATGTTTTGCACCGGCCAAGAACTTACACACTCTTCTTCTTGGATAAATTGCACTAACTTCTGGAGAATTTCTTCCAGGGTCCTGAGGTAAAAAGATTAAAAATGGCTCCTGTCAACATTACATCGTCCTCAATATCCCCATCCTTTTCTCCTCCTCGAAACTAGGAAGGAATTGCACTCATTACAAGGCTGTCCTCAACTTAGGACCACAATTGAAACCCGACGTTTCTGTGGCTAAGTGGGAGCCTACGGGGGGTGGTGGGGGTGGGGAAGGCCGTTTTTGCCCTCCCCAGACTCCTAGAAAGGCTCTGGAGGCTGAGGAGAGCAAAAAACGGGCCTACTGTGCCATTGCGTGTCAGGAGAGGGGGTCGCGGGGGGGGTGTCGTACATACATGCGCGGGGACAGGACACATAGAATTATGGGTGTGGGCACCCCCCCCCACTCCTGGCATGCCATGGCAAAAAGGTTAGCCACCACTGGTTTAAGCATTTCTCCCAGTACAAACTTATGCTGGCGATTCTCCCCAATTCCTGCCCATGTCCCAATCTCCTTATCAAAGATGTCTTCCTGTTTAGCCAATTGATTGATTGTTCTTCCTTTATCGGCTGGTTTGTCAGTCCCATTTTTTTGCTCCAGTCCTTGATTTATTTGTCGATGTCGCCACTTCGCCTGTTCTTTTCTTCTTTGAGCTTTTGCTTCATTTGCTGGTTTTTCCGATCCCTCTGTTTTTTTTCCCCCTGTTCGTAGTCAATTTGCTGGTTTAAGTAGTCCATTTCATCCAGCGGTGGGTTTCACATTTTGTTACTACCGGTTCACCGTGCGCGGGCATGCTCTGTTTGTGCACGGACACCCCCGGTTCACGCACGGGCCCCGTTTACGCGCAGTCCTGCCTTCCGCGCATGCGCCCGGCCTCAAATACGTGCCTAAATAGGACGGCATAGAGCCGGGGCAGTGGGGTGGACCCATCTGCGATTTCCACAACCGGTTTGCCTGAACCAGTCCGAACCGGCTGAATCCCACCTCTGATTTCATCCAATCTTTCTATCCTTTCTACCAATTCCTGGGCCGTTTGGTCTTTATTCGTTGTTCTTTGCAGAATATTTTCCGTTTTCTCCTCTATACCATCCATTGATATTTTTATATTTTGGAACAATGAGGTCATCATTAGATTGTGGTCCAACCCGAAAAACTCTTAGCCTCACTGGGTGCAGGAAAATGGCGCCTGTTTCCCCGCAAACACTCACCGGGATTTGACGTTGAAATTCTTTCCGAGCCAGAGATGTTTCAAAGATTTGTTCTTACTCAACGCCGGAAGCAAAGTGATCAAATCTGCATCGAAGCCTGTTGGGATGAGAAAACAGTAATCGATCGTGTTTATATCCTTGTACAGGTAATCCTCGTCTTATGAACAGTTCACTTAGTGACTGCTCGAAGTTACAATAATGGCATTGAAAAAATTCACAGGGCCATTTTTCACACTTAGCACCGTGATAGCATGCCCCGTGGTCATGTGATCCAAATTCAGTTGCTTGGCAACAACTCATATTTATGACGGTCGCAGATGGAGTCATCTGATCAGTTTTTGCGACCTGACAAGCCAAGTCGATGGGGAAAGCCAGATTCACTTAACAACCGTGTTACTTATTTAAGAACTGCAGTGATTCACTTAACAACCGTGTTACTCATTTAAAAACTGCAGTGATTCACTTAACAACCGTGATAAAAAAGGTTGTAACTAACTTCACAACTGTGGTGATTCACTTAACAACCAGGGCAAAAAATGTCGTAAAAAGGGGGCAAATTCATTTAACAAATGTTTCACTTAGCAACATAAATGTTGCGCTCTGTTGTGGACATAACTCAAGGACGACCTGTCGTTTATTTCTATTTCCAAGTAGTCCCCGATGTACGACCACAACGGAGCCCCACATTTCTGTTGTTTTTACGACCTTTCTTGCCACGGATGTTAAGAGAATTGTTGCAATTGTTAACTTAGCAACATGGTTGTTAAGAGAATCTGGCTTCAGTTCACGACGGTGGCAAGAGAGATCGTAAAACGGGTCAAAACTCACTTCACAACTGTCTCGCTTAGTCACAGAAACCTGGGGCTCGGTTACGGTCATAAATTGAGGGCTACCGGGCATGAACTTGCCAATTCGGAATGTGGTTGTTAAGTCAGGGACTTCCAGCAATTTCCCTGCATATGGCAAAGTGTTGGACCAGACAAAGCCACGATTCTCCGATTCTACCTTTGCATCCAAACCGGATTTTTGAGACTCACCGTTATCCGAAATATCGAGACCGCTCAGGGCGTTTATTCCAGGCATCTGTTCTTGAAGGACTTGAGCTCCCGGAGAACGGAGCTAACATAGAAAGGCAAAAAGAAATTGGTATTTATTTAGAATAGAATAGAATAGAACAGAACAGAACAGAATTAGAATACAATATAATAGAATTAGAATAGAATAGAATAAGAATAGAATAGATTTAGATTTAGAATACAATATAATAGAATTAGAATAGAATAGAATAGAATAGAATAGAATAGAATAGAATAGAATAGAATAGAACAGAACAGAATTAGAATACAATATAATAGAATTAGAATAGAATAGAACAGAACAGATTTAGAATAGAATAGAATACAATACAATACAATATAATAGAATTAGAATAGAATAGAATAGAATAGAATAGAATAGAATAGAATAGATTTAGATTTAGAATACAACATAATAGAATTAAAATAGAATAGAATAAGAATAGATTTAGATTTAGAATACAATATAATAGAATTAGAATAGAATAGAATAGAATAGAATTAGAATAGAATAGAATTAGAATAGAATAGATTTAGATTTAGAATACAATATAATAGAATTAGAATAGAATAGAATAGAATAGAATTAGAATAGAATAGATTTAGATTTAGAATACAATATAATAGAATTAGAATAGAATAAGAATAGAATAGGTTTAGATTTAGATTTAGAACAGAATGGAATGGAATGGAATGGAATGGAATGGAATGGAATAGAATAGAATAGAATAGAATAGAATAGAATAGAATAGAATAGAATAGAATAGAATAGAATAATAACTTTATTGCCACTTTGAATGTACACTAATCGGCATACACGAAAATGAAATTTCATTGCAGACAGCTCTCAAAGGGTCACCGCCTCCGATATACACGACACGAACATGACAAAATATATAAATAAATACAAAATTATGTGTATATATACCCCCGTCTATTCTATGACACAGAGAAACATCACACAGCCTAGTTCGGAGGTCTACATGCACAGAGCGAGGAAAAAACGATTCTTGTGAGTTTACCGGACGGATGGCCTAGGGAACAAAGCTGTTACAGAATGAGTAGTCATACGGTGAATGAATACATTTTATTTATTTATTTATGATTACCACACTTCACTTAGTGACCGTTCACAGTTACAACGGTAGTGAAAAAAAGTGACTTATGGTTGTTTTTCCTACTTATGTCCATCGCAGCATCCCCGTGGCTACATGATTTACATCTGGATGCTTGACAACTGCTTCACATTTATGACGATTGCAGTGTCCCGGGATCCCCCGATTCTCTTTTGCGAACTTCTGACCAGCCAAGTCCCTGGGGCATCCAGATTCACTTAACAACCGGGTTCCTAACTTAAGAACCGTAACAATTCACTTAACTGTCAGCACTTCAAACTACATTCATTCTAGGGCTGACATAAGGAGGAGAAGACGGGGCAGCTGGCAAGAGGACGCTTGACTTTTCACCTCCTTATTTTCCCTGAAGATAATATCCCCTAGGAGATGGGTTGGGAGGGGGGACATTCCTGGGAGCTGAAGTAGTAGATATGGGGAGATTGATTTGGAAGATGGCCAATGAGACGCAGAGAATTGGGGAACGGAAAGGGAAGGTTTGGGGTCAGGAAGTCAAGTGTTGGCTTCGACATAATCGGGGACAGATTGTCGTGCTTAATAAATGAAAGATTTCATCAAAGACCATCTGTTTGGAAATGCAATTTATATGAGACAACATCGAAACCTGACATTAACCAACGTGGCAAGACCAGAAAAGTGGGTAAAATGGGATAAACTCACTTCACAAATGTTTCACTTAGCGACATAAATTTTGGGCTCACTTGTGGCCGTAATCCAAGGACCAGCAGTATAAAGTTTAAACTTTATGTAAAGTTTGAGTATGGAAGTTCTCAGAGTCTCCTGCTTAGGCGGGGGGTTGTAGCTGGATACCGTGCTTCGCTACAAAACTATGTGATCGGTCTTGATAAATTGACAGTTAAAGCTTGAATTAATGAGTAGTTACGATCAGCCTCTCCCCTTCTCTCCCTCAGGCTTGCCCCACAGAAGTCTCTCCTGTCCTATCCTCCTTCTCTCTCTCAGGCTGGCCCCACTGATCCTCTCCTCTCCCCTTCTCTCCCTCAGGCTTGCCCCACAGAAGTCTCTCCTGTCCTATCCTCCTTCTCTCTCTCAGGCTGGCCCCACTGATCCTCTCCTCTCCCCTTCTCTCCCTCAGGCTTGCCCCACAGAAGTCTCTCCTGTCCTATCCCCTTCTCTCCCTTTCAGGTGGGGAGGGGGAGTAAAATGTCTAAACTCCCAGCCCGCAGGCCGGATGAGTCACACCCTGGCCACGCCCATGCCCAAGTGGCAGTTGGAACAGAGTTCTTTTCAGGTCGGGAGGGGGAGTAGAACGTCTAACTCCTTAGCATCAGACCGTAAATATAAGAAATACTAATGATCTGATGGTCATTTCGAAAAATCCTTTCTTAGCAAGCACCTAGAAGCCAAGAGGAACATACGTGCCAAATTTCAAGTTTGTAGGCTTTACGGTTCTGGAGATTTCGTGATGATGCGCGAGTGGTATTTTGCATATATATAGAGAGATTTCATCCCCATATCCCGATTTTACCTCACATCCGCTCAAATCCAGGTGCAGGTCACTGAGGTGGGTATTGGCAGACAAACCTTGCATAAGAGACCTGCGTGAAGGGTGAAAACACGGATTATTGCTTTTCAATGTTTTGGCATGTATATTTTCCCTAGTCTCTTAAGCCTTTAAAGAGGGAAGTTTAATTTAATTTAACAGGGTGGCCGATCAAACCACCAAATGTTTATAAACAAAATGAAGTTAAAAGACTAAACCACAAAAAAATGTACAAAGTCAGGAATGGGGTGAAATTGTTATCCCGTTAGTGCCTCTGTTGTCCCAACAAACACTCACAACACACGTGCAAATAACATGTATTTGAGAGACAGTTTGGTCTAGTGGTTAAGGTACCACTCTAGAAAGCAGGAGATGTGAATTCTAGTTCCACCTTAGGTATGAAAGCCAGCTGTGTGACTTTGGGCCAATCACCAGGAGACGGTGAGTTCTAGTCCTGCCTTAGGTATGAAATGTGACTGGGTGACTTTGGACCAATCACCAGAGACGGTGAGTTCTAGTCCTGCCTTAGGTATGAAATATGGCTGGGTCACTTTGAGCCAATCACTAGGAGATGGTGAGTTCTAGTCCCACCTAAGGTACAAAAGCCAGCTGGGTGACTTTAGGGCAATCACCAGGAGACAGTGAGTTCTAGTCCCGCCTTAGACACGAAAGCCGGATGGGTGATTTTGGCCCAATCACCAGGTGACTGTGAGTTCTAGTCCTGCCTTAGGTATGAAATATAGCTGGGTCACTTTGGGCCAATCACCAGGTGACTGTGAGTTCTAGTCCTGCCTAGGTATGAAATGTGACTGGGTGACTTTGGGCCAATCACCAGGAGACAGTGAGTTCTAGTCCTGCCTTAGGTATGAAATATGGCTGGGTGACTTCGTACGAATCACCAAGTGACTGTGAGTTCTAGTCCCACCTTAGACACAAAAGCCAGATGGGTGATTTTGGCCCAATCATCAGGTGACTGTGAGTTCTAGTCCTGCCTTAGGTATGAAATATAGCTGGGTCACTTTGGGCCAATCACCAGGAGAGGGTGAGTTCTAGTCTCGCCTTACGCGTGGAAGCCAACTGGCTAACTTTGGACCAGTCCCCCCCTCCCTCTCTCTCTCAACCCACCCACCTCGCAGGGTCGTGGGCTCCTTTTTGTGACTCGACACCGCCCCCCCCAGTGAAATTCCACAGAAGACAATCATACCCCCGGTTTTGTAACATGCGCAGCCCAACGTGGGGCCCCGAGACCGTGCTTGAGACTCACCGCAAGGCTTCTACGGGGACCCTGATGCCGGATAGGTTCACATAGTTGAGTGAGTAGGCACTGCAGAAAAACTGCTTCAGAGAGGGTGGGAATTCTTTTCCCTTCCTGGCCGGGGGCGGTGATGGTGAGTGGGGGGGGGGAAGAGAGGATTCCTCTTATTTCTTAGCCAGAAAAAGACACACGCATCCCTCCGCTCTCCCTTTGCAGGTGTTAAAAACAATATTATCCTTACCGGTGGGAAAAGGTGTTTCGCGAAAGATTGAGGTAGCAGAGACGAGGGCAGCAGCCGTGCAGCAACGCACTAAAAAGCTACAAAAAAAAAAAAAAAAGCCGCAGAATTGTTTGGCTTTGGGACACGACCACCACATGTGGTAGTATGTCCCTTTTTGTGCTTTGCATTTCCAGCAGAGTGAAGATGTATTGGGGAACATTTTGGAGATCCGTGCCGGTGGGAGATGCCATCTTTAAAACATCTTGTAGATATTTTCTTTGTACGGTACTGATAGTATCAGTTTGCTGTTAATTTTCCATAGTTTTTCCCATTTGTTTAGTTCTATAGGGTATCCGAAATTCATCGCCCACGTAATCATATTTTCCTTGACTATCTCCTCCTCTAATTTATATGCCAGTAAGAAGTTATAGATTTTTGTTATTAGTTTCTCAAAAAATGCTTTGAAAAGCCTCTGCCGATCAGGCAACACAGCTGGGATCGTCAGAGGCTTTTCAAAGCATTTTGTTTTACCACCTCTTTGGCCGAAGAGGTTGCAGAAAAAAAATGCTTTGAAAAGCCTCTCTGACGATCCCAGCTGAGCCGCGCGATCTTCAGAGGCTTTTTAAATTTTTTTTTTACTTTTAAAAGCATTTTTTTGGCAGAAGAGGTTGTAGAAAAAATGCTTTTAAAAGTAAAAAAAAAAAGCCTCTGATGATCGTGCGGCTCAGCTGGGCATGGTGGAGGGGGGGGGGGCGCAGGGATTTTTGCTACCGGTTCTCCGAACCACCCGCCGCCGTTGCTACCAGATCAGGCGATCCGGTCTGAACCGGGAGCATTTCACCTCTGCCAGGATACCATCCAAAGTTGGCAACCCGCAATGCCATAGGTCAGAGAGGGGTGTCAAACTCGATTTCATTGAGGGCCGCATCAGGGTTGTGTTTGACCTCAGGGGTGGAAGGCGTGGCCGGGGGGGGGGTCGTGGCCAGCTCGACGTCATTCGTGTCGGAGAGGCGCCTGTGGCGGCCCGAGCACTCTGCCAGCAAAAACGGGCTCCCGAGCTCCGTTTCCAGCCGCCACGGCCTCCTGCAACCTTCCGCTAGTGAAAATGGAGTTTGGGGGGGGCGCGTGTGTTCCCTCCCACCCGTGCCCCATTTACTGCTGTGACGGCCTCCTGCAGCCCTCTGGGAGCTCCGTTTTCGCCGGTCCGAGCGCTTTGCCAGCGAAAACGGTTTTCAGCTGGAACGGCCTCCTGCAACTCTCTGTCAGCGAAAATAGAGTTTGGGGAGGGCTGCTCCATTTTCACTGGCAGAGGCACCACGGGCTGGTTCTTCGCTGTTTCCAGGGTAGCTCCGCGGGCTAGATCTAAACATCCTGCGCGCCGGATCCGGCCCCCTCCCCCCCTTGAGTTGGACACCTCTGCCATAGCTACACCGTAGTCTGCGGTCCCTAACTTTTCTGGCTTGGCAGATTGTTCTGTGTGAGTGGCAGGCGCCTGTCAGCTCCATTTGACCAAGAACGGAGCTGCCAGCATGCGCAGCTGGTGAAGCCCGATTCCGAATGGTTCACGGCCCGGTAAAGGGCCGGGGGCCCTGGGGATTGGGGATCCCTGCCGTAGCCAGCCTGTCCCCATATCCGTTCGCTGAAATCCTTACTGCGTCTACAGCACAATCCGTGGAGGATACGTCCAGGTGAATCAGTGCATTAGGCTGTGCCAGGAATGAGTAGAAACTCTGTAAGGAGACCAAGATGGAAAGGCGTAAACAAACCAGTTTATGCAGGTAGACATAGAACAGTTCATTTAGTGTCCTTTCAACGTTACAACGGCAAAAAAGTGAATTATGATTGTTTTTCACACTTACGACCGTTGCAGGATCCGTCCCTTCCCGGTTAAAATTCAGACGCTTGGCACCTGTCTCATATTTATGACGGTTGCCGTGTCCCCACTGTCACAGTGCTCAGGGAAACGTTTGGGAAGTGAATTTTGCTTCATTTTACGACGGGTTTTTTTGCCACCGTGGTGGAGTGAACCCCTGCCGTTTTTTAAGTGAGCAAAACGGTTGTTAAGTGAATCTGGCTCCCCCCCCCACGATTGACTTGGCTTGTCAGAAGGTCGCAAAAGGGGATCGTGCGACCCAAGGACGCTGCGACCGTCGTAAGTATGAATCGATTGGCAAGCGTCTGAATTTTGATCCCGTGATGGCGAGAAGGCTGGGATGCTGGTCGTAAGTGTGAGAACAAGTCATGGTACTTTTTTTTCAGTGCCGTTGTAACTTTGAACCGTCCCTTAACGAATGGTTGTAAGTCGAGGACTCTTTGTACTTGTACCGTTGTTGTTCTTGTTTTTTTTACTTGTCTAATTTTGGGTTTTCCCCTGTTGGAACATTCCAGATTCTGGAGATATGAGGAGATTATAATGTTGTGTCTCCCTCCGTCCAAAGTTGGAATTTACATCCAGAAAGAGATTTTTCTGGACAATGGTGTGATCTGGCTCCGATTGCAGCTGGATGACAGAATCACAGAGGTGAAAGTCCAATTCCTTAGTTCAGAAACCTTTTACCATTTCAGACAAATGGTTGTCCGATCTCTTCTCAAAAAGGAGGAGGAGGAAGAGAAGGAAGAAAGGAGGAGAAGGAAGAAGAAAAGAGGAGGAGGAGCAGGAAGAAAGGAGGAGGAGGAAGAAAGGAGGAGGAGGAGGAAGAGGAGGGGAAAGAGGAGGAGAGAAAGAAGAAAGGAGGAGGAGGAAGAGAAGGAAGAAAGGAGGAGAGAAAGAAGAAAGGAGGAGGAGGAAGAGAAGGAAGAAAGGAGGAGAGAAAGAAGAAAGGAGGAGGAGGAAGAGAAGGAAGAAAGGAGGAGAAGGAAGAAGAAAAGAGGAGGAGGAAGAAAGGAGGAGGAGGAGGAGGAGGAAGAGGAGGGGAAAGAGGAGGAGAGAAAGAAGAAAAGAGGAGGAGGAAGAGAAGGAAGAAAGGAGAAGGAAGAAGAAAAGAGGAGGAGGAGGAGGAAGAAAGGAGGAGGAGGAGGAAGAAAGGAGGAGGAGGAGGAGGAAGAGGAAGGGAAAGAGGAGGAAAAAAAGAAGAAAGGAGGAGGAGGAAGATAAGGAAGAAAGGAGGATAAGGAAGAAGAAAAGAGGAGGAGGAGGAGGAAGAAGAAAGGAGGAGGAGGAGGAAGAGGAGGGGGGAAAGGAGGAGCAAGAAGAAGAAAGGAGGAGGAGGAAGAGAAGGAAGAAAGGAGGAGAAGGAAGAAGAAAGGAGGAGGAGGAGAAGGAAGAAAGGAGGAGGAAGAGGAGGGGAAAGAGGAGGAGCAAGAAGAAGAAAGGAGGAGGGGAAAGAGAAGGAAGAAAGGAGGAGGAAGAAAGGAGGAGGAGGAGGAAGTGGAGGGGAAAGTGGAGGGGAAAGAGGAGGAGCAAGAAGAAGAAAAGAGGAGAAGAAAGAAGAAAGGAGAAGAAAGAAGAAAGGAGGAGGAAGAGAAGGAAGAAAGGAGGAGAAGGAAGAAGAAAAGAGGAGGAGGAGGAAGAAAGGAGGAGGAGGAGGAAGAGGAGGGGAAAGAGGAGGAGCAAGAAGAAGAAAGGAGGAGAAGAAAGAAGAAAGGAGGAGGAGGAAGAGAAGGAAGAAAGGAGAAGGAAGAAGAAAGGAGGAGGAGGAAGAAGAAAGGAGAAGAGAAGGAAGAAAGGAGAAGAAGGAAGAAGAAAGAAGAAAGGAGGAGGAGGAGGACGTGGAGGGGAAGAGGAGGGGAAGAGGAGGAGGAATAAGAGAGTTGGAAGGGACCTTGGAGGTCTTCTAGTCCAACCCGCTGCACAGGCAGGAAGCCCTCTACCATTTCAGACCAAGGGATGAGATGCCAATCACTCACGTTTGCCTCGTCAGTGCCCAGAAGGCCGGGATTTTTGCTTAAATCAAGATGGCGGAGAGAACTGGTGAAGGCTGGGTTGGCACTGAAGGTCTGGCACAAAACGGCAAGTCCTGAGCAAAAGGAAGCAGAGAACAATTTTGGGGTCTCGAGCGTTCAAAGCCCACCTCCCCAATTGGGATGGGAAGACTTCCATTCCCAGAATTCCCTGCAAATGGCTAGGCTGACTGAGGAATCCTGGGAGTTGAAGTCCAGGAGACATTCTGGGAAACGGAGGCCTCACTATCTGGAGGAGGCCCAGTTAGCCTGAAGTAGTATTTCTCAGCCTTGGCGGCTTGACGATGTGTGGACTTCAACTCCCAGAAATCCCTGGCCAACATGGGAATTCTGGGAGTTGAAATTTACCTGTCATCAATTTACCTAGGTTGAGAAATACTGGTCTGGAGTAGAAGATTGGTTGAATTCCCCAATCTGCCAGGAAACCATGTTTGATCCATTTATATTTGGTGCCTTTATTCCGATTTTAACTGTTAGCCACTTAGAGTCATCCAAATATAAATGTATAAATAAAAGTAGTGAATTAATTCCTTTCTTCCTTCTTTCTTCCTTTTTTTCCTTCTCTACTTCTTTCCTTACTTTCTTCTCATTCCCATCTCCTTCCTTCCTTCCTTCCCTCTTTTCCTTTTTTCTTCTTTCCCTCCTTCCTCCATCCCTTCCTTCCTTCCTTTCCTCCACCCCATTCACTTATTCATTCTTCTGTTTCTTCTTTTCTTTGTTCCTTCCTCTTCTCTTCCTTTCCTTCCTTCTCTACTTCTTTCCTTACTTTCTTCTCATTCCCATCTCCTTCCTTCCTTCACTCCCTCTTTTCCTTTTTTCTTCTTTCCTTCCTTCCTCCGTCCCTTCCTTCCTTCCTTTTCCTTCCTTCATCCCATTCCTTTATTCATTCATTCTTCTTTGTTCCTTCTCTTCCTTTCCTTCCTTCTCTACTTCTTTCCTTCCTTTCTTCTTCCTTTCCTCCCTCCCTTCCTCTTTTCCTTCTTTCCCTTCCTCCCTCTTCCTTCCTTTGTTCCTTCTTCCTTCCATTGTTCCTTCTTCTCTTCCTTTCTTTCCTTCTTTCCTTCCTTTCTTCTCATTCCCATCTCTTTCCATCCCTCCCTCCCTCCCTTCTTCTTTTCCTTTTTTCCTTTTCTTTCCCTCCTTCTTCCATCCCTCCTTCCTCCTTCCTTCCTTCTTTCCTTTTTTTTCTTCCCTCCCTCTTTCTCAGCTACTTGGAGTGAAGGATGAAAGATCCTTCAGTAAAGCAAAGCCAACCCCAGATCCCTCGTCCATCTCCTCCTCCCTCCTCCAGCCCACTTCCTTTGCCCCAACCGTTGGAATCGGACAACTCGTTGCAGTCAACTTGCCACGAGACCGCTCGGCTGCGGGACAGTTCAACAATTCCATTTCAATTGTTGAAAACGATCCAAAAAAATGTTTTTAATGTTTGTGTTTGCATTTCATCCCTCCTTTGCCATCCTTTCTTTCATCATTCTATTCCCCTATTCCTTCGTTGTTGGGGTAACTCTTGTCCTGCA
Organism: Pituophis catenifer annectens; assembly: GCF_029215685.1. Taxonomy (NCBI): domain Eukaryota; kingdom Metazoa; phylum Chordata; class Lepidosauria; order Squamata; family Colubridae; genus Pituophis; species Pituophis catenifer. Next base: position 4,159,810 of record NW_027256895.1, read on the forward strand.
GCGAGTTGTCCCGTTGGCCACGGCCAAGTTGTTCTGTGGCTAGTTGTCATAATAGACACACACACACACACAGTGGTGGGATTCAAATAATTTAACAACCGATTCTCTGCCCTAATGACCATCTGAGTAGGCGTGGCTTGGTGGTCATGTGACCAGGTGGGCGTGGCCAACTCAACGTCACTCACGTCGATGGGCGTTTCGCCTAGCTGTTACAATGTAATAAGGGTTAACCAGAGAGGCAGTTTCTGTAAGCAGGGCAATAAATATCAGGCTAGAAACACCGCCAGAATGTTTCCTTTCTGCCTTCCTTACAGGATTAGCCCTGTAAAGTGGGAAAAAAAATAAGATTTCTTCCAATAACCGGTTCTCCGAACTGCTTAACCGGTTCTCCTGAATAGGTGCGAACCGGTTGAATCCCACCACTGCACACACACATACGCACTCCCCCCAACGGTGCCCGGGGTACCTTTAGCAGTGATGCCGGTCTTGGAAAGGCAGAGTTTGCTAAGGCCTTTGGGGAAACACAGGAGCTGCTGACTCAGGGCACCCAGGCCTGTGCAGAGGGAGAGAGAAGAAAGAGGTCAGGGTCTCCTTCCCCCCCCAAGCACCCCCTCATTTCAAAGCAAGCTTAGATCATCCCATAGATCGTCTTCTGCAGAGTCCAGTGTTTGTGGACATTGCTGGATCCCCTCTCTTCAACCCCCCTGCCCTCCAGATGTGGTGGGATCCAAACTGTCAGGACCCCTAACTCCAGCCACATCAGAAGCGGTGGGTTTCACATTTTGTTACTACCGGTTTGCCGTGCGCATGAATGCTCGCTTCACACATGTGCGCGCCCAGTTCATGCGGGCGCCTGCCTTCCGCGCATGCGCCCGGCCTTCCACGCATGCATCCGGCCTCAAAAACATGCCTAAATAGGACGGCATAGAGCCAGGGCAGTTGGGCAGGACCTGCGATTACTGCAACCAGTTCTCCCGAACCGGTCCGAACCGGCTGAATACCACCTCTTGACGTCAGGATCCTGGGAGCTGAAGCCCTTCTTTCCAACTTGTGGGGTGGGGGTGGGGGCGAACTCTGTCAATCACCTTTGTCCTCCAGCGGGTTGTGCGAGAGCGTCAGGATGTGGAGGGCGGTATTGGGGTTTTCCGGCAAAACGTTGGCGAGTTTTATGGCAAAATCCCTGCGGCCAAAGAGAAGGAGAGCGGATCAGGCGGGGAAATCCTTACCAGAGAAGCGCTTGTGAAGGGATAAAGATGAAGGGATAAGAATGGAGGAAGGAGGCGAGAAATTAGCTCCCCAGCAGCAGCAGCGTCAACCTTTGCAAGTCAGTCAATGGGAATGTCAAAGTCGGGACGAGGCTTACGTTTTTAACCCTGCGTTGTCCAGCACCAATTCCTCCAGGTGATGGGACTTGCTCACCGTGTGCAAAATCTGCTCGGCTACCTCGGAGCCCTGAAAAGGGAAAAGAAAGGGGGAAGGAGAGAAGGAGACAGGAGGAGGACTTGAGCCGGCAGACTCTTTATCCATCTGTCCATCCATCCATCATCTACTCATCCATCCATTCATTCTTCCCACCCACCCACCACCTACGCACCCATCCATTTTGCATCCATCCCTTCATCCTTGCATCCATCCATCCATCCACCTATCCGTCCATCCAAACCAACATCCATCTACCCATCCATCCTTCATTTACTCATCCATCCATTCTTCCTATCCATCCATCTATTTTTCCATCCATCCATCCATCCATCCATCCATCCTTTCATCCATCCCAGACAGATCTATCCGTCTGTCCATCCATTCCACTATCCATCCATCCATTTTTCTATTCATCCCTTCATTCATCCTTGCATCCATCCCTCACCCATCTATCCATCCATCATCTACTCATCCATCCATCCATTCTTCTCACCCATCCATTTTCCATCCATCCATTCATCTATCCTTGTATCCAACCGTCCGTCCGTCCATCCATCCATTCATACTTTCCTCTATCCATCCATCCATCCACCCATCATCTACTCATCCATCCATTCATTCTTCCCATCCACCCATCTATCCATTTTCCATCTATCCCTTCATTTATTCTTGCATCCATCCATCTATCCACCCCCTCACCCATCTAGCCATCCATCCATCATCTACTCATCCATCCATCCATCATCTACTCATCTGTTCATCCATCCATTCTTCTCATCCATCTATCTATCATCTACTCATCCGTCCATCCATTCTTCTCCCGCATCCATTTTCCATCCATCCCTTCATCTATCCTTGTATCCATCCATCCATCCTTCTCATCCATCCATCTATCCATCCATCATCTACTCATGCATCCATCCATTCTTCTCACGCATCCATTTTCCATCCACCCCTTCATCTATCCTTGTATCCATCCATCCATCTATTCATAATTTCCTCTATCCACCCGTCCGTCCGTCCGTTCACCCACCCATCCACCCATCATCTACTCATCCATCCATCCATTCTTCCCACCCATCCATCTATCCATTTTCCATCTATCCCTTGATTCATCCTTGCATCCATCCATCCATCTATCCACGCAACCACCCCTCACCCTTCTAGCAATCCATCCACCTATCCACCATCCATCTATCCATCCATTCTTCCCACTCTTCCATCTTGAAAGTCGAGGACTATCTGTAGTGGACAGAAGGTGACCCCAGATAAGAAAGGACTCAAGAACAGTGGAAGGAATCTACCAGTCGCAAATCCTTGCAGTAAAGTTTGGTAAACCACTGGTTGTAAGCCAAAGCTGCCACAATCAAAGCGAGGTCTCTGGGACGAGAAGAAAAAGAAGGAAAAAAAATTTAGAAGAAAGAAAAACCGGCAATACTTCGTCTCAAAAAGTTGTCCTCTGCTTTTAAAACTCACCCTTGAATTCCAGAGCAGTGTTTCTTGACCTTAATCCCTTGAAGCCGCGTGGACTTCAACTCCCAGAATTCCCCAGCCAAAATGGTGCCTGGGGAATTCTGGGAGTTGAAGTCCACGCAACCTAGAGGTTGAAAAACACTGTCCTAGAGCATTGGGAGTCCCTGAGGGGAAAAAAATAAAATAAAAGGAGAACGGAAGAAGGGACTGAAGGAGGACAGATCCTCGGTTAATTTATGACACTACAACTCCCATGTTCTTTGGCGGGAAGGGACAGCTGCCATCTTGTATTCCCCCAATTGATAATTTTCCAGTTTTAGAAACCATCCTCCCCCTCAGAAAGGAAGTGCTTTCAAATTCTGTATTTTATCTGAGATGACCAGCAAATCACCACTTTGGAGATCTCCATAATAGATTAAGATTAAGATTAAGATTAAGATTAAGATTAAGTAACCCCTTCCTTCTTTCATTCAAAAAAAGAATAATTCTCTTCTACTCTTGAGGTTTCACTCAAGGATAACAAATATGAAGAACGGTTGCAGGAACTGGGCATGTCTAGTTTGATGAAAAGAAGGACCAGGAGAGACATGATAGCAGTCTTCCAGTATCTCAGGGGCTGCCCCAAAGAAGAGGGAGTCAAGCTATTCTCCAAAGCACCTGAGGGCAGGACAAAAAGCGATGGGTGGAAACTAATCAAGGAGAGAAGCAACTTAGAACTGAGGAGAAACTTCCTAACAGTGAGGACAATTAACCAGTGGAACTGTTTGCCACCAGAAGTTGTAAATGCTCCAACACTGGAAGTTTTTAAGAAGATGTTGGATAACCATTTATCTGAAGTGGTGTAGGGTTTCCTGCCTAAGCAGGGAGTTGGACTAGAAGACCTCCAAGGTCCCTTCCAATTCTGTTATTCTATCCTATTCTAATTGTGGGCACCAGGCTCGGCAACCGTTGGAAGGACTGGGAAGAAGAGGAGACCATCAATCCAGGAGGACACGGGGTTGAGAAGGTAGGGGAGACCCCTGACTGGTGGAGGGCTCCAAAGGTGGCTTCTCACCGACTTTCCAAGTGAGAGAAATCCAACAGGTTGAACTCCCGGTTGTCTTCGGAATGATAAATCGTGTCCACATCCTGGAAGTGGTTGAAGGGCCAGAGAGAAGAAAACATTCAATTATTTTTTACAATTTCCACGGATTCCTCCCAAGACCTCCAGCAGCTCCTTAAGTACCCCTGTTCTTCCCATCTTCTCCTCTCCCCCGTTGTCATGGCCTGTGGGAAGGACCTTGGGAGTTGGAGGGAAGCTGCAGAGTATGGAATGGATAGATAAGAGGCTGCTGAGCCCTCAGAAGAAATGGGACTGGAGGAACATTCTGGGAGAGGGAGAGGGGAGGTGATGGAGAGGGAAGGAGATGGAGAAGTAAAGAGATGGAGAGGGAGGAAGGAAGGCAGGCAGGCAGGAAAGAAAGAGAGAGGGGAGGGAAGAGAAAAGGGAAGGGAGAGAGAGGGAAGGAGAGGGGGGAAGGAAGGAGGGGGAGGGAGAGGAAGGGAGGAAGGAAGGAAAGGAGAGGAGAGGGAAAGGGAGGGAAAGGGAAAGGGAGAGGAAGGAAGGAGAGGGGAGGGGCAAGAGAGAGGGAAGGAGAGGGAGGAAGGAGGGAGGGAGAGAAGGAGGGGAACGGGGGGGGGGAGGAGAGGAGAGGGAGAGAGAGAGAGAAGGAGAGGGAGAGAAAGGAAGGAAGGGGAAGGGAGGGGAGGAGGAGGAAGGAAGGAACAAAGGAAGGAAAAAGAAGGGAGGGGAGAGGAGAGGGCGAGAGAGAGAAGGAGAAGGGAGGGGGAGAGGGGAGGAGAGGGATAGGGGGAGAGAGAGGGAAGGAAGGGGAGGAGAGGAAAAGGAGGATGGAACAAAGGAAGGAAGGAGAAGGGAGGGGAGAGGGGAGGAGAGGGCGAGAGAGGGAAGGAGAGGGAGATGAAGGAAGGGAGGGAGGGAGGGAGCAAAGAAGTTATTTTCGATGAAGAAAACAAGCCACCCCTCCCTCTTCTTGGCTAGTCAACTCACCCACTGAACTTCTTCCCGGCAAGACTGTCCATTGTAATCGCAAAGGGCTGCATACGTTTCCGAGAAACCTCCTGAAGACGAGGCAAAAAAAAAAAAAAAAGAGTTATATTCCCTCTCAACTACCTTCCTGGCAAAGCTTGAAAAGCTGAGGATCCGACCTGAACTTGCAACCTGACCTTACAAGAGTTCCTCTTTCATTCTTTAACCCGAACCTGGCATCTGGACCAGGGGTGTCAAACGCGATCAGGGTTGTGTTTGACCTCAGGGGGGCCAAAGGGGTGGGCATGGCAGAGGTGGGCGTTGCCAGGGTGGGCATGGCCAGCTTGACGTCCCGCAGTGCCTCTGCCAGCGGAAACAGAGCCCGGGAGGGCCGCGTGTAGCCCTCCCGGGCTCCGTTTTTGGCTGCGACGTCCTCCTGCAGCCCTCCCGGGCTCCGTTTTTGGCTGCGACGTCCTCCTGCAGCCCTCCCAGGCTCCGTTTTTGGCTGCGACGTCCTCCTGCAGCCCTCCCGAGCTCTGTTTTCACTGGCAGAGTCACTGCAGACCGGTCCCTTGCCGTTTCCAGATTTCCAATATTCTTACCACCGGTTCGCCCCGTGCACGCACGCTCATTTCGCACACCTTCTGCGCGTGCACTTTGCTCGCTCGCTTGACTTCCGCGCACGTGCCCGGCCTCGAAAAAGTGCCTAAAAAGGATGTCATAGAGTTGCCGCGATCTTGGCTACCGGTTTGCCTGAACTGGTACGAACCGGCTGAATACCACCTCTGCTCACGGGCCAGATCTAAGTACCCCCGTGGACCAGATCCGGCCCGCGGGCCTTGAGTTTAACACCCCTGATCTAGACAATCTAGCGCAAGGGTCTGCAACCTTAAACACTCAAAAGAGCCATTTGGATCCATTTCCCACAGAAAAGAAAACACCGGGAGCCACAAAACCTGGGTGGGCGTGGCCAACTCCACATCACTCACTTCCACCAGTCACATGACCCCCCCCCCCCAGCCACACTTACCCAGCCGGTCAGTAAGGCAGAGAACCAGTTGTTTAAAAACACCGGGAATCACAAAACTCTTTGGACATCTCCCTCTCTCTCCCTCTCCCCTCCCTCTCTGTATCTCTCTGTATCTCTCTGTATCTCTCTCTCTCTGTCTCTGCTGTGGCCGCTTCTCCATCCCCCGCCGTCACCCTTACCTTCTCAGGCTAGGCGAGGAATGACTGGGAGGGGAGGGCGAGGTGTTTCAGGAAGACCACTTGGGCGACAGACATCTCGCTGAGGATCCTTACAAACGGCTTCTTCCAAATTCTGCTTCAAGCACGGCTAGAGAGCCTTCATTTCGGAGTAGGTTTATAATGTTTATATTTATAATCTTTAGCCTAAACCAGTGATGGCTAACCTTTTTGCCAACGCGTGCCAGGAGAGGGGGGGGCGGGGGAGGGTCGCCCACGCACGTGCCCATGCGCATGCGTGCGCAACCCCCTCCCCCCCTCGCTCCTGGCCTGGTAGGCCCGTTTTTCTTTCTTACCTGGCTCCAGATCCTCTCTGTGTATCTGGGAAGGGCGAAAACAGCCTTTCCCACTCCCTTGGAGGCCCTACAGAGGCTGAAAGGGCCCATTTCCCAACTCTCGGTGGGACAGGAAGTGACATTTTTTGCTGTCCCCAGCCTCCAGAACCTCTCTAGTAGTCTCTAGGAGCCTCTCTAGGAGTCTCTGGAGGCTGGGGACAGGAAAAAACGTCATTTCCTGTCCCACCGGGAGCCGGGAAATGGGCCCTTTCAGCCTCCGTAGGGCCTCCAAGGGAGTGGGAAAGGCTATTTTCGCCCTTCCCAGATACACAGAGAGGATCTGGAGCCAGGTAAGAAAGAAAAATGGGCCTTCCCCACCCCGCCCCCAGGCCCTCCAGAGGAAGGAAACAGTCTGTTTCCCTACTTCTGGTGGGCCCAGAAGGCCCGAAGATCAGCTGGCCGGCACGCACATGCGCCCCAGAGTTGAGCTGGTGTGCCCACTAATATGGCTCCGCGTGCCACTTGTGGCACGCGTGCCATAGGTTCGCCATCACGGGCCTAAACATTATCAAACGTTTAGAACGAGCCACAAAACAACTAGCAAACCATAATGTTTAAAATGGATTTTTCTGCGTTCGGCTTCCTTGAAATGAAATCTCAGCCTCTCTAGGCAATATACCTTTGATAGCCAAGAACTGGGGCTGGTGGGGGAAGGAGATGACAGAAATCTGATTTATACGCTTCTAAAGCCTCAGTGGCTACAAGCGCTTAAAAGCAGAATTACGCAGCTAAGTGGACATCGCCGTATCCAGCAAAGCAATTTGTAAGCTTTTTATAAGAACGCTTCCGGGATTCAGGTCAGTGGGCTAAGTGGAAAATATACCATAACTGTAATTAAAATTTCATACAAATTTGCTTCGCAGGAAGATAGCAGTGCCCGAAACTCTCTGGAGTACAAGGATGCGGGGCTGAGAACCCAAGCCAGACTCCGCGCGTCGATCGCCGTCTCTCACCGCAAATGCTGTGAATGGTGGAATTGGAACTTTCCGAATTGGGGGAGACGTCCCGGGAAGTCTCCGGCGTTTCCACGTTCCCGTGACGGATCAGGCAGCTGGAATGGAGTAAGGTGGGGGAGGGAAAAAAAAGGAATTTATATATCAGGACCGCCCCGAGTCTGAATTTTGATCTCATGATCAAGGGGACGTTGCAACGGGCGTAAGTCCGGAAAATGGTCGTAAATCACTCTTTTCAGTGCCGTCGTAATTTTGAACAGGTCATTAAATGAACTGTTGTAACCTGAGGACTAGCTGTTTCAGCAAAAAAAAAAGCCCCACCAGGCATTTTTTGATCATTTTCCCAGCATTCTTGCTGTTTTTGCTTACTCACACGGAAGCCGGGTTCGGGAAAATTTTGGCTAAAGCGGAGTTGACATGTCTAGTCATTTGTCCGGCACTTTCTGGAGTTGGAAATTTTAGGTTATAGTTGGCTTTCTCCGTTTCCACCAAGATCTGAAAGAAGGAAGGAAGGAAGGAAGGAAGGAAGGAAGGAAGGAGAGAGGGAAACAAGCAAGGAAGGAGGGAGGGAGGGAGGGAGGGAAGGAAGGAAGGAAGAAAGGAAGGAAAGAAGGAAGGAGGGAAGGAAGGAGGGAGGGAAAGAAGCAAGGAAGGAAGGAGGGAGGGAGGGAGGGAGGAAGGAAGAAAGGAGGGAGGGAGGGAAGGAGGGAGGGAAGAAAGGGAAAGAAGGAAGGAGAGAGGGAAGGAAGGGGGGAGGGAAGAAGAGAGGGAGGGAGAGAAGGAAGGACGGAAAGAAGCAAGGAAGGAAGGAGGGAGGAAGGAAGGAAGGAAGAAAGGAGGGAGGAAGGGAAGGAGGGAGGGAAGGAAGGAAGGAAGGAGGGAGGGAAGGAAGGAAGGGAAAGAAGGAGGGAGGGAAGGAAGGAGGGAAGGAAGGAGGGAAGGAAGGAGGGAAGTAATGAAGGAAGGAGGGAGGGAAGGAAGGAGGGAAAGAAGGAAGGTAGGAAGGAAGGAGAGAGGGAGGGAGAGAAGGAAGGAGGGAAAGAAGCAAGGACGGAAGGAGGGAGAGAGGGAGGAAGGAAGAAAGGAGGGAGGGAGGAAGGGAAGGAGGGAGGGAAGGAAGGAAGGAAGGAGGGAGGGAAGGAGGGAGGTATTGAAGGAAGGAGGGAGGGAGGGAGGGAAGGAAGGAGGGAAAGAAGGAAGGTAGGAAGGAAGGAAGGAGAGAGGGAAGAAGAGAAGGAAGAAGAGAAAGAAGCAAGGAAGGAGGGAGGGAGGAAGGAAGGAAGAAAGGAGGGAGGGAGGGAAGGAGCGAGGGAAGGAAGGAGGGAAGGAAGGAAGGGAAAGAGGGAAGGAAGGAAGGAGGGAAGGAAGGAGAGAGGGAGGGAGGGAGGGAGAGAAGGAAGGAGGGAAGGAAGGAAGGAAAGAAACTTTGTAAAGATCGATCCTTAAGCCAATAAATAAAACTATTTTTTTTAAAAGCGAAATGAGCGGTTCCTTACCTGGTTGTGATTCAATGGGTTTAATGCTCGGATCTCCAAGACGTTGAACGAGCTTTCGGGCTGCCCAAGAGAAGGAAGAAATTTAGTTTGGATTTCTATAGGTATAAAAACATACGTTTCATTCCCATCGAATGCCATTTCAGGGATTCTATTCTATTCCTCTTCTATTCTACATTTCTATTTTATTTCTATTTCTATATCCTCCCCTCCCCTCCCCTCCCCTCCCTTACCCTTCCCCCCCTTACCCTCCCCTCCCCTCCAGGGGTGGGTTCTAAATTTTTTTACTACCGGTTCTGTGGGCGTGGCTTATTTTGCGGGTGTGGCTTGGAGGTCATGTGACTAGGTGGGCGTGGCTAGCTGGTCAGAGTCATTTCTGGAAGGTCCTCGCACTTACGACCCAACTCATTTGTTTGCTTTTAACACTGATCAGCTGTAGGACGGCCCTTTGAAGCCCCCTCGGCAAGAGTTTAAACAGTTTTTTTCCCTCTAGTCATCAGCTGCGACTCAGGAGGCAGCAATAGATTGGGGGTGGGGCCAAATAAAAGGTAAGAATAACGTGGGGGGGGTGGGGGGGTGGGAGGGCGGGGGGGAGAACCGGTTCGGTGATGTCATATCATCATCGCTACCGGCTCGGCCGAACCAGACCGAACCGGGAGGAACCCACCACTGCTCCCTTCCCTTACCCTAGCCTACCCTACCCTACCTTATCCTCAGGGGTGAGATTCCAAAATTTTAGCAACCAGTTCTCTGCCCAGTTGCTGGGTGGGCCTGGCCATGGTGGGCATGGCCTACTCAGCCTCCTGCACCATGGCCAGGGAGGTGTTTTCACCCTCCCCAGGCTCCGGAGGCTTTTCTCGAGCCTCCAGGAGAGCGAAAACGGCCTCCCCTGGGCTCCGGAGGCGGGAAACGGGCCCATTTCCAGACTTCTGGGAGGCCCTTTTTTTGCCCTCCCAGAGCCTCCACGTGGGCCCTGCAGTTACCTGGCATCCAAAACAGGCTGGGTGGAGACTCCTGGGAGGGGCAGGGCGGAGCGGGGCCAGCCAGTCCTTGCAACTACCAGTTCGGTGAACCAGATGTAAAATTACCATCCGATGCACCCAAACCAGTCCGAACCAGGCAGGGATTCAGCCAGGGCCTTCAGAACCTCCAAAAGCTCCCTTAAGTGAAGAGGATGAAGAGGAGGAGCCCCTTCTCGATCCACGGGTGTGCAGAGCTTCCAAAAGGCAGGAGTGGCTCCTCAGGAGGGAGGTCTCCTCGAGAGTAAGGCTTGGGGCTAATTGGCCACTCCCTTAACCTATTTAAGGAGGAATGCTGACTGAAGCAATTTGCAGGGAACAACTTCGTTCACATACCTTTGTGTCTGGTCTTGCTTATCTTATCAGCTCCCTGCAAATTGCTTCTGGGCATTCTGCCAACCACAGTAAGCTTTCAGTATTATTCTTTGAATAATAGAAATGAAATGAACAGCATTTAACCCCCTTCCCTTTAGATCAATGTTCCTCATCAAACTTTAAGATGTGTGTGGACTTCAACTCCCAGAATTCCCAGTTTTGGTGACTTTGGGATTTCTGGGAGTTGAAGTCCAGCCATCTTAAATTTGTTGAGGTTGCGATACGCCGTCTTAAATTAACCTGTTTTCTCCTTTGTTCCACTCACCTTGGCAGGCATCTTAATTCCAAACAGATAAATACGCCAGGTGGTAAGAACCTGTCAAGAAAAATAATAATAATAATAATAACAATAATAATAAAGCAGAAGAAAGCTAAAATTGGTGGATTTCACAGCACAAATTGGCTGCAATCGGAGACACGCGACGTGACTTTTTTTCCATCCTGCATTCTCAAATTGTGGGTTTTTTGTTTTTTTTTTATTTGTTGGTCCATGCTCCCTGCCCCCAAGGTCACCACGGCTGGGGATAATGAGTATTGTCGGCCTTATTGGAAGACACCCAATCAGCCACACTTGCCGGGCGTACAAATTCCTCTGCACACTGTGATGCTTTGGAAAGGAATATTGGAAGGCAGAACTGAGAAAGGCATTTGTGAGTCTGTTGTTGTGTGTGAGCGAGAGAGAGAGAAAAAAAAGACAAATTGACTAATTAGGAAGTCAGAGGGGGGAGCGAGTGTGAGCCATTAAAAGATCTCGCGCAAGGAAAACAAGAAAGGATGAGGCGTCTTTGCCCATTTGCAAGGGAGAAGAGGTGAATTATTGATGGCTTAAGATTTCTCGCTTAGCAACGGGGGGTTGGGAGGCACCGAGGAGGCTCTGGAGATAATATACAACCGGCACAATTGCTCCCTAGCCGTGGTTGAAAAAAAAAAGATCCATCAGGAGTCTGGTGGCAGCTTTTACGACTCATCCTTTTTATTAAAAAAAGCCGAAGCTTTCCAGCGCATCCGAGAAAGCGATCGGAGCTTATGAAATATGCTTTTTTCATAAAATGAGCGGGTTGGAAAAGACATTACCGGACTCCTGAATTATTATTTTTTTTGGCGACCGCAGAGTTACCCCGTTCTTCTCCCTTCTTAAGCACAGGTGGCAAACTCAAGGCCCACGGGCTGGATCCGGCTCGCAGGGTGCTTAGATCTGGCCCGCAGAGCCACCTTGGAAACAGTGAAGGTGTCTCTGCCAGTGAAAATTGAGCTCGGGGGTTACTCTGTTTTCGGCCATGATGGCCTCCTGCAACCCTCTGCCGACAAAAATGGAGCTCTGGGGGGGGGGGGCTCCATTTGCGCTGGAGGAGGGCTGCAGGAGACCGTCACAGCCGAAAACGGAGGTCATGAGGCCCATGCGCGGCCTCCCCGAGCTCCGTTTTCGCTGGCAGAGGGCTGCAAGAGACCATCACAGTGAAAACAGAGCTCGTGAGGCCCATGCACGGCCTCCCCGAGCTCCGTTTTCGCTGGCAGAGGGCTGCAAGAGACCATCACAGTGAAAACAGAGCTCGTGAGGCCCATGCGTGGCCTCCCCGAGCTCCGTTTTCGCTGACAGAGAGTTGCAGGAGGCTGTCACAGGCAAAACAGAGCTTGTGAGGCCCATGCACGGCCTCCCCGAGCTCCGGCCTCCTGCAGAGGACTGCAGGAGGCCGTCACAGCTGAAAACGGAACTCCAGAGCCCTATTCTTCGGCAGAGCGCTCGTGCCACAGGCACCCCTGATACGAGTGACCACGCCCACCCTGGCCAAACTGGCTATGCCCACCCTCACAACGCCACCCCGAGGTCAAGCACAACCCTGATGCGGCCCTCAATGAAATCGAGTTTGAAGGGGGAAGGTCCTCCCAGTGGATTCTGGGAAAGCAGGAGAAGGGGGAAGTTTCTCCAGGGGATTCTGGGAAGGGAGGAGGATGGAAAAGGTCCTCCCAGGGGATTCTGGGAACTCAGGAGGAGGGGAAAGGTCCTCCCAGGTGATTCTGGGAAGGGAGGAGGACGAGGAAGGTCCTCCCAGAGAATTCTGGGAAGGCAGGAGAAGACGGAAGGTTCTCCCAGGGGATTCTGGGAAGGCAGGAGAAATGTGAAGATTCTCCCAGGAGATTCTGGGAAGGCAGAAGAAATGGGAAGATCCTCCCAGGGGATTCTGGGAAGGCAGAAGAAATGGGAAAATTCTCCTGGGGATTCTGGGAAAGGAGGAAAAGGGGGAGATCCTCCCAGAGGATTCTGGGAAGGGAGAAGAAAGGAGAAGCTCCTCCCATCTCCTCTTTTCCCAGAGGATTCTGGGAAGAGCACAGATGATTGTACAGTGAACCCAACGAGGACATGGCGCTGGTCCACAAGGTAGCAACGAGTATGTTTGGACACATCCCTCCCACCATCGGGTGCCCCCTTGCCACCCTCTCTCCGGCGTCTGCCACATCCCCAGAAAATCTCACCAGCACCCGGTCTTCATTTTTCTTGGGTTTGGTTTCAAGCTTCACCCTCACCAGGAGATGGATGGCAGGCCGGTTAAGAACCTTCCGGATGCTTTCTGCGAAGGAGAATTGGAGAATTAGGATGGGAAGGAAGGACTTCCTCGACCAACCACCTCAGTAGATTTGGGATCGGCTTCCAAGGAAAAACAGGCCCGCTGGTTTGTTCCCCCCATCTGCCATTCCCAGATTAAAAATGCCACGGATACCAGAATAATAGAATCGGAAGGGACCTCGGAGGTCTTCTAGTCCAACCCAACGGTCATAAGTCTCTTTTTTCAGTGCCGTTGTAACTTTGAACCATCACTAAACCAACTATTTCAAGTCAAGGATTGTTGTACACCTGGAACTTGATTATATTACTAATATTATTGTATTGTATTATATTGTATTGTATTATATTGTAGTATTGTATTTTATTGTGTTATTGTTTTGTATTGTATTGTATTATATTGTATTATTGTATTATTGTATTGTATTGTATTATTGTTTTGTATTGTATTGTATTATTGTTTTGTTTTGTATTATATTATATTGTATTGTATTATTGTATTATATTGTATTATTGTATTACTGTATTGTATTATATTATTGTTTTGTATTGTGTTGTATTATATTGTATTATATTACTGTATTATATTGTATTATTGTATAGCACTATTGTATAGTATTATTGTATTGTATTATTGTATTGTAGTGTGTTGTGTTGTATTATTATATTGTATTGTATTATTGTATTGTGTTATTGTATTGTATTGTGTTGTATTATATTGTATTGTATTATTGTATTATATTGTATTATTGTATAGTATTATTGCATTATTGTATTGTATTATATTATATTGTGTTGTAGTGTATTGTATTGTATTGTATTATTGTATTGTATTATTCTATTCTATTGTATTATTGTTTTGTATTGTGTTGTATTATATTGTATTGTATTGTATTATATTGTATAATTGTATAGTATTATTGTGTAGTATTATTGCATTATTGCATTGTATTGTAGTGTGTTGTATTGTATTGTATTTTTGTATTGTATTGTATTATTGTACTGTATTTTGAATTGAAATTTTTTATATATAAACAATGCTGTACTTCAATGGTTAGATGGCCTAGAAGACGTTGATATTCGAACATAGATTTTCTTTGACATTTATATTTTATTGTGTTTACTAACCTAGGTGAAATGTTAAGCTATATTGCTTGTCCACATATTGTACATCATATACTAAATAAATGATAACAATAACAGGCTTCGATGGCATCAACTGACCCACTGTCTCCCTCTGGACACCTCTTAGCTTCAGTCCAATGAAGTTGTTCTCCATTTTCACCCCTCGGGCCAAACGGAACCCACCAACATCCCGAGCTTCGCGTGTGCCGAGTGCGAGGCAACGAAGCGCGGGGCAGTGGACCGCGACATTTGAGATGACAGTCGCGGTCAAGAAGATGGATTGGTCCTGACAGGCCAGGCAGAGGCAGCCCAGGAGGAGGAGAAGGAAGCTTCGGAGCTTACCAAAGTTGCTCGACCAAATGCTATCCGAGAACGGATCGTGGACAATAACTGTCTCAAGTAATTGAGCCAAGTTTGACACTGGGGCAGAGGGGGGGGGGAATAGAGGCAGATCAAATAGAGGCAGATCAAAATGGAGGCTGAACGCTGCTAACCCTTTAAATACTTAAATATTTAAATTTATATTATATTATATTCGAGGCACCTTATTTGTGGGGTGCCGCAAGGGTCAGTCCTCTCACCCCTTCTGTTCAACATTTATGTAAAGCCGCTAGGTGAGATCATCTGTGGTTTCGGGGTGAGTGTTCATCAGTATGCTGATGACACACAGCTATACATCTCCACCCCGGACCACCCCAATGATGCCCTTAATGTGATGTCCCGTTGCCTGGAGGCCGTGCGTACCTGGATGGGGAGAAACAAGCTCAGACTCAACCCCTCCAAGACCGAGTGGCTGTGGCTTCCGGCGTCCCGGTATAGTCAGCTGGTACCATCACTGACAATTGGGGATGAGATCTTGCTCACCACAGAGAGGGCCCGCAACTTGGGTGTCCTCCTGGATTCACGGCTATCTTTAGAAGATCATTTGACGGCCGTGGCCAGGGGTGCCTTTTATCAGGTTCGCCTGCTCCACCAGTTGCGTCCCTTTCTGGATCAGGATGCCTTGCGCACGATCACTCACACCCTAGTTACCTCCCGTATGGACTACTGTAATGCTCTCTACATGGGGCTCCCCTTGAAAAGCAGCCGGGGGTTCCAACTGGTCCAGAACGTAGCCGCGCGGGTGATTATGGGCGCAGCTTATGCCCATGTAACACCTCTCTTACGTGAGCTGCACTGGCTCCCGGTGGTCTTCCGGGTGCGATTCAAGGTGTTAGTTATCACCTTTAAAGCGCTCCATGGCTTAGGACCTGGGTACCTACGAGACCGTCTTTTGCCACTAATAGCCTCCCACCGGCCAGTTCGTTCTCACAGGGAGGGACTACTCAGGGTACCGTCAGTCAAATTATGCCGACTGGCGACTCCCAGGGGGAGGGCCTTCTCTGTGACGGCTCCAACTCTTTGGAATGAACTGCCCCCGGAGATACGGAATATCCCCGACCTTTGTGCTTTCCGCCGTGCCCTCAAGACCCTGATGTTCCAACAGGCGGGGCTAAACATGTGAATGATTTTTAAAATGTTATCTAATTCTGGGTTTTTATTTAATCGGACCAAACTATGTAATAATTTTAATTAGCAATTTTATGAAGTTTGTGTGTCTATATTTTTATCTTGGATGTACACCGCCCTGAGTCCTACGGGAGAAAGGCGGTATAGAAATGTAATTAATAAAATAAATAAAATAAAAAATATTTATATTTAAAATTTATATTTCGCTGATAAAGAAATAAAGGGAGACTAGTATAGATCTATTTCAAGCCTTTTAGCTCTCATCAGCTAGCCATGCCCGTACCTGGATTCTAACTTGGGCTGCCTGCATGTTAGGCAGTTGTATTAACCTCTGAGCCACAAGTTCTCCTCCCTTTATCAGCTTGAGCCAGGGGAGAGATTAAGTGTTTTTCTATCGAGGCATCTGGTCCACCCCAACATGTGGGAGGGAGCATACTGCATCCCTTTCGCCTTTCAGCTCCAATCTAGGAGCCCTTTATTCCAAACCACTTTATTCCAAATTTATATTTCGCTGATAAAGAAATAAAGGGAGACTTGTATAGATCTATTTCAAGCTATTTAGCTCTCATCAGCTAGCCATACCCTTACTTGGATTCGAACTTGGGCTGCCTGCATGTTAGGCAGTCTCCTTTTATTTCTTTATCAGCGAAACATAAATTTGGTATTTCATAAGTGTGAAAAATGGTCCTGGCACTTTTTTCAAACTTTGAATGAGCGCTAAACAAACATGTCATAAGTCGAGGACGGCCTGTATTATGCCTCGCTCGCCAAAGTTTGTTCCTCCTGATGATTTGCTCCTGAATACAAGTGATCCCCAACTTACGACCATTCATTTAGCGATTATTCAAAGGTACGACAGCACTGAAAAAAAAGTGATTTTTAGATCGATCCTCACACTTATGACCCTGGGCCACATTTATGTTGCTTGCAGAATCCCGAGGTCACGTGGTCTCCGTTTATTACTTTCCCAGCTGGCTTCTGATACAGAAAGTCAATGGGGGGAGCCAGCAGGGAAGATTGCAAGTTACGGTCATGTGATGTCTCACTTAACAATGAAATTTTCAGGTTCTTATTTTGGTCGTAAATCGAGGACTATTGCAAATTCCCATCAGTCCTTTGTTCAAATCCCTAATAAGCAAGATTTCTGGTTTAGTACCTTTATTTACAAAAACACAGGTCGTTCTCCACTTACAATACTTCATTTAGTGACGGTTCAAAGTTACGACAGAACTGAAAAAGTGACTTATGACCATTTTTCACAGTTACGACTGGGTAGCATCCCCACAATCGTGTGGTCAAAATTCCGATGCTGACGGTCGCAGTGTCCCGGGGTTACGTGATCCACTTTTGCGACCGTCTGACGAGCCAAGTCGATGGGGAAGCCAGATTCGCTTAACAAACCGCGTCGCTAACTTAACAACTGTAGTACTCGTCTTAACAAACTGTGGCAAGAAAGGTGGTAAAAATGGAGCAAACCTCATTTAACAAATGTTTCGCTCAGCAACATAAATTTCGGGCTGAGCTGTGGTCATAAGTCGGGGATTCCCTGTAACAGTCAACCATCATTTAAATCATGATTTTGCTTGCATTTATTGGTGTTTGCAAACCACGATACCCAGTTTATGCAGCATTGTAACCAGGGGTGGGCTTCAAAAATTTTAGCAAGGGGTTTTCTGCCCGATTGCTGGGTGGGCGTGGTCTAGTCGGGCTCCTGCACCACGGCAGGGGAGGTATTTTTGCCCTCCCCGGGCTCCAGAGGCTTTTCTTGAGCCTCCGGGAGGGCAAAAACGGCCTCCCCAGTCTCCAGAGGCCCTTTGGAGGCCGGAAACGGGCCCAATCTTCCAGTAGGCCCATTTTCCGCCCTCCCGAGCCTCGGTGCTCGCCCTGCGCTTACCTGCATCCAAAACAGGCCGCATGGGGACTCCTGGGAGGGGAGGGGCAGGATGGACGGGGCCAGCCAGGAGTGGGATTTGGAGGTTCTCCGAACTGCACAGAATCGTAGCTAGAGGTTCTCCCGAACCCTTGCGAACCCCCATCAGCCCACCCCTGATCGTACCCCAAAATTTAATTATATATGTTACAGATTAGGGCAGTGTTTTTCAAACTTGGCAACTTTGTGGGACTTCAACTCCCAGAATTCCCCAAACCGCCTAGGGCACGGGTGGGCAATTGTGGCTCTTTTACAACCTGTGGACTTCAACTCCCAGAATTCCTGAGACAGCTTGAAATCCACCCATCTTTAAAGTTGCCAAATTAGACGCAACACTGGGTTCGAATAATGCATGAATATAGCTAAGCATCATTATCTTTTCATTTTGAATGCGACCAAAAGAACAAATTAATCACTTGTAATAATTTATTAATTATTTAAATTAACCCATTCCATTATTAATTAATGATTCTGGGAGTTGAAATCCACCGATAATACAGCAGTGACTCTACCCTCGTATTTAACTGCTTTAAATACAACCTTTCATTTAAATTTAAATCAAATATAGTTTATTTTGGGCCCGCCACATTCCCTTTTTCAAAATGTTTGAACTTTCGCCGGGCTGCATTATTTTCAAAACAAGATTTATTTATTTTTATTTTCATTTCAGGCCTATATTTTTTCTCTCTCTCTCTTTTCTCTTAGCTCCTGCCTGTCACTTCCTTTCGCTTGTTATTTCTCAAGCCGTTTTTCCTGTGCTTGCATAACGTTGCTTAACCTGAAAGAAAATTGCAGGTTTGATCTCGATGGAAGGGTATTTTGGACAAAAGGGGAACGCAAGCCAACATCAGTTAAAACGAAAAATCACTGGAGGCAATTCCTTGTGATTCAGCTATTGAAACCCAGTTTTCTTTGCCCTATTTTTCTGTCTCCGAGAAAAAGGGATGCAAAGGGAGTTAAATCCAATATGGTAACATTTCATGATGGGACAGAAAAAAAGATAGAAAATTTATTTATTTATTTGTTTCCATTTCTATACCGCCCTTCTCCAATAGGACTCAGGGCGGTGAACAGCCAAAGTAAAAAAACAGAGCATACAAAATTTAAAAAACAGTATTAAAATAATTAAATATTTTGGCCGTAAATTAAAACAACCCAATTTAAAATCAATTTAAAATTTAACTCAAAACTTCAGCCCAAAATTGACATCTGGGGGAAAAAATCATGGAATTCAGAAGAGAAAAGGCATTTGACAGGATTGAGAGGGTTGCTCAGAGATCGGATTCATTTACCTTGCCTACCAGTTCCCAAATGTGAGCGCCTCCTCTGCGCGAGCACATGGCCTTTCGCGCATGCGCCGTGCTTGGCAATGACATCCGGGCGGGTGGGCACAGCCTCCCACAGTCGCCGCTATTGGTGGCGAACCAGCTGAATCCCACCTCTGAGGTTGCTGTACAGGTAATGTTCGTCTTACAACTACAATTGAGCGCCAAATTTACGCTGTTCAGTGAAACATTTGTCGGGTGAGTTTTGCTCACGGCCTTCCTTGGCATAGTTAGGTAAAGGGTTCCCCTCGCACATATGTGCTAGTCGTTCCCGACTCTAGGGGGCGGTGATCATTTCCGTTTCAAAGCCGAAGAGCCAGCGCTGTCCGAAGACGTCTCCGTGGTCGTGTGGCCGGCATGACTCAACTCCAAAGGCGCACGGAACGCTGTTCCCTTCCCACCAAAGGTGGTCCCTATTTTTCTACTTGCATTTTTTACCTGCTTTCGAACTGCTAGGTTGGCAGAAGCTGGGACAAGGAACGGGAGCTCACCCCGTTATACGACATGAGGGATTCGAACCGCTGAACTGCCGACCCTTTCGATCGACAAAGCTCAGCGTCTTAGCCACTGAGCTACCGCGTCCCTCAGTTGTTAAATGAATCACTGCAAATGTTAAGTTAGTGACCTGGCTTCCCCCGTAGACTTTGCTTGTCAAAAGGTCGCAAAAGGGGATCGCGTGACTCCAGGGCACTGCGACCATCATAAATATGAGTGAATTGCCAGGCATCCAAATTTTGATTATCCTATTCCATTCCATTCCATTCCATTCCATATTTTCCATTCTATTCCATTCCATATTTTCCATTCCATTCCATTCCATTCCATTCCATTCCATTCCATTCCATTATTCTATTCTGTTCTGTTGTTCTGTTGTTCTATTCCATTCCATTTTTCTACTCCACTCCACTCCATTATTCTATTCCTGTGATGGCGAACCTATAGCACGTGTGCCACAGGTGGCACGTAGAGCCATATCTATGGGCATGTGAGCTCAGGTCCGGGTCTTCCGGTCCCACCGGAAGTCGGCAAATGGGCTGTTTCCAGCCTCCGGAGAGCCTCCAGCGGGGTGGGGAAGTCCGTTTCCGCCCTCCCCAGGCTCCAGAGGCTTTGTAGGAGCCTGGGGAGGGCGAAAAAACGGGCCTACCGGGCCCACCGGGCCATCATGTGCCAAAAGCGGGGGGAATGTGTGGCGGCAGGGCGCATAGAATTATGGGTGTGGGTACGCACACGTGCAACCCCCCCACTCCCTCCGCTTTTGGGATGCGATGGCAAAAAGGTTAGCCATCGCTATTGTATTCTATACTCTACTCTACTTCGCTCCACTCCACTCCATTTTTCTATTCCATTCCATTCCATATATTTTATTTTATTCTATTCCATTCCATTCCATTCCATTCCCCTCCATTATTCTATTCTATTCCATTCCATTCCATATATTTCATTCCATTCCATTCTATTCCACTCCACTCCATTATTCTATTCTATTCCATTCCATTCTATTCCACTCCATATATTTTACTCTATTCCATTCCACTCCACTCCACTCCATTATTCTATTCTATTCCATTCCATTCCATATATTCCATTCCATTCCATTCCATTCCATATATTTTATTCCATTCCATTCCACTCCACTCCATTATTCCATTCCATTCTATTCCATTCCATTCTATTCCACTCCATATATTTTATTCCATTCCATTCCATTCCATTCCATTCCATTCCATTCCATTCCATTCCATTTATTCCACACCATTCCATTCCATTCCGCTCCATTCCACTCCACTCCATTTTTCTATTCCATTCCATTCCATTCCATTCCATTCCATTCTATATATTTTATTCCATTCCATTCCATTCCATTCCATTCCATTCCATTCCATTCCATTCCATTCCATATATTTTATTCTATTCCATTCCATTCCATTTCATTCCACTCCATTATTCTACTCTACTCTATTCTGCTCCATCCCATCCCATCCCATTCCTGAAGATGGCTTCATTTCTCTTACGATCAGATCCAGAAAAGCAGAAATCAATTCTACCTTTAAACATTTCCATGTCAGTTGCCTTTCCCTGTTATAGCTCAAAAAAACAAAAACAAAAAAACCCCATTACAGGTAGTCCTTGATTTACAACGATTCATTTAATGACCGTTCAAGATTACGACAGCATTGAAAAATGAGACTTAGGCCTGTTTTTCACACTGACGACCGTTGCAGAGTCCCCAACGTCACACAATCAAATTTCAGATGCTTGGCAACTTGTTCCTACTTATGACCGTTGCAGTGGCCCGGGGTCACGTGATCCCGTTCTGCGACCTTCTGACCAGCAAAGTCAACAGGGGAAGCCTAAGGCGGGACTAGAACTCACCGACTCCTGGTGATTGGCCCAAAGTCACTCAACTGGCTTTTGTGATTAAGGCGGGACTAGAACTCACCGCCTCCTGGTGATTGGCCCAAAGTCACTCAACTGGCTTTTGTGCTTAAGGCGGGACTAGAACTCACCGACTCCTGGTGATTGGCCGAGAGTCATTCAACTGGCATTTATGCTTAAGGCGGGACTAGAACTCATCAACTCCTGGTGATTGGTCCAAAGTCATTCAACTGGCTTTTGTGCTTAAGGCGGGACAAGAATTCACAGTCTCTTAGTGATTGGCCCAGAGTCACTCAACTGGCTTTTGTACTTAAGGCGGGACTAGAACTCACTGACTCCTGGTGATTGGCCCAGAGTCACTCAACTGGCATTTGTGCTTAAGGCGGGACTAGAACTCACCGACTCCTGGTGATTGGCCCAGAGTCACTCAACTGGCTTTTGTGCTTAAGGTGGGACTAGAACTCACCGACTCCTGGTGATTGGCCCAAAGTCACTCAACTGGCATTTGTGCTTAAGGCGGGACTAGAACTCACCGACTCCTGGTGATTGGTCCAAAGTCATTCAACTGGCTTTTGTGCTTAAGGCGGGACTAGAACTCACCGACTCCTGGTGATTGGCCGAGAGTCACTCAACTGGCATTTATGCTTAAGGCAGGACTAGAACTCACCGACTCCTGGTGATTGGTCCAAAGTCATTCAACTGGCTTTTGTGCTTAAGGCGGGACAAGAACTCACCACCTCCTGGTGATTGGCCGAGAGTCACTCAACTGGCTTTTGTGCTTAAGGCGGGACTAGAACTCACTGCCTCCTGGTGATTGGCCCAAAGTCACTCAACTGGCTTTTGTGCTTAAGGCGGGACTAGAACTCACCGACTCCTGGTGATTGGCCAAGAGTCACTCAACTGGCATTTATGCTTAAGGTGGGACTAGAACTCACAGTCTCCCGGTCATTGGCCCAAAATCATCCAATCGATTTCATGAGAGTAGGGGGGGCAGTCTTTCTTTCTCTCTCTCACCCCCAGCCTACCTTACAGGGTGGTTGTGATTGGGCAAACAGGTGAAGGAAGGAATATTAGGCCAGATAGATCTTCCCTAGGGCTCAAATCGTGAAAGCAAAAGGAATATTAGAAAGAAAAAAGAATAGATACGGTCTTAGCGTTCATATTTCGTGTTAAGCCCTAACATAGCTCGCTTTGGTTTAGTGTAAACGAAGCCCAAACCCAGCATTTGTGGCTTGTAATCTACGATTTATGGCTTAGCGTGCTTTGGAAACTTTCGAAATGTTGGTTTTAGGCAAAAAGCCAGAGTTAAAAAGCTAAAGAAACAGATTCAGTGGGACACATAAGCCACAGTTTATCTGTCCCATTGAGGCTTAGTTTCTTTAATCCTGGTTTACTGCTTAAACCATCATTTCCCAAGTTGTCTTTCCCCCTTCCTCCTTTTTTCAGTGTTTTGCTGTCACTGCACACATCACGGCGCAAAAGAGTCTAAAACAGACAGAGGCAAGTCTCCCTCCAGACAAATTCGGTGCCCGCTGACCATTAACCCATCTATGTCATTTTCTTGGCAACAATAGAAACATGATTTCGAGAGCGGCTAATGGTACCCGGTCCTGTGCAACGAGGAAAATAACCCAGTTTTTTTTTTAAAAAAGGCCGTTTTAGAATTTTTCCAACCACAAATACTGGGGATTCGGGGGCCCTCCGCTTAGAGATTAAAATCCTTCTCCTTATTGTTCTAATAATTTAATACACTTCGTTGTGGATACTTAATTTTTTTTTAAGCATTTACCGCCCGTCGTACCGTATCAGCAATTCTGCTCACCGATATTATTTAGAACAGGAAAATAAAAAGAGCCTTGGTAGTACGGTGGTCTAAAGCACCCTGTTATTAACACCAGCTGCCTGCAATTATTGCAGGTTCGAATCTCACCAGGCTCAAGGTTGACTCAGCCTTCCATCCTTTCTAAGGTAGGTAAATTGAGGACCCAGTTTGTGGGGGCAATAAGCTGACTTTGTATAAATATACAAAAGGATGAAGGAAGGCTATTGCTTAGCGCATTGTAAGCCGCCCTGAGTCTCCGGAGAAGGGCGGCATATAAATCAAATTAAAAAAAAAACAAAAAAAAAACAGAGTCACAGAATCACAGAGTGGGAAGCGACCTTAAAGACCTTAAAGGACAATGAAATTCAATGTAGAGAAAAGTCACGCCTAACACTTAGGCAAGAAAAACCCACATACAAACTGGGTGAAACCAGGTTTAATAGCAGTAACCGTGAAGAGGGATCTTGGAGTCTTCGTTGACAACCAGCTAAATATGAGCCAGACATGATGCCCTTTCCGTGATGTCCCACTGCCTGGAAGCGGTGTGCGGGTTTGGATGGGGAGGAACAGGCTTAGACTCAACCCTTCCAAGACTGAGTGGCTGTGGATGCCGGCATCCCGGGATCTGGAGGTTCCATCTTTAATGATCGGGGGAGAAATCCTTGCTCCCTCCGATAGGGTCCGCAACTTGGGTGTCCTCCTGGATTCTCGGCTGTCCTTAGATGATCATCTGACGGCCGTAACCAGGGGGGCCTTCGCACAGGTCTGTCTTGTGCGCCAGTTGCGCCCTTTCCTAGACCGGGATGCCCTCGCCACGGTCACTCACGCCCTCGTTACCTCAAGGTTGGACTACTGTAACACCCTCTACATGGGGCTGCCCTTGGGATGTGTCCGGAGGCTTCAGCTAGTCCAGAATGCAGCCGCGCGGGTAGTTACGGGGGCGTCTAGATACTCCCGTGTAACACCTCTCCTGCGTGAGCTGCACTGGCTACCGGTGGCACTCCGGATACGTTTCAAGGTGCTGGTGCTCACCTATAAAGCCCTTCATGGCTTAGGCCCGGGGTACTTGCAGGACCATCTCCAGCCGTTCTCCCATCGTCCTGTGCGCTCTCACAGAGTCGGCCTCCTCAGGGTGCCGTCGGCCAAACAATGTCGGCTGGTGACCCCCAGGGGGAGGGCTGGGTTCTCTGTGGGAGCCCCGACCCTCTGGAACGGATTGCCCACTGAGCTCAGGACAGCCCCCGACCTCCTTTCCTTCCGTCGCGAGCTGAAGACGTGGCTCTTCCGCCAATTAAACTGATCCGTTTGGGGGGTACACTGTCATAATTTTAAATCGTTTTTTAATTGGGTTACTGATTTTAATTTGGTATTGTGTTGTGATTTGTATTGAAGCTGTCATTTTGTAAGCCGCCTTGAGTCCCTAGGGAGAAAGGCGGCATATAAATCGCAGTAATAAATAAATAAATAAATGAGCAGCGGCAGCCAAAAAAGCCAATGTAATTCTAAATTGCATTAACAGAGGGATACACTCAAGATCAAGTGAGGTACTAATACCACTCTACAAAGCTTTAGTAAGGCTGCACCTAGAGTACTGCATCCAGTTTTGGTCACCACACTATAAAAAAGATGTTGAGACTCTAGAAAGAGTGCAGAGAAGAGCAACCAGGATGATTAAGGGACTGAAGGCTAAAACATACGACGAACGGTTGCAGGAACTAGGCATGGCTGGTCTAGTGAAGAGAAGGACCAGGGGAGACATGAGAGCAGTCTTCCAATATTTGAGGGGCTGCCCCAGAGAGGAGGAAGATGGTCAAGCTATTTTCCAAGGCACCTGAAGGCCAGACAAGGAATAATGGATGGAAGCTGATCAAGGAGAGATTCAACCTGGAAATAAGGAGAAATTTTCTGACAGTGAACAGAAGTCGCCTTCGGAAGTTGTGGGAGCTTCATCCCTGGAGGCTTTCAAGAAGAGACTGGGCTGCCACCTGTCAGAAACGGTGTAAGGTCTCCTGCTTGGGCGGGGGGTTGGACTAGATGACCTACAAGGTCCCTTCCGACTCTCTTAATCTGAGAGTCCAGACCCTTTCAGGCAAACGGCTGTCCAATCTCTTCTGGAAATCCTCCCGTTATGGAGCGCCCACAACTTCTGGTGGCAAGCTGTTCCACTGAGGAATTGTTGCCACCGTTACGAAATTTCTCCCTTAATTCCAGCTTGCTTCTCGCCTCGACGACTTCCCATCCGTTGTTTCTTCTCCTGCTCTTCGGATGCTTTGGAGAATAGATTGACTCCCCTTCATCTTTGTGGCAGGCTTTGAGATCTCCTGCTTGGTGGGGGGTGGGGGGGAGGGGGTTGGACTAGATGACCTACAAGGTCCCTTCCAACTCTTTTGTTATTCTTTTCAGAACCGGATGCAGTCTTCCAAACATGGCCTCACCGGCATGATATGCCCCGTGAACAAAAGACAGGAAGGGGAAATACACACACACACACACACACACACACACACACACACACACACACACACATTATATGTAGGTCTTTGGTTATTTGGGTTTTCTCCCGCGTAAAATTGGAAGTGTCTTGGCGACGTTTCGACGAAGTCTCATTCGTCATCTTCAGGCTGGTGTTTTCGGCTTCGTGCTTCTAGGGGCAATGTGTGATCGCAGCTGTTTCTTCTTTTTAACCTTTAAGTTAAACCTTCCTTTAAGTTAAAAGGAAAAAACATCTGCGATCACACATTGCCCCTAGAACAGTGATGGCTAACCTTTTTGTCATCGCGTGCCAAAAGCAGGGGGAGCGCAGGGGGTTGTGCACATACGTGCCCACACCCATAATTCAATGCGCCCCATCCCCCCGAACTCCCCCTGCTTTTAGCACATGATGGCCTGGTGGACCCGGTAGGCCCGTTTTTCACTCTCCCCAGTCTCTAGAGTCTTTCTAGGAGCCTGGGGAGGGCAAAAACAGCCATCCCTACCCCCTCTGGAGGCCCTCCGGAGGCCAGAAACAGTCTGTTTCCCGACTTCCGGTGGGCTTAGAAGGCCCGAAAATTAGCTGGCCAGTGCGCGCATGCATGCCGGACCTGAGCTAGGGCAACGCTCGCGTGCCCACCAATATAGCTCCGCGTGCCACCTGTGGCACGCGTGCCATAGGTTCGCCATCACGGCCCTAGAAGCACAAAGCCGAAAACAACAGCCTGAAGATGACGAATGAGACTTCGTCGAAACGTCGCCAAGACACTTCCAATTTTACGCAGGAGAAAACCCAAATAACCAAAGACCTACATACAAACACCCGCGAAAACCTCAGAAAACATATATATATATATATATATATACTGTATATATGTATATATTGTATATTCACTGAACTATGGCTGAATAAAGATCTTGATTTACGTAGGAATAAACCTGGCTGAGAGAAAAATACACATAAAGGCCTATGAAAAGAGAACAAAATAAATATTTTACCTTTACAGGGAGGAGACATGAGATGAGGGTGTGGCTAACTGAAGAAGACAAATTAGTCAGAAATAGATCTATCTTAGTCTCCCTTAAGTCTCACAACAGACAGCAAAATGCTGGTTTGATGTCTGATAAAGCCTAGAAACTAATGAATGGGATTTCACTGAACTATGGCTGAATAAATATCTTGATTTACGTAGGAATAAACCTGGCTGAGAGAAAAATACACATAAAGGCCTACGAAAAGAGAACAAAATAAATATACTACATATATATATAGTAAAGAAAGAAGCAGACATCCTGCGAACTCCGGAACTTAAAATTTTTAAATTTTAAAAGAATTAAAATTTTATTTTACTAAGCTTTCGTCAGCCATCTGCTGACATCGTCAGAGTATTAAACTACCATTACAGAACTCGTATTTTTATAATAGTTTGTAATATATATATATATATATTACAAACTATTCTAAAAATACGAGTTCCAGGTATATTAGTAAAAAAACGAAGCAGATATACTGCGAACTCCGGAACTTAAGATTTTAACATTTTAAAAGAATTAAAATTTTATTTTACTAAGCTTTCGTCGGCCATCTGCTGACATCTTCTATATAGATATAAAATATATATATTTTATTAATATATATATACATATATATACATATCTCCTTTCCTTAGAAAAATGGAAAGCTGGGATGGCTGCATTCGCAGAAGATTCAAGACGAGGGAAGGGAAGTCTTGTTCGCGCAATGCATAATTTATGCCTTGTGGCCACCCGCTACAGAGATCAATTGCAGACTTAAATGGCTTGAAAAAGTAATGAAAGAGAGAGAGAGAAAAAAAACAAGGGAGGGAAAACAAAAGGCAGGGATTCTGGAAGCATCAGGTAGAAGAGGTTTAAAAAAAACGCCTAACGATGGTTAACACGGAAATGGACCCATTCTCCATGAATTTGCACACTCCCGTTTTTAAAAGCTATCAGAAGTTTGCGCCCGGCGCCCTGTCTGGTAAAAATTTCCCTCGCTAAGCCAGACCGTCAGCAGTGAAATCTAAAATTTGTTACTACTGGTTCTGTGGGCGTGACTTGGTGGGAGGGGGGGTGATGTGACTTGGTGGGCGTGGCCAATTTTTTTTTAACTTTTTAAAACTATTTTTTCTACCTCTTCGGCGAAGAGGTTGTAAAAAAACGTTTTCAAAAGGCTCTGATGATCCCAGCTGAGTTGCCTGATCGTCAGAGGCTTTTTTTGTTTTAAAAGCCTCTGCCGATCAGGCAACTCAGCAGGGATCGTCAGAGGCATTTAAAAGAAAAAAAAGCCTCTGCTGATTAGGCAACTTAGCTGGGATCGTCAGAGGCATTTAAAAGGAAAAAAAGCCTCTGACGATCAGGCAACTCAGCAGGGATCGTCAGAGGCATTTAAAAGAAAAAAAGCCTCTGCTGATTAGGCAACTCAGCAGGGATCCTCAGAGGCATTTAAAAGAAAAAAAAGCCTCTGCCGATCAGGCAACTCAGCTGGGATCATCAGAGGCATTTAAAAGAAAAAAAAAGCCTCTGCCGATCAGGCAACTCAGCAGGGATCGTCAGAGGCATTTAAAAGGAAAAAAAGCCTCTGATGATCAGGCAACTCAGCAGGGATCGTCAGAGGCTTTTAAAAGCATTTTTTCTACAACCTCTTCGCCGAATCTCTTCTGAAAAGGTTGTAGAAAAAAATGCTTTTAAAAGCCTTTGACGCTCCCAGCTGAACCGTGCGATCATCAGAGGCTTTAGTTTTTTACTTTTAAAAGCATTTTTTCGGCCGAAGAGATTGTAGAAAATGCTTTTAAAAATTTTTTAAAAAGAGCCTCTGATGATTGCGCGGCTCAGCTGGGCATTGGGGAGGGGGCAGGGATTTTTGCTACTGGTTCTCCGAACCACCCGCCTCCATCGCTACCGGATCGGGCAATCCAGTCTGAACCGGGAGCATTTTACCCCTGCAGACCGTTGTTCAGGGAGTTTTGCCTCAGTTAGGTAAAGATTAACAGAGTGGGAAGGCACCTTGGAGGTCATCCAGTCCAACCCTCGCCCCCCCCCAAGCAGGAGACCTGACACCGTTTCTGACAGACGGCAGCCCAGTCTCTTCTTGAAAGCCTCCAGGGATGAAGCTCCCACAACTTCCGAAGGCGACTTCTGTTCCATGGGTTGATGGTTCTCACCAGGGTGGATAAAAATCAATGATTTTTTTTTTTAAAATCGGATTATTTATTTATTTATTTTTTAAATCAGATTTTTTTTTATTTTTATTGAATTTATTTTAATAAAAATCTTTTGAGGTAAAAATCTATCGCAAGATAGTTTTCTATTTAAGATACATAAACAATTTAGTTTATTCAGCATGAAATGGAGCTTAGTTATGTAGCACGAGGCTGTATATTCTGCAACCCTGGGACTATCAGGGAGTCAACAGCGGGTCAAAGGAGTAGCAGAGATGACAGTTGCTCTTTAAAAATTATGACTGAAATCGAGTTGATTTAAATCAAGCCTTTTTACTAGTGATTTAAATCATGATTTAAATCATGATTTAAATCGACTCGATTTAAATCAAATCCAGCCTGGTTCTCACCGTCAGGAAATTCCTCCTCATTTCCAGGTTGAATCTCTCCTTGTTCAGTTTCCATCCATGATTCCTTGTCTGGCCTTCAGGTGCCTTGGAAAATAGGTTGATCCTCCTCCTGTCTGGGGCAGCCCCTCAAATATTGGAAGACGGTTATCATGTCTCCCCTGGTCCTTCTCTTCACTAGACTAGCCAGGCCCAGTTCCTGGAACCGTTCGTCGTATGTTTTAGCCTCCGGTCCCTTAATCATCCTGGTTGCTCTTCTCTGCACTCTTTCTAGAGTCTCAACATCTTTTTTTATAGTGTGGTGACCAAAACTGGATGCAGTACTCTAGGTGTGGTCTTACTAAGGCTTTGTAGAGTGGTGTTAGTACCTCCCTTGATCTTGACTGTATCCCTCTGTTAATGCAATTTAGGATTGCACTGGCTTTTTTGGCTGCTGCCTCACATGGTTGGCTCATATTATTATTATTATTATTATTATTATTATTATTATTATTATTATTAACAACAACAACAACAACAACAAAACAACAACAACAACAACAACAACAATAATAATAATAATAATAATAATAATAATAATAATAATAATAATAATAATAATAATAATAAAATTTATATACCGCCCTACTCCCGAAGGACTCAGGGCGGTGAACAGCCAAGATAAAATACACATAATACAAATGTTAAAAACCATTTAAAATATATTAAATACCATGGCCCGAAAACAAATTTAAAAACACCCCAATTTATAAGACAAATTTAAAATTTAAAACAATTTAAAAAGAGGTTAGGCCAGGCCAGCCTGCTGGAAAAGGAAAGTTTTAACCATATTTAACTGGTTGTCCATTAAGATTCCAAGGTCCCTCTTCACGGTTACTGCGATTAAACCTGGTTTCACCCAATCTATATGTCTACTTTTGGTTTTTTTCTTGCCTAAGTGTAAGAAAGACTTTACTTTCTCCACATTGAATTTCGTTTTTGTTAAGAGAGGGCCCAGGGTTCGAGTCTGTTGAGATCCACCTGGATCTTGAGCCTATCATCTAGGCCCGTGATGGCGAACCTATGGCCCGCGAGCCGAAAGTGGCATGCAGAGCCGTCTTTCCTGGCATGGCAGCCATCGCCTGTTGCTCTTCCGGTTTCTAGTGCATGTATGTGCACCGGCTAGGAAGGAAGGGAGGGAGGGAGGGAATGGCAGGAAGGAAGGAAAAGAGGGAGGGAGGGAATGAAAGGAAGGAAGGAAAAGAGGGAGGGAATGGAAGGAAGGAAGGAAAAGAGAGAGGAAGAGAATGGAAGGAAGGGAGAGAGGGAGGAAGCAAAGAAAAGAGGGAGAGAGAGGGAGGGAATGGAAGGAAGGAAGGAAAAGAGAGAGGGAGAGAATGGAAGGAAGGGAGAGAGGGAGGAAGGAAGGAGAAAAGGGAGAAAGGGAGGGAGGGAATGGAAGGAAGGGAGGAAAAGAAGGAGGGAGGGAGGAAGGAAAAGAGGGAGGGAGGGAATGGAAGGAAGGGAGGGAGGGAGGAAGGAAGGAAAAGAGGGAGGGAGGGAATGGAAGGAAGGAAAAGAGGGAGGGAATGGAAGGAAGGGAGGGAGGGAGGAAAAGAGGGAGGGAATGGAAGGAAGGGAGGAAAAGAGGGAGTGAGGGAGGAAGGAAAAGAGGGAGGGAGGGAATGGAAGGAAGGGAGGGAGGAAGGAAGAAAAAGAGGGAGGGAGGGAATGGAAGGAAGGGAGGGAGGGAGGAAGGAAGGAAAAGAGGGAGAGAGGGAGGGAGGGAATGGAAGGAAAAGAGGGAGGGAATGGAAGGAAGGGAGGGAGGGAGAAAAAGAGGGAGAGAGGGAGGGAATGGAAGGAAGGAAGGAGAAGAGGGAGGGAGGGAATGGAAGGAAGGGAGGGAGGAAGGAAAGAAAAGAGGGAGAGAGAGGGAGGGAATGGAAGGAAGGAAGGAAAAGAGGGAGGGAGGGAATGGAAGGAAGGGAGAGAGGGAGAAAAAGAGGGAGAGAGGGAGGAATGGAAGGAAGGAAGGAGAAGAGGGAGGGAGGGAATGGAAGGAAGGGAGGGAGGAAGGAAAGAAAAGAGGGAGAGAGAGGGAGGGAATGGAAGGAAGGAAGGAAAAGAGGGAGGGAGGGAATGGAAGGAAGGGAGAGAGGGAGAAAGGAAGGAGAAAAGGGAGAAAGGGAGGGAGGGAATGGAAGGAAGGGAGGGAAAGAGGGAGAGAAGGAGGGAGGGAATGGAAGGAAGGGAGGAAAAAAGGGAGAGAGAGAGGGAGGGAATGAGAGGGAGGGAGGGAATGGGAGGGAGGGAGGAAGGGAGGAAAAAAGGGGGAGGGAGGGAATGGAAGGGAGGAAGGGAGGAAAAGAAGGAGAGAGAGGGAGGGAATGGAAGGAAGTAAAAGAGGGAGGGAGGGAGGGAATGGAAGAGAGGAAAGGAGGGAGAGAATGGAAGGAAGGAAAAGCGGGAAGGAGGGAGAGAGGGAGAGAGGGAGGGAGCGGGAGGGGAGGATGGGAACGGAAGGAAGATCTCCCAATTGTGGTGGTGAAGTCAAGGACTCCCTGTATTATGGCAAGGCTGGCGGTAGGTCACAGCTCCCCGTTTACCACCTTTGACTCTGCAATTTCCTCTCTGCAGGGTGGCTCTACCACTTCCTCTCCTCCCCTGAGACACCCCAAACGGCCTCGCTAGCCCCACCCTTCGAAGGGAAGTGCGGGACTTCCTTTTTTTGCACGCTTTCGTGGGTGTGCATGTGTTTCTGGCAGACAAACAAGGGACAGAAAATAACACAATAACAGCGAGTCGGAAGGGACCTCGGAGGTCTTCTAGTCCAACCCTCTGCTCAAGCAGGAGATCCTACTACACCGTTTCAGACAAATAGAGTTATCCGATCTCTTCTTAAAAACCTCCACCTACAACTTCCGGCGGGCCAATCGTTCCGCTGAGGAATTGTCCTCAATTGTTAAGAAATTTCTCCTCAGTTCTAGGTTGCTTCTCTCCTTGATAAGTTTCCATCTGTTGCTTCTTGTCCTGCCCTCAGGGGCTTTGGAGAATAGGTGGACCCCGTCTTCTTTGGGGCAGCCCCTCAAATATTGGAAGACTGCTAAAGCAGGGGGAGCGTAGGGGGGTTACGCCCACACCCATAATTCAGTGCGCCCCGCCCCCGTGCATGCGTGCGCGACACCTCTGCGCTCCCCCCCCCGCTTATGGCACGCGATGACACGGTGGGCCCAGTAGGCCCGTTTTTTCGCCCTCCCCAGGCACCAGAGGCTTTCTTGGAGCCTGGGGAGGGCGAAAACAGTTTTCCCCATCCCCCCTGAGGCCGGAAACGGCCCGTTTGCCGACTTCCAGTGGGACTGGAGGGCCCGTTTTTTCACCCTCCCCAGGCGCCAGAGGCTTTCTTGGAGCCTGGGGAGGGCGAAAACAGCCTTCCCCACTCCCCCTGGAGGCCAGAAACGGCCTGTTTGCCAACTTCCGGTGGGACTGGAAGGCCCATTTTTCGCCCTCCCCAGGCGCCAGAGGCTTTCTTGGAGCTTAGGGAGGGCGAAAACAGCCTTCCCCACCTCCCCAGAAGCCCTCCGGAAGCCGGAAATAGCTTGTTTCCCGACTTCTGGTGGCCCCGGAAGGCCCAAAAATCAGCTGGCCGGCGCGCACATGCGCTCGCGTGCCCACCGATATGGCTCCGTGTTCCACAGGTGGCATGCGTGCCATAGGTTCGCCATCACGGTTCTAGAGTCTCAGCATTTTTTTTAATATATCGTGCCAACCAAAACTGGATGCAATGTTCCAAGCGTGGCCGTACCCAGGCCTTATCGAGTGCTATTAACACCGCCTGTGATCTTGATTCACGTGTGTGTGTGTGTGTGTGTGTGTGTGTGTGTGTGTGTAAGGGAGAGGAAAATCAACCTGAAAGTACATCAGGTAGCAACGGGCTGGCGTGTGATCAAAGGAAGCCTCTCTGCCCACCTCCCTCCCTGTTTCTATTAACACCCTGGATGGCATTCCTGCTGGCTGCCGAAGTTAACCAGGACAATGGAGCCTCTAAGCATGTACAGAGAGCTGCTTTGCTTTTTTGGTAGGGCTGAACACTGAAAGAAAGATTTGTAGGCAGGACGCAGCACTCTTTAAACCGAACTGTGGACTAACCTGCCAAGGAAGATGCCAGGGAAAAAGAGAGAAGGCGAAGGACAGTACATTGGCACATATGAACACACATGTGTGTGTGTGGGGAGGTGATTTTAATTTTCCCTGTTATTTTTTTTTTTTTTATGCAACTATCTAGAATAGCATTTCTCAAGCTTGTGGCTACTTGAAGAAGGTGGACTTCAACTCCCAGAATTCCCCAGGCAGCATGGAGGCTACCAACCTCAGCCGCTTACGATGGGTGGACTTCAACTCCCAGAATTCCCCAGCCAACCTCAGCCACTTAAGATGGGTGGACTTCAACTCCCAGAATTCCCCAGGCAGCATGGAGGTTAGCCACCTCAGCCGCTTAAGATGGGTGGACTTCAACTCCCAGAATTCCCCAGCCAGCATGGAGATTAGCCACCTCAGCCACTTAAGATGGGTGGACTTCAACTCCCAGAATTCCCCAGCCAGCATGGAGATTAGCCACCTCAGCCACTTAAGATGGGTGGACTTCAACTCCCAGAATTCCCTAGCCAACCTCAGCCACTTAAGATGGGTGGACTTCAACTCCCAGAATTCCCCAGCCAACCTCAGCCGCTTAAGATGGGTGGACCTCAACTCCCAGAATTCCCCAGCCGGCATGGAGATTAGCCACCTCAGCCACTTAAGATGGGTGGACTTCAACTCCCAGAATGCCCTAGCCAACCTCAGCCACTTAAGATGGGTGGACTTCAACTCCCAGAATTCCCCAGCCGGCATGGAGATTAGCCACCTCAGCCGCTTAAAATGGGTGGACTTCAACTCCCAGAATGCCCTAGCCAACCTCAGCCACTTAAGATGGGTGGACTTCAACTCCCAGAATTCCCCAGCCGGCATGGAGATTAGCCACCTCAGCCACTTAAGATGGGTGGACTTCAACTCCCAGAATTCCCCAGCCGGCATGGAGATTAGCCACCTCAGCCGCTTAAGATGGGTGGACTTCAACTCCCAGAATTCCCCAGACGGCATGGAGATTAGCCACCTCAGCCGTTTAAGATGGGTGGACTTCAACTCCCAGAATTCCCCAGCCGGCATGGAGATTAGCCACCTCAGCCGCTTAAGATGGGTGGACTTCAACTCCCAGAATTCCCCAGCCGGCATGGAGATTAGCCACCTCAGCCGCTTAAGATGGGTGGACTTCAACTCCCAGAATTCCCCAGACGGCATGGAGATTAGCCACCTCAGTCGCTTAAAATGGGTGGACTTCAACTCCCAGAATTCCCCAGCCGGCATGGAGATTAGCCACCTCAGTCGCTTAAGATGGGTGGACTTCGACTCCCAGAATTCCCCAGCCGGCATGGAGATTAGCTGCCTCAGTCACTTATAATGGGTGGACTTCAACTCCCAGAATTCCCCAGCCGGCATGGAGATTAGCCACCTCAGCCGCTTAAGATGGGTGGACTTCAACTCCCAGAATTCCCCAGGCAGCATGGGAGATAGCAACCTCAGCCGCTTAAGATGGGTGGACTTCGACTCCCAGAATTCCCCAGGCAGCATGGAGATTAGCCACCTCAGTTGCTTAAAATGGGTGGACTTCAACTCCCAGAATTCCCCAGCCGGCATGGAGATTAGCCACCTCAGCCGCTTAAGATGGGTGGACTTCAACTCCCAGAATTCCCCAGGCAGCATGGAGGCTACCAACCTCTGCTGATTAAAATGGCTCCCCATCTTAAGCGACTGAGTTGGCAGCTTCTATGCTGCCTGGGGAATTCTGGGAGTCGAAGTCCACCCATCTTCATGTGTCCCACAAGCTTCAGAAACATCCATCTAGAACCTACAAGGATTCTCTCCCGCCCCACACCCTTTATAAGATTAGAAACTGTGGCAGACGCCAACAAACCAGCCCAGCTGGGAATTATGGATCCTGTTATTCCATACCAAGGTGGAGCATCCCACCTCTTCCGTCTTGAATACCTAAGCAGTGTAGGCCAATATATATTTGGCACACAGACATTTCTCTCTGCAAAAAAGGATCTAACGAAACCCCTGAGAGACCCAACCTCAGACTGCCCCCACCATCATCCACAGCCGAACCAAGAAGGAACCAAACCTGAGAAAAATCCAGGAACATCCTCACCAGACCTGCCTCCCTCACCCCACCCCACAAACGGGGTCTTTAACCCTAATCCTCTGCCTCCAATGGAAGCCACCACCCCTCGCTGAGGGTCTTAACTTGCAAAATCCTGAGTTATTTCCACAACAAAGTCCTAAAGCTAAACACGGTTTGGCCAAAACATGGTCAGGTGAGGCTCGGTTAGCTGGTGAGGCCAATATCCCTCCCGTATTGTGTGAATGCAATGAACAGCCTGGATGCCTAGAACGGGTGAATTAAGCACCCTGGACAGTGGGAGGGGGGAGAAAAAAAACAGGAATAAATTGGGAATTTCTTCCTAGGAAAAAAAAAAGTGGGGGATTTTTTTGGGAAGTGGGGAAGGGGGTTTTGAAGTGTGCAGAAAGAAAAATTTGGGGGCATTTTGGGGTTTGATTGATTGATGGAATGGATCCGCCATCCATCAGGTAGCAAAAGGATTCTCTTTTATGGTGATTGATCTGGGCGGCAAAAATCGTGCCTCATCCTGCTTCCCCCCCCCCCATTGGAGCGAAGGAGTCGAGGGTCCCTTGATTTGGGGTGGGGTGGGGGGCAAAGAGGCATATTTGTGATTTTTATTTTTTTTAAAAAAGGCCTTTATTTACCCCCTCACAGATGGAGAGAGAGAGAGGGAGAGAGAGAGAGGGAGAGAGAGAGAGAGAGAGAGAGAGAGAGAGAGAGAGAGAGAGAGAGAGAGAGAGAGAGAGAGAGGGAGGAAATGGTGCTACTAGTCCTTATGATTTTCAGGAATTCAAGACCAGGGTTTCCGGATGCGGGGAATGGGGGGTGGGGGTTGCCCTCCTGTGATGGCCAAGGGACAGACATGTGGGATTTGGGCAGGAGGAAACACACAGAACCAAAAGTGAAAGGGACCCCCCACTCAAGATAGGGGGAGTGGGTGGGTGGGTGGGAAACAAGCCCTACCCCCCCTCTCGTGGGCGAAGAGGGGAGGGCGGGGATGGGGCAGGAGGGAAGCCAGGCAGTGTGGGGGGGGGGGTGATGGGTGTGGGGGAAGAAGGGGGGAAGGAAGGGAAGGGAAGATAAGGAAGGAAGGATGGAAAGAAGGAAGGATGGATGGAGAGAAAGAAGGAAGGAAGGAAGGAAGGGAGGATGGATGGATGGATGGATGGAAAGAAAGAAGGAAGGAAGGATGGAAAGAAGGAAGGAAGGGAGGGAGGATGGATCGAAAGAAGGAAGGAAGGAAGGAAGGAAGGATGGAAAGAAGGAAGGACGGAAAGAAAGAAGGAAGGAAGGAAGGGAGGATGGATGGAAAGAAAGAAGGAAGGAAGGAAGGAAGGAAGGAAGGAAGGAAGGAAGGGAGGGAGGATCGATGGAAAGAAAGAAGGAAGGAAGGAAGGGAGGATCGATGGAAAGAAGGAAGGAAGGAAGGATGGAAAGAAGGAAGGACGGAAAGAAAGAAGGAAGGAAGGGAGGGAGGATGGATGGAAAGAAAGAAGGAAGGAAGGATGGAAAGAAAGAAGGAAGGGAGGGAGGATGGATGGAAAGAAAGAAGGAAGGAAGGATGGAAAGAAGGAAGGAAGGAAGGATGGAAAGAAGGAAAGAAGGACCAGTATCCCCCCCACCCTCATTCCTGCTTGCAGAGGAGGGGGGGGGTCTCCCTTAACAGGGTCTTTTCTTTGGGGTGGATGAGCTGGGGGGGGTCTTCCTTTGCCCAAGACAATCCGCACCTTGCTTTTGGGGGGGGGGGGTCGATGCAACGAGCGAGGCAGAGCTGCTGCGGGCACGGGGATGCCCCCCTCGCCCCCTCCCTCCCCCTTCTCTCCCCCCCCACCCACCCCACCCTTGGAATAGGTGGGGAGGGGGTCCCCCGCCTACCTTGCAGCTCGCGACCAACCTCCCACCCGGCGCGGGCCATCTCAGCTGCGGCAGGAGCCGGCACATGCCTGGGCTGCTGGGGCGGCGGTGGGAGCCACGGAGGCTGCGCATTCGCCTTCTCTGTCTCTCCCCCCCCCTCTCTCTCCCCCCCCCCACTTCTCCCCCTCCCCTCCTTCCTCCACGGGCACCGGTTGCTGGGGTGGAGGCGAGCAGACGACCCTCTCCCCACCCAGACTTTCCCTCCCCCCTTCTTCCCCACATCACTCCTCTCCAGGGTCTTCTCTTGAATTACCTCCCCCTCCCCAATTAGGAAGGGGGAAGCCCCCCCACTTGTAGAAAGCACTGCCCCCCCCAAGGGGAAGGGGGGAGCGCTCTGGGACCCCCACCCCCCCAGCTGACCCCCACTCTCTCCCCCCCCACTCTTCCCACTTGCCCCTGGAGGTGTTTTGAGCAAGGGCAGAGATTACAAAAGGGGGGGGCTCCTTTCTCACCCCCCCACTTGAGAGACACAGGCTTAGATTTGGGGGACCCCTCTTGTCCCCAAGGGGAGGGGGCTTTCCAGGATGCCCCCCCTCCTGTCACTTTCCCTGGGAGGTTTGAACATGGGCAGAGATTACAAAGTGGGAGTCCTTTCTCACCCATGCCCACCCCCCCCCCCACTCGAGAGACACAGTCTTAGATTTGGGGGACCCCTCTTGTCCCCAAGGGGAAGGGGCTTTCCAGGATGCCCCCCCCACCCTCCTGTCACTTTCCCTGGGAGGTTTGAACAAGGGCAGAGATTACAAAAGGGGGGGGTCCTTTCTCACCCGTGCCTACCCCTCCCCACTCCAGAGACACAGTCTTAGATTTGGGGGACCCCTCTTGTCCCCAAGGGGAAGGGGCTTTCCAGGACGCCCCCCCACCCTCCTGTCACTTTCCCTGGGGAGAGTCAAATCTAGGTTTGAACAAGGGCAGAGATTGCAAAAGGGGGGGGCTCCTTTCTCACCCGTGCCCCCCCCACTCGAGAGACACAGTCTTAGATTTGGGGGACCCCTCTTGTCCCCAAGGGGAGGGGGCTTTCCAGGATGTCCCCCACCCTCCTGTCACTTTCCCTGGGAGGTTTGAACAAGGGCAGAGATTACAAAAGGGGAGGGGGTCCTTTCTCACCCGTGCCCCCCCCACTCGAGAGACACAGTCTTAGATTTGGGGGATGCCTCTTGTCCCCAAGGGGAGGGGGCTTTCCAGGACGCCCCCCACCCTCCTGTCACTTTCCCTGGGAGGTTTGAACAAGGGCAGAGATTACAAAAGGGGGGGTCCTTTCTCACCCGTGCCTACCCCTCCCCACTCCAGAGACAGAGTCTTAGATTTGGGGGACCCCTCTTGTCCCCAAGGAGAAGGGGCTTTCCAGGACGCCCCCCCACCCTCCTGTCACTTTCCCTGGGAGGTTTGAACAAGGGCAGAGATTACAAAAGGGGGGGTCCTTTCTCGCCCGTGCCCCCCCCCACTCGAGAGACACAATCTTAGATTTGGGGGACCCCTCTTGTCCCCAAGGGGAGGGGGCTTTCCAGGACACCCCCCACCCTCCTGTCACTTTCCCTGAGGAGAGTCAAATCTAGGTTTGAGTAAGGGCAGAGATTGCAAAGGTGGGGGGGGGGGTCCTTTCTCACCCCTGCCCTGATGAGAGACACGGGCTTAGATTTTGGGGGGGGGACCCCTTCTCATTTATCCTGCAGACCCTTCCCACCTCCCCAAAATTGGCTCTCAAGGAGGCCAGAATTGCCCCGGGCCGGCACGCCTCCGAGCGAATTCTCTTCTAAGATGGAAAAGCAAACCATGGTTGCTTAAGAGGCGAATCGCTCCATTCCTCTGGCATCTAATTTCTCCTCAGACAAATGACACAAGCTGGCTTAACAGGCCTGGGAATCTCAGTTTGTCGGGTCAACAGGTGGATTTTCCCCCCAAGATCTGCGTGCTAAAATGAGCCAGGCCTGTTGGGCGCCCTTGACGGGCCGCGATGTAAATCCATCGGCCCGAAAATAAATCGAATTGCACTAAGATGGAGGGTGCAAAGTGCTGCCCTTCATTTAAATATATATATATATATATATGATTAAAATGACTTGCTCTTGCGTTTCGGCCATAAATGATATGAATGCGTTTTAATGTTTTTAATGTTTTTAATTTTTAAATGTTTTTTTTTTAAAGTTTTTATTGAATATAAATATTAAAAAAGACATACGTAACATATATACAACAAACATTTAT
Organism: Pituophis catenifer annectens; assembly: GCF_029215685.1. Classification (NCBI taxonomy): domain Eukaryota; kingdom Metazoa; phylum Chordata; class Lepidosauria; order Squamata; family Colubridae; genus Pituophis; species Pituophis catenifer. Next base: position 4,199,174 of record NW_027256895.1, read on the forward strand.
ACAACATATACACAAAAAGAGTATAATTTCTTCTTAAGCATTTTTTCAGAGTGACATTCTACAATTCTACTTACGATATATTCCTTCACCTCTCCTTAATCTAATAACATTTTTTATTATATATATATATAATAAAAGACACTTCTAATTTTACGTGGGAGAAGACCCGAATAACCAAAGACCTACATACAAACACCATATATATATATATATTTAAATCGGTAATATTTCCCCCTATATTTTTTGTATATTTCTGATTTTTAACCAATTATAACAATTATTCCATATTTTATAATAATCTGATTCTTCTCTTTCTTGTAATTCTTTGGTTAACCTATCCATTTCAGCGCACTCTAAAATTTTTCCTATTATTTCTGTTTCACTTGGTATTTTTTCTTGCTTCCAATTTTTTGCGTAAGTTATTCTTGCAGCAGTTAATATGTGAATTGTGAGATATTTGATAATAAATATCAAATAATTGCAAATAAATTCTGGTCTAACATCAAAAAATGGTTGGAACAAATTTTTAAATGTTTTTTATTAGGATTTTAAATGTATTGTGAGCCGCCCTGAGTCTTCAGAGAGGGGCGGCATATAAATTGAATTAAATTGAAATTGAATACTTGCAGATCAAAATGATCAAAATCATCCTGATATGATTAAAAACGACTGGCACAAATCAAAATCATTCTTTCTGGGGGCTCGGAAAGAGTCAACGGAAGAGGCTGGCTTTAAAAAAAGAAAAAAGGAACATAAAGCCATATCACAAGAAACCAACAAACCAACAATGATGGTTTAACCAGGGATCTCGTACCTCCACTGCCAGCTTGGCAGCCAAACCAAGATTTCACCACCTCAGACATTTTAAAATGTGTGGACTTCCAACTCCCAGAATTTCCCCAGCCTCAAAGTTTTAGGAAAAGTGAAATTGATCACGTCCTTATTAGAAAAATCAAAAGAAATTCTTATTAAATTCTTAATTAGACGGATAAAACCAATTCTTATTAGACGATCAAACAAATTCGACAATTGTCATCAGCATGTCGGTGACTGGCGTTTGAGTAGTTTTCGGAGTGGGTTAATACACGTCCTCGACTTATGACTACAATTGAGCAAAAAAAAAAAAAATTCCATTGCTAAGCGAGAGTTTCGTCCCATTTTACGACCTTCCTTTCTTGTCACCGTTGTTAAGTGAGTCACTGCAGTCGTTAAGTTAGTCACACGGTTTGTTAAGGGAATCTGGCTTCCTCATGGACTGTGCTTGTCCGAAGGGCGCAAAAGGAGATCACATGACACACACACACACACATCGGGACGTTGCGACAGTCATAAATACGAGTCAAGCTGCCGAGCGTCCGAATTTTGATTCCGTGACCGCGAGGATGCTGCGACGGTCGTTAAGTGTGAAAAACACTTTTTTTTTGCAGCGCCCTTGTTAACTCTGAACAGTCACTAAGCGAGCGGTTGTAAGTCGAGGACTAGCTGTAAAGAGGAAAGAAACACAGGAGAATGGTGGATTGGCTAAGACGCTGAGCTTGTCGCTCAGAAAGGTCAGCAGTTCAGCGGTTCGAATCCCTCGTACAGGTCTCCTGCGTGAAAAGGGGGTTGGACTAGATGATCTCCAAGGTCCCAACTCTGTTACTGTTACTATATTATGTTAGCCCAATATTGCTGGTCGTTTCATTTTTTAAAAATCCATTTATTTCTTTATTTTTGCCAGACACCGAACAGACTTTGGTTCGATATTGCAAAAGTGAAGAAGAGCCAATAGAAAACTAGAAATAAAAGAGAAGCAGCTTGGAAAAAGGGGCCCAATCCACTTTCTCGTTGCTGCTTCCCCAAATTGCTCCAAACAATTTCCTGGTTACCAGCAAACTTTTTAAATAGAAGATAAATTTCCCTTTTTTTAAAAAACAAAAACAAAAGTCAGACTCGGAAAACGATGCAATAAAGGTTAGAAAGTTGGACGTTAAAAATACTTCTGAATGATACAGTTAGTCCTCGACTTAATGACCGCAACGGCATTGAAAAAAGGGACTTAGAACCATTTTTCACACTTACGACTGTTTAGATTCGAACGCTTGACCAGGGAGTCAGATTTATGACGGTTGCGGTGTCCTGGGGTCGTGCGACCTTCGGACAAGCAATGTTCAATGGGAGGGAGCCAGACTCGCTTAACAACCGTGTGACTTGTAATTTTAATGACTGCAGTGATTCACTTAACAACGGCGGCAAGGAAAGTCGTAAAACGGGGCAAAGCTCACTTAACAAAGTTCTTGCTTAGCGCTAAAGATTTAACAGATTAGCCGAGTTGGAAGGGACCTTGCAGGTCATTTAGTCCAACCCCCTGCCGGAGCAGGAGACCCTACATCTGCCCCTACCTAGGATCGAACTCACAACCTCCTGATTGTGAGGCAAAAGCTCCACTTCTAGGCCACCGGGTCTGTAACGTAAGATAAACTTGGGGATCCATTGTGGTCGTAAGTGTGAGGATTAACTGTAATAATGTCCAAGGAGGCTGAAACATCCATCGGCCAGAGAGGTTTTAATCTGGATTGGTGTGCAGAGATGGAAGGGGTGGATTGGATGACCTCGATGGATCCCTTTTGGGATTCTACAGTTCCATGGCAGTTTTGGAAACACTGAGCTTGTCGATCAGAAAGGTCGGCAGTTCGGCGGTTCGAATCTCTAGTACAGGACTCCTGTGTGAGCAGGGGGCTGGACTAGATGACCTCCAAGGTCCCTTTGTTACTGTTTACTGTTTTACTTTATCTCACTCTTTTTCACCCCCTCCTGGAGTGTTTATAGAGGGGAACTAAAACCAGTTTTCCAACCCGTTTATAACCACATCGATTTAAAAATAAAAATTTACCTCATAAACCGAAACCGAACGTGCCAATTTTGGAGGAAGATTATAAAATAAGGTGGTTTTTTTTTTTTTAAAACGGTTTCATTGAAGGGCCCTAGGATTGAAGAGACTTTTAATCTAAAACTTGGATTTGCAAGTCCATTGTGGATTTAAAAAAAAAAAAATTAAAAAAAAACTCTGCACATGCTCAGGGAACGGTGGCTTTTCTGGAAACCTCAAAAGCCAGAAATGTGGCAGGAAGGGACGAATAACAGTAGAATCGGTAAGAGGGAGAGAGTCCGGATTGCTACAGCTTGTTTTTTTTTCCTCCTCCGTTTGTGTGGTGTGTATGTGTGTGTGTGCGTTTTGTGTTTTTTTGTGCGTTGTCGTTTCGGTCTGCCTCATTTTGGGCTTGACTTCCTGTTGTTGGGGCTCGGTTGCCTCTTTTCTTGCCCAACCACTTCCTTTCCATCTGTAAGTGAATTCTGGGCTTCTGAAGAGAGACCCTTTTTTAAAAGTCCTCGGCTTACGACCACAACTGAGCCCAAAATGTCTGTCGCTAAGGAAGACACGGCCTCATTTTACCAGGTTTCTGGCCACTGTTGTTAAGTGAGTTGCTGCAGTTAAACTACTAACATGGTTCCTTCTTCCTGTCTTTTCCTTCCTTCCATTTTTTTCTTTCTTCCTGCTTTCCACCTCTCCTTTCTTCCTCCCTCCTTCCATTTTTTTCTTTTGTTCATTTCTTATTTTTTTTCTTCCTTCCTTTTGACCGTTTTCCTTTCTTCTTCCTTTTTTTTTCCTTCTTCCTTTCAATCTTCCTCTTTTCTTGCTTCCTTCTTTCTACCCTTTTCCTTCCTTCCTTCCATTTTTATCACCTTCTTTCTTTCTACATCACTTTTATTTCTTTCCTCCCTCCCATTTCCTGTTCTTCTCTTCCATTTTTCTTTTATTTCTTCCTTCCTTCTACCTCACTTTCCTTCCTCCCTCTTCCTTTCTTCTATTTTCCTTTTTTGTTCTTCCTTTCTACCTCTTTTTCCTTCCTTCCTTCCTCCCTCTCCCTTGCTTCCATTTTTCCTTTCTTTCTTCCTTCTATTTTTCCTTGCTTTTCTTCCTTTTTACATCTCCTTCCTTCCTTCTATTTTTCATTTCTTCCTTTCTACCTCTCCTTCTTTTTCCTTCCTTCCTTCCTCCCTCTTCCTTGCTTCCATTTTTCCTTTCTTCCTTCCTTCCATTTTTCCTTGCTTTTCTTCCTTTCTATGTCTCCTTCCTTCCTTCTATTTTTCATTTCTTCCTTTCTACCTCTCCTTCCTTCCTTCCTCCCTCTTCCTTCCTTCTATTTTTCCTTCCTTCCTTCCTTCCTTCCTTTCCTTCCTTCAATTCTTTCTCTTTCCTTTCTTCTTTTTACCTTTCTTTTCTTTTATCACCTTCTTTCTTTCTACACCACTTTTCTTTATTTCCTCCCTCCCTCCCATTTCCTTTGTTCTTTTTTCTTCCATTTTTCTTTTATTTCTTCCTTCCTTCTACTTCACTTTCCTTCCTCCCTCTCTTCTTCCTTTCTTCTATTTTCCTTTTTTGTTCTTCCTTTCTACCTTTCCTTCTTTTTCCTTCCTTCCATTTTTTTCTTTCATTCTTCCTTCCTCCCTCCCTTCCATTTTTCTTTCCTTCCTTCCTTCCTCTTTCTTTCTTTCTCTTTTTTTCTCTCTCTCTCCTTTCCTTCCTTCCTTCCTTCTTTCCTCCCTCTTTCTTTCCTTCTATTTTTCCTTCCTTCCTTCCATTTTTCCTTCTCTCCCTCCCTCCCTTCGCCATTCAATCCTCATTCCTTCTCTTCCCTCCACCAAGAAGGCTGCCCAGCCTCATATAGAGACGAATATATTCCCCCTCCCCTCTCAAGCTTCCTGGGGCAGCGCAGGAAAACCCGAGCAAGAACTCCCTCAGGGAGGCGACAGGCCACCTCCTCCCTCCTCCGAGACTCCGCCCCCTCCTCCTCCTCTCCCCCCGCCCCCCAACACCACTCCGCCAGCAGCCTCCCTCCCAGGGCGGTGTCGAGATCGCGCGCTCGAGGAACTCTCGCGGTGCTTGACCGCCTGCCTCCCTCCCTCCCTCTGCAAGGCGCAGCCCTGGCCTCGCCCGCCCGAGGGCGCTCGCTACCCCCCTCCTCCTCGCTCTGCCCCCGCCCCCGCCCCTCCCACTTTCACTCCCCAGATTCGGGTTTGCATTGCAGGCGGAGCTGCGCGGGATCCAAAGGTCCCCATGCAAAGAGCGCTGCTCTCCGCCGGCCGCCTTGCTTGGAGCCGCTTTGCGAGGATGAGCAGCACCTCAGCCGGCCGCTCCCTGGCCGAGAAGGTGGCCCTGGTGACGGCCTCCACCGAAGGGTAAGCAAGGGAGGGGGAAAGAAACTGCCAAACTTTGGGAGACTGCAACTCCCAGAATGCACCGGGCTCGGGTCGCCTGCGACCACCCGACCCCCCCTTCTAAGGGCATGCTGGGAATTGTGGTTCTCTCTCCCCCTCAAACACACATAGGATCTGCAGGAGGCCAGGAGGGGAACTTTTTGGGCGCCCAAATGGAAGAGAAGAGAATGGCCGGATTTTGGAAAGAGGAAGGAAGGGAGGAAAGCACTTTGCACTCGCTCAGAGGCACTCTTGCCAGCCTTACCAGCCCCTCCCGCTTGAAATTAAACCTTGGGGTGCACTTTTGAAGGAGAGATGAGGAGCCACTTCTTGGGGTTCTGCTGAAGATGTGACTTTTTGTGTTCTTCCTTCCTTCCTTCCTTCCTTCCTTCCTTCCTTCCTTCCTTCCCTCCCTCCCTCCCTCCCTCCCTCCCTCCCTCCTTTCTTACTCCTTCCATCCTCTTCCTTCCTTCTTCCTTCCTTCCTCTCTTCTTCTTCTCCTTCCTTCCCTCCCTCCATTCTTCCTTTCCTTCTTTGCTCCTTCCTTCCTCCTTTCTTTCTTCCTCTCCTCTTATTTGCTCCTTCTCCTTCCTTCCCTCCCTCCATTCATCCTTTCCTTCTTTGTTCCTTCTTTCCCTCCTTTCTTTCTTCCTTCTTCTCTTCTCTGCTCCTTCTCCTTCCCTCCCTCCCTCCATACTTCCTTTCCTTCTTTGCTCCTTCCTTCCTTCCTCTCCTCGTATTTGCTCCTTCTCCTTCCCTCCCTCCCTCCCTCCCTCCCTCCATTCATCCTTTCCTTCTTTGCTCCTTCCTTCCTTCCCTCCTTTCTTTCTTCCTTCTTCTCTTCTCTGCTCCTTTTCCTTTCTTCCCTCCTTCCCTCTCTCCTTCCCTCACTCCTTCCTCCCTTCTCTCTCCCCTCCTTTCTTTGTTTCCCCTCCTTTTCCTTCTTTTCTTCCCTCCCTCCTTTCTCCCATTCTTCCTTTCCTTCTTTGCTCCTTTCTTCCTTCTTACTTCCTCTATTCTGTTTGCCCTTCCTTCCCTCCCTCCCTCCCTTCTCTTTTTCTTTCTTTCTCTCTTTCTTTTCCTTCCTTCCTTCCTGTTTGTATCCCACCTTTATTATTTTACAAGTAACTTAAGGCAGCGAGTTTCTTTCCAGTTTCTTTCCTGGATCAAGGCTGCAGTTACCGGCCAACTTAACGAATTCCCGTTGCTGTAAGCTTTTGCAACAACCTGTTTTGTGACCTGATTCAACGGAATTAGTTTCAGCTCAGATCCCCTCCTTTCTGCCTTTCTCCCACTTCGGGCTACGATTTTGAAATGATTTCAAAATCACGATTTCAAAATCACGATTTCACTCGGCTGTAGCTTTCGACACTAGTCAGGTGTGTTAAATTGTGGATCCGGCTGATCTGGGTTGGAAACAGCTGATGTAATTTCAAACCTTGAACTGAAGGTCTATACCATATACAGGCAGTCCTCACTTAACAACTGTCATAACTTCCATGGTTGTTAAGTGAGGACTCCCTGTATACTGTACAGGTAGTCCTTGACATACAACAGTCGAGGACTACCTGTACAGTTTTTCACATTTAAGACAGATCCACTTAACGGCCATCTGACGAACTTAACAGCCGCAGTGATTCACTTAACAACCGTGTGGCAAAGAAGGTCGTAAAACGAGGCGAAGCTCGCTTAACAAGCGTCTCACTTAGCGATGTAGGGCTCCATGGTGGTCGTAAGTCGAGGACGGCCTATATCGTTTACCCTTGGTGTAGACAAGCAAGGTTCCCTTAGTAACCGTGTAACTGACTTAACAACTCGAGCGATTCACTTAACGACGGTGACAAGAAAGGTTGCAAAAGGAGGCAAAACTCACTTCGCAACTGTCTTGCTCAGCGACGGAAAGTTTGGGCTCCGTTATGGTCGTACGCCGAGGACTATCCGTACCTGTTTTATCTGCAGAATGGCACCAAGAATTGCACGGAAAAGCCGGATACATCCTATTACAGGTTGTCCTTGACTTATGACCACAGTCGAGCCCAAAATTCCTGTCGTTTGTGAGGCAAATTTCACCTTATTTTACGACTTTTCTTGCCACCGTTGTTAACTGAATCCCTGCCGTTGTTAAGTTAGTAACAAGGTCGTTAAGTGAAGCTGGCTATCCAATTGTCGGAAGGTCGCAAAAGGGGATCACGTGACCCCCCCAACCCCGGGGATACTGCGACCGTCATAAATATGAATCAGTTGCCAACCGTCTGAATTTTAATCTTGTGGCCATGGAGATACTGCAACGGTCGTAAAGTGTGAAAAATGGCCGTAGGTCACTTTTTTCAGTGCTGTGGTAACTTCGAATGGTCACTAAGTGAATCGCTGCAGTTCTTAAATTTTGAGACAGTCGTTAAGTGAATCCGAGCTTCCCCCTTGACTTGGGCCTCGTGAGAAGTTCACCAAAGGGGGAGCACGGGACACTGCGAACCCTCGTAAATATGAGTCAGTCACCAAGCGTCCGAAATTTGGATGGCGTGACCACGAGTGCGACGGTCGCAAGTGTGGAAAACGCTCCGAAGTCGCTTTCTTCAGCGTCCTGGTAACTTTGAACGGTCACTAAATGAACGGTTGTAAGTCCAGGTCATCCTGTATTACGTTTCTGTCTCGGCAGAATTGGCTTAGCCATCGCACGCCGGCTGGCACAAGACGGGGCACACGTGCTGGTGAGTAGCCGGAAGCAGGCCAACGTGGACCGGGCGGTGGCCGAATTGCAGGCCGAGAATCTCAGCGTGTCAGGATTGGTGTGCCACGTGGGGAAGGCAGAAGACAGACGGCGCCTAATGGATGTGGTAAGCGCCCCCTCCTCCATGGTGTATCTTGCCCCATTGTTTCACTACCGGCAGTCCTTGACTTACGACCGCAATCGAGCCCAGCATTTCTGTCACTAAGTGAGACAGTTCAGCGAATTTCGCCCCGTTCTGCCACTTTTCTACCCACCGTCGTTAAGCGAATCACCGCCGTTCTTAAGTTAGCCACGCGGTTGTTAAGCAAATCCGGCTTCCCCATTGACCTGGCTCGTCAGAAGATCGCAAAAAGGAGATCGTGTGACCTCCGGACACTGCGACTGTCATAAGTACAGTACGAACCACTTGCCAAGCGTCGGAATTTTGATCCCGACAACGGTGGTTAAGCGTGAAAAACGGTCATAAGTCATTTTTTTCAGTGCCGTTGTAACTTCGAACCGTCACTAAATCATCATCGTCTTTCAACGACCCCATCATCCCTTGCGGGGTGGAATCTGGGCAACTGAATGGAGCTAGCAGAGTGTTTTTTAAATGGCCAGATGCCTTTCCTGTTGCCAGTGCGGAGTTTTGTTCAGCAGATATATTCTCAGTCTGCCCAGAGAGAGAAATAGCTGCCTCTATTTAGGATTGAATTCACAGCCTCCTGATGCAAAGAGAACATCTCCACTGAACTACATGAAATCTTCGGTCTTTGTTGGAGGGAAGGTGGAGTACCACAGGACATGAAGGATGCAAATATCTGTATTTACAAGAATGAAGGTGACGGGTGACTGTAACAACTCGTGACATCTCTCTTCTTAGTGTCTTCTTCTACAACCTGCTTGCCCGTGTCGTACTGAAGAGGCTCCAGGTGCTATCTAGAATCACAGTGCGGATTTCGAGCTGACAGGTCCACTACTGACATGGTATTTTCCCTTAGATAGTTGCAGGAGAAATGCAGGGAACAAAGACAGCCACTTTTCGTAGCCTTCATAGATCTCACGAAGGCTTTTGACTTGGTTATTTATTTATTTATTTATTTATTTATTTATTTATTTATTTATTTATATAAATTTATATACCGCCCTTCTCCCGAAGGACTCAGGGCGGTGGACAGCCGGAATTAAGATACATATAATATAAAAGTTAAACACAACTAAAATAAATTAAATCGATCGGCCTCCCAATTTAAAACCCCACATCTATACAATTTAAAAAAAAAACTAACCCATAAGACTTTTTAGGCTAGGCCGGCTTGGTGGAATAAAAACGTCTTCAGGGCCTTACGGAAAGTACGGAGGTCCGGGATCAGTCGTATTCCGGGAGGGAGCTCATTCCAGAGGGCGAGTGCCCCCACAGAGGAGGCTCTCCCCCTGGGGGCCGCCGGCCGACATTGCTTGACCGACGGCACCCTGAGGAGGCCCTCTCTGTGAGAGTGTATTGGCCTCACGGTGGCAGAAGGCGGTCTCGTAAATACCCGGGCCCTAAGCCATGGAGCGCTTTAAAGGTGAGAACTAATACCTTGAAGTGCACCCGGAAGACCACTGGGAGCCAGTGCGGCTCGCGCAGGAGAGGTGTTACATGGGAGCGCCAAGTTGCTCCCATAATCGCCCACGCGGCCGCGTTCTGGACCAATTGGAGCCTCCGGGTGTTCCTCAATGGGAGCCCCATGTAGAGAGCGTTACAGTAGTCCAGGCGAGAAGTGACTAGGGCATGCGTGTTAGCAGGGACGGCCTTTATAAAATTCTCCTCAAGATTGGATGTCCACCTCAGCTCCTCAACATCATCAGGTCCTTTCATGAGGAAATGAAGGGCACTGTTGTTTTTGATGGCTTAACTTCAGATTCCTTTGATATTCAAAGTAGAGTCTTTGTCTTTGTCTTTTGTCTTTTATTAGATTTATCTACCGCCCTACTCCCGAAGGACTCAGGGCGGTGAACAGGCACAAAATAAAATACATAAATACAAAAGTTGAAAAATATAATTAAAACCAGATTAAATAATTTAGCCCAAGACAATTAAAAAATCCCAATAATTTAAAACAAATTAAAATTTCAATGTAAAAGAATTTTAAAACAGGGGAGAAAATTAGGCCAGGCCGGCTTGCTGGAATAGAAGAATCTTAAGAGCACGGCGGAAAGTGCGTAGATCCGGGATCCTCCGTATCTATGGGGGGAGCTCGTTCCAGATAGTGGGTGCCCCCACAGAGAAGCCCCACCCCCTGGGGGCCGCCAGTCGACATGGTTTAGCTGACGGCACCCGGAGGAGCCCCTCTCTATGAGAGCGTACCGGCTGGTGGGAGGCTGCTTGTGGTAGTAGGCGGTCCCGTAAATAACCAGGTCCTAAGCCATGGAGCACTCTAAAGGTGGTAACCAGAACCTTGAAGCGTACCCGGAAGACCACCGGGAGCCAGTGCAGCTCGCGCAGGAGAGGTGTCACATGGGAGTGCCATGTTGATCCCATAACCACCCGCGCGGCCACACTCTGCACCAGTTGGAGCCTCCGGGTGCTCCTCAAGGGGAGCCCCATGTAGAGAGCGGCCAACTTTATTTGGGATCTTTTTTGCTGTCATGCTGAAACATGCTTTTGGAACTGCGACAGTGGGTATTTACCTCAGGACCAGATCAGACGGAAAACTCTTTAATCTCTCTAGATTGAGAGCAAAGTCTAAAGTCCAGCTGAAATGCTTACGGGATTTCCGCTTGGCTGATGATGCTGCCGTCACTGCTCACTCACTCTGCTGAAGACTTTCAACAACTTATGGACAGTTTTAGCAAGGCCTGCCAAGACTTTGGACTAACAATCAGCCTGAAAAAAAAACACAAATAATAGGTCAGGACGTGGAATCACCTCCTTGTATTACAATCTTTGCACAAGAACTGGAGGTCGTCCATGGCTTTGTGTACCTCGGCTCAACTATCTCTGACACTCTCTCTTTAGATACTGAGTTGAATAAACGTATTGGTATTTATTTATTTATTTATTTTATTTATCAAATTTCTATACCGCCCTACTCCCGAAGGACTCAGGGTGGTGAACAGCCAAAATAAAATACAGATAATACAAACATTAAAAACCCATTAAAATTATTACATTTTTTGACCAAACCAAATTTAAAACACCCAATTTATAACAAATTAAACGATTTAAAATTTAAAAGGGAGAGTTAGGCCAGGCCAGCCTGCTGAAATAAAAATGTTTTGAGAGCACGACGAAACGTGCGCAGATCCGGGATCCTCCGTATCTCCGGGGGGAGCTCGTTCCAGATGGTAGGTGCCCCCACAGAGAAGGCTCTCCCCCTGTGGACCGCCAGTCGACACTGTTTGGCCGACGGCACCCTGAGAAGCCCCTCTCTATGGGAGCGTACTGGTCGGTGAGAGGCTATTGGTAGCAGAAGGCGGTCTCGTAAGTACCCCGGTCCGATGCCATGGAGTGCTCTAAAAGTGGTAACCAAAACCTTGAAACCTTGAAGCGCGCCCGGAAGACCGCCGGGAGCCAGTGCAGCTCGCACAGGAGGGGGGTCACATGGGAGCGCCACGCCGCTCCCATAACCACCCGCGCGACCGCATTCTGGACCAGCTGGAGCCTCCGGGTGCTCCTCAAGGGGGCACCACACATGGTAAAGTGGCCACCACATTTTCCAGACTTACAAAGAGAGTCTGGCTTAATAAGAAGCTGACAGAACATACAAAGATCCAGGTCTACAGAGCCTGCATCCTGAGTGCACTCTTGTACTGCAGTGAGTCTTGGACCCTCTACGCACGTCAGGAGAGAAAATTGAACACCTGTCATATGCGCTGTCTCCGACGAATTCTTGGCGTTCACCTGGCAGGACAAAGTCCCAAATAGCGCAGTCTTGGAACGTGCCGGAATTTCTAGCATGTCTACACTATTAAAACAGCGACATCTACGCTGGCTGGGGCATGTCGTGAGAACAGCTGATGGTCGGATTCCGAAAGTTCTCCTGTATGGAGAATTAGTGCAGAGAAAACACCTCAGAGGGAGACCACAGCTGCGATATAAGGATATCTGCAAGAGGGGGACGGACATTAACAACTGGGAACCCTTGACCTCTGATCGTTCAGCTTGGAGGCGAAAGACGCAGCATGGCCTTCTCCAATTCGAAGAGACGCTTGTTCGGCAGGCCGAGGCAAAGAGGGAGTCCCGGAACCAGTGAAATCTGGAGGCTGGGCAGGGGACCGAATGTACCACCTTCAGTGTGGAAGGGATTGCCACTCTCGAATTGGCCTTTTTAGTCACAGTAGATGCTGTTTTAGGACCTCTTTCCAGAGCACGATACCATAGTCCCGTGATGGCGAACCTATGGCACGCATGCCACAGGTGGCACACAGAGCCATATCGGTGGGCACGCGAGCTCAGCTGCATGCCAGCCAGCTGATTTTCGGGCCTTCTGGGCCCACCGGAAGTAGAGAAACAGGCTGTTTCCTGCCTCTGGAGGGCCTGGGAGTAGGTGGGGAAGGCCTGTTTTTTGCTCTCCCCAGGCTCCAGAGGCTTTCTAGGAGCCTGGGGAGGGCAAAAACAGCCTCCCCTCCCCCAGAGGGCTTCCGGTAAGCTGTTTTGGCCCTACCCAGGCTCCTAGAAAAATGGGCCTACCGTGCCATCGTGTGCCAAAAGCCGGGGGGGGGGGTTCGTATGTGCGCGGGTGGGGCGCATAAATAATGGGTGTGGGCACGTGCACGCGACCCCCGCCTTTGGCACGCTATGGCAAAAAGGTTAGCCATCACTGCCATAGTCTCTTGAGACTGAAGGATGCCAAGGGGCCTAGGATCGAACTCACAGCCTCCTGATTGTGAGGCGAGAGGGCTCCGCCTCTAGGCCACCGCACCACTCCTTCGAATGGTCACTAAATGAATGGTTATAAATCGAGGACTCCCTGGAAGAGATGAACTAAGTTTCCGGGTGTTCGTTTTCAAACTTTTCGGAATTGATTCTCACGATGGGGGAGTGAAAATGGACTCGGCCCCCTGAGAGCTCTGGAATTTCTTCCAAAATTCGGGATTTTCCAAGGGAATCCTGTTGCAGCTTTACCGAAGCACCTTTCGTTTGTGCTGTGTGTGTGTGTTTGTCTGTTTTTGTGGTGGAAAAACCAGAGGCTGGGTTGATATTTTCCCTCAGGCGAGTTTCTTGCAATCAAAATTCTCTGCCATTGTGGTTTCTACGGTGCAAGGCTCAACTTGCCACAGAGAGAGAGAACTGGGAATCCTTTTTCCCAGTTTGCGTTCCCAACTGGGCCAGGATGGGGTAAAAAAAACATTTTTCCAAAAGGGAAAAAAAAAAATCTATATTTTCTCCGATTTTCAGGACTTTTTCACTCCTCCTCGGCAGTTTGAAGATCCTAAAATTTAAATTTTGCTTCTTTTTCAGAAAGGGCTGGCTGGTTTCACCATTCGCATATCTTACAGGTAGTCCTCGACTTGCGACCACAATGGAGGCCCAAATTTCTGTCGCTGAGCGAGACATTTTGTGAAGTGAATTGTACCCCGTTTTACGACTTCTCTTGCCACCGTTCTTAACTGAACCCCTGCAAGCTTTTTAAGTTAGTTTACAAGGTTGTTAAACGAATCTGGCTACCCGCATTGTCGGAAGGTCACAAAAAGTGACCCAGGGACCGGAGGGGGGGGGGAAATGCTACTGGTTCGGGGCGGTTCTCCCAAACCAGTAGTGAAGATGCTACTGGTTCGCCCAAACCAGTAGTAAAAAAAATGCTTTAAAAAGTTTAAAAAAGAAGTTCTGAGGATCGCGCGGCAAAGCTGATCGTCTGAATTTTTTTTTTTTACTTCTTTAAAGCATTTTTTTTTACTACCCGTTTGGGCAATAGGTAGTAAAAATATGCTTTAAAAAAGGTAAAATAAAGTTTCTAAAAATCAGCTGTGACAGCAGCTGCGGGATCCTCTGAACTTTTTTTTTTTACTTTTTAAAGCATTTTTTTACTACCTATTTGGGGGGGAGGTGTCCATTTTTGCTCCCAGGAGGCTTCCCTGAGGCCTGCTAGGCCAAAAATGGGGGATGGGGGGTGGAAAGAAAGAGAAAGAAAGAAAGAAAGAAGAAAAAAAGGAAGGAAGGAAGGAAGGAAGGAAGGAAGGAAGGAAGGAAGGAAGGAAGGAAAAGAGAGAAAAAGGAAAGAGAAAGAAAGAGGGAGGGAGGGGAGAAAAAAAAAGAAAGGGAGGGAAGGAAGGAAAAGAAAGAAAGGAAAGAGAAAGAAAGGGAGGGAGGGGAGAAAGAAAGAGAAAAAAAAGAAAGGGAGGGAAGGAGGGAAGGAAGGAAGGAAGAGAAAAAGAAAGGAAAGAAAGAAAGAGAAAGAAAGAAAGAAAGAAAGAAAAGAAAGAGGGAGGGATGGAAGGAAGGAAGGAAGAGAAAGAAAGAAAGGAAAGAGAGAGAGAAAGGGAGGGGAGAAAGAAAGAAAGAAAAAGAAAGGGAGGGAAGGAAGGAAAAAGGAGAGGAAGGACCACAAACCCGGCACTAGATGCAGCTTCAGAGGATTCCTTGAAAGAGCACAGCAATCCAGGGTTGGAAGGGACCTCGAGGTCATCTAGTCCAACCCCGTGCTCCAGCAGGACATTGTTAAAGTGAGTTTCTGTCTTTTGAAACAACCCCCCCGTCACATAACTACATAGACACGCCCACCCAGTCCAATGACCCCCCACCAAGCCACGCCCACAGAACCGTAGGAAAAAAATTTAGATTTCACCACTGCCCGGGACACTACGACCGTCATAACTATGAATCAGTTGCCAAGCGTCTGAATTTTAAATCACGTGGCCATGGGGATGCTGCAAACGGTCAGAAGTGTGAAAAACGGTGCCAGGTCACTTTTTTCCATGCCGGGGTCACTTCGAACGGTCACTAAGCGAATTGTCGTCGTAAGTGGAGGACCGCCGGTCGCTATTTTGTGTCACGGGAAGCGAATGGGATCGAGTTGCATTTTATATTGCCTTTGTTTTATTTAAACAGTTGCAAAAGGAGATTGAATTTGTTTTTCAACCCTGGCAACTTGAGGTGAGGACTTCAACTCCCAGAATTCCCCAGTCAGCAAAGCAAAGCTGCCTAGGGAATTCTGGGAGTTGAAGTCCAGCCCTCTTAAAAAGTCCTCAAAATTGAAAAAAATCGGGTTAACTTCTTAAACGACGGTGTTTAATTCTCTTTTTTTCCGCAGGCCGTCGAGCGCTACGGGGGAATTGATATTTTGGTCAGCAACGCAGCCGTGAACCCGTTTTTCGGAAGTATGTTGGACGCCTCGGAGGAAGTCTGGGACAAGGTGAGACATTTTGCAGATGGGGACAGAGGAGAAAATGATGGGCTTTGTAGTCCCGAAAGGTGCACCCTTGCAGGGAGCTTAGCGTGGCCAACATGTCGGAGGAACGTCGGTCAAACCCGCTGGTAAGGCCAAACATCTGCAAAAACGGATTGGGAAAACGGGGCTAAAATATTGCTTTCCCGCTTTATGGCTGATCCTCACTTAACGATGGTTTGCTTAGCGGCCGTTTGAAATTAGGACAGATCCCCCTCCAAAACTAGTTACAGTGGTTCGCTTAGCGACCGTTTGAAATTAGGACAGATCCCCTAGTTCAGTGGTGGCTAACTTTTTTCCCGTCGCGGGCCAAAAGTGGGGAGAGCACAGGAGGATTGCGTGCGAGAGTGCCCACACCCATAATTCAATGTCCCCATGCAGGCGCGCACGACCCCTCCACACTCCCACTTTTGGCACACAACGGCAAAAATGTTACCAGTGGGCCTGGTAGGCCCGTTTTTTGCCCTCCCCAGGCGCTAGAGGCTTTCTTGGAGCCTGGGGAGGGCAAAAACAGCCTTCCCCACTCCCCCCCGGAGGCCGGAAATGGCCCCTTTGCTGACTTCCGGTGGGACTGGAAGGGCCGTTTTTCACCCTCCCCAGGCGCAAGAGGCTTCCTCAGAGCCTGGGGAGGGCAAAAACGGCCTCCCCCCCCCAGGCCCTCTGGAGGCCGGAAATGACATGTTTCCTGACTTCCGGTGGGCCCGAAAGGCCCAAAAATCAGCCGGCTGGCACACGTGTGCACACTGGAGCTGAACTGATATAGCTCCACGTGTCACCTGTGACACGCGTGCCATAGGTTCGCCATCACATCCCTAGTTACTATCTGGTTCCAGGACTCTAACATCAGCACAAAAATACACACAAACACACACACACACACACATAGAGAGAGAGAGAGCACAAACGCACACAATATATACAAACACGCCAGATTTACGTTTCACGTTTGAGGTCGGTGACGGCGTGACTCGAGCCCAGGACAGTGAGTTATTGTGAGTTTCCAGTCTTTTTCCGGCCGGTTTTTCTCCAAAATGGACACGCTGTTGCTCGTTTTACGACGGCCGTGTCCGCTTTTATGATGAAGGGGAGCAGGGCGTATGGTTTTCGACCGCGGGGATGACTTTGCAACGGCCACGGGGAAAAAAATGGTGATTAAAATCGGGTCGGCAGAATCGCTTGGGTGTCTCGTCTTACGGCCGTAAGGACAGCCGACCGAGATTCCTGGACGCGTTAACGGTCATAAGTCCAGGTCATACCTGTTATTTGTTTCAGATATTGGATATCAACATAAAGGCAACAGCGTTGCTAGCCAATCTGGTGGTCCCTCATATGCAGAAAAGGGGGTGAGTATGTCATGGCAACGTTAATATTTTGGGGTCCTTTTTCCTCTTTCATTGACGTGTAGGCAGTCCTCGACTTACGTTCCAAGCTACAAGGGCACTGTGAAAAAAGGTGACTTCTTTTTTCACCCTTAACGACCGTTGCAGCATCCCCATGGTTACGTGGTGATCAAAATCCGGACGCTTGGCAACTTTGAGTCACATTTATGACGCCTGCAGTGTCCCGGGGGCTCACGTGCTCCCCTTTTGCCAAGCCAAGCCAAAGTCGATTCGTTTAACGACTGCATTACCCATGTAACCACAGCGGCGAGTCGCTTAATCGGGGCAAGAAAGGTCGTAAAATGGGGCCTAACTCACTTAACGACGGTCATGCTGAGCGGTGGAAATTGTGGTCGTAAGTCGAGGTCTACCTGTACCGTCTTTCAGTTTAAAGCAGGAGGTAAATTCCCTCAGTCCAATGTATAATTTATATATTCTAGTTAACGTTTGGGCTGGAAAATTGTTAGATTATTATTTCTTTCTCGTTCTTTTCTTTTTTTTCCTTCTTGCCTATTTTCTGATCAGCTTTGACTACCGGTATTTCTTCTTCTTTTTCTATTCTTTCTCCTGACAAGCATTTCAAGTTTCTAGTCCTCGTTGTGAATTTCTCCAGCCCTTTGAAAGCTGCTCTATAAAAAGATGACTCTTGATTCCGATAAATCTCTGGCTTTGTGAAGGAGAGGGGGTTCTTTTTCAAGGGAGGTAGAATTTGCACTCGGAGCCTGCTGCATTCATGAGAAACGCAACAAATTTTCGGTCTTCGTGGCCGGAATATTATATTCTATAATATGTAATATTTTGAGATACCCATGATCTCAAAAAAAATGGAAGTTATTTTCTTGCTTCAGAATGTTATTTCATTTCACATTTAGATTCTTAAAAGCTTCTTTCAGTAGATTAGGGAGATCCTAATTATTATTTTATTTTTTTATTTTTTACAAACATATCGAAGTGTGAACAGTGTGGTACCTATGTCATACATTTTAGTACAAATAAAATAGTATGAATCATCTCTGTTTCATTTAACAAGCTGATACAATCCTTGTAATAATACCCATATTTTTATTCAGTTATAACCTTTCATTATTTAATCATTCAATATTTCGATGTGTCATTTCCATGCCAATCACCTTGTTCTAAGTATCCTACCTTTTAATACAAATAGAACATTATTAATCATATTTATTACTTTTAACACGCTTATGATAATTCTAATAATAGTACAAACACTTGTGCTAAATTGAAATCTTCCATTATTTGTTTGTTGAATCCTAATTATTCTTCACAGCAATCCTCTGAGGTATTGTTGTAATCCGCTGGCGGTCTGCGGAGCTGGCAGCAGAGTCGGGCAGTGAGGAGATTGGGGAGGAACGTGGGCCAGTCCTGGAGTCTGGGGAAGGCTCGGACGAGGGCTCTACGTCAGAGGCAGAGAGGGGGCCAGGGCCATCGGGTAGTTATGTGCTGCCTCCGGAGCCTCCAGAATCCGACATAAGCGAGGCAGAAGAACAGTGTGAGCCCGTTCCCAGTGTGCGCATGCGCAGAGCTGCCATAAGGCAAGAACAATTAAGGAAAAAAAGGGCGACTCAGGAGTAAGGCTTGGAGATGATTGGCCCCTCTCATAAGACATAAAAAAGGAAGCAATTAGTTCATATAGTCCATTCAAGCTCTGAGAAGTCCGTTTGCCTCTGTGACAATTAGGTTTCTGGCAGCATTTCAAGGGACATAAAGGTGGGTGTTTATCAACATTACCCCGAAAGACTGTGTCAACTCGAGCAGACATCTGTCGGAATCTTCACAGACTGTTGGTGTATCGTTACGGGCTGTGAATGACCGTAATTCACAGCCGCCTCAATAAAAGAGGTTTTTTGGGGACTAAGACTGGGATTTATGCTTTCTCAGGAAGCCTTGGTCAGAAAAGATAGGTTGGGGGAGAAATAGTGATTGTTTCCAGGGGAATTAGAGGAATACGAGAGAGGAAGAAAAAAAAGGGGGGGGAGAAATCTGCCTCTCTCAATCCCCTGCTTTGTTCCAGAAGTGGCTCCATCGTCATCGTGGCGTCCGTTGCTGGATATATGCCGTTTCCAGTGAGTGAAGCAGATAATTTTCTCTCTCTTTTGCGTCTTTCGGGCCGTCTCTCAAAATGGAATAAATGAATTAGATGTCTTTCTCCTTGAACCTGAATAAGGAGCCAGCCGCGTTAACGCAGCGGCGAAAAAAGGCGAATGCAGTTGTTGGCTGCGTCTAGGACACGGGTGTCAAACTTCATTTCGTTGAGGTCCGCATCAGGGTTGTGTTTGACCTCGGGGGGAGGGGGCTGGGGGGCCATGGCCGGGGTGGGTGCAGCCATCTCCACATCATTCGATGAGGCTGTTTTCAGTCACGATGGCCTCCGGCAGTTCCTTTGCTAGTGAAACTGGAAGTAGGGACGCCGCACTCCATTTCTGCTGGCAGAGGGCTGCAGGAGGCCGCCGTGGCCAAAAAACGAGCTCCATTTTTGCACCACGGGCCGGTCCACTGTTTCCAGGCGGCCCCACGGGCCAGATCTAAGCGGATTTGGGCCCACGGGCCTTGAGTTTGACACCCCTGATCTAGGAAGTTGGTTTTCCAAATTAGGAGAAATCAATTATTCCCCTTTATTCTGTCCTGGGTCTCCCAGTTCAAGTGGGAGGATTCAGATTTATTTATTTATTTAGCGTCTGGCTGGTCACACACAATATTAAAACACTTCATTTTTACAGGTTAAAAGGATTAAAACAATTAGAAAAAGAGCAGTAAGAAAACCTAAGAGGAAAACAGAAATAACATTTCAGAGTTTAGTGTCGAGTTTGGAGATCCAGTCAGTAGCTGTCGTTGTTATGCGGAGGAAGTCCCTAGAATCTCCTGGATACCTTCTGTTAGAGCATTCCCTCACTATATGTTGGATAGTCTGTCGAGGGCCCCCGCCATCGCATTGTGCTGAAGGTGTCTTTCCCCATTTATACAAGGAGTCGGCACACACCCCATGAGTCGTTCTAATTCTGTTATATGTCACCCATATATGTCGGGGTAGGTTAAATCCTGGAGGTATGCTATTAGGATTAATATGCTCAAAGATATCTTGGGAGGAATATCTACTCCACACTTCCATCCACTTTTGTGTGGTGTTCTGATGATCGGCCAGCAGCTTAAGCACTGTCAAGAGTGGTGGATTTCTTGATTTTAATCGGCATCTTAAGAGATCAGGAATGTAGCCATGAACGGGTAGAGAGGAATTCAACAGGATCTTACTATACTCCCGAATGAGAGCTTCTTGTCGTCGTAAGTGCAGGGGAAGTATGTGACTAAGAACTGGTAACCAGTAACTAGGTGTAGATTTTATGCACCCAGGATAAATAGATGAGAGAGAGATGGATGGATGGATGGCATAGCTGGCATAGAGAGAGAGATAGTAGATGGATAGATAAATAGGTGATAGAGATTATTATTATTATTATTATTATTATTATTATTATTATTATTATTATTATTATTATTATTTATTGAATTTGTATACCGCCCTACTCCTGAAGGACTCAGGGCGGTGAACAGCCAGATAAAATACATATAATACAAATGTTAAAAAAGCATTAAAATACAATTAAATAATTGGCCCGGAAAATGAAATTTAAAACACCCCAAATTCATAAAACAAATTTAAAATTGAAGAATTTTAAAATTTTAAAAAGTTTAAAAGATAGATTAGATAGATAGATAGATAGATAGATAAGATAGATAGATAGATAGATAGATAGATAGATAGATAGATAGATAGATAGATAGATAGATAGATGATGGATGATAGATGATAGGTAGGTAGGTAGGTAGATGATGGATAGATGGAGTAGATGGCATAGAGAAATGGATGGATGGATGGATAGACAGATGGCATAGAGAGAGATAGTGGATGGATGGATGGATGGATAGATAGATAGGTAGATAGATGACAGATAAATAGATGATGGATGGATGATAGATTAGATGGATAGATAGACAGATGGCATAGATAGATGCATAGATGGCATAGAGATAGTAGATGGATAGATAAATAGATGATGGATGGATGATAAATGATGGATGTATAATAGATAGATGATGGATGGATGATAGATGGATAGATAGATAGATAGATAGATAGATAGATAGATAGATGATAGATGGCATAGATAGATGGCATAGAGATAGTAGATGGATAGATAAATAGATGAGAGAGATGGATGGATGGATGGCATAGCTGGCATAGAGAGAGAGATAGTAGATCGATAGATAAATAGGTGATAGAGAGATTAGATAGATAGATAGATAGATAGATAGATAGATAGATAATAGATAGATGGCATAGAGAGAGAGATGTATAGATAAATAGATGATAGAGATAGATAAATATAGACGCAGAAAGATACAGATGGATATAAATAAGATAGATTGGTAGACATAATTACATAGAGAGATACATGTATAGATGGATATAAATAGAGATAGAGATGGATGGATATAAATAGATAAGATAGTAACAATAGATACAGAATTAGAGATAGACAGACACAGATAAACATAGAGGGATAGATGGATGATAGACACAGATATAGTGGATGGGTGGATAGATGGATGGAGAGAGAGACAGACAGACAAACAGATAGATAAGATAGAGAGAAATAGCATTAGCTTCTTGCCCCCCGACAATCTGGGTCCTCATTTTACCCACCTCGGAAGGATGGAAGGCTGAGTCAACCTTGAGCCTGGTGAGATTCGAACTGCCAAATTGCAGGTAGCCGGCAGTCAGCGGAAGTAGCCCGGAAGTAGGCTCTTCAAGGTACCCCTAATTCTGCTTCCTTCGCCCCTTCTCTCCTAGAGCCTCGGGCCTTACAACGTCAGCAAGACGGCCCTCCTGGGCTTGACCCGCAACCTGGCCAACGAACTGGCCCCTCACAACATCCGTGTCAACTGTCTGGCGCCCGGCCTCATCCGCACGAAATTCAGCTCGCCCGTGAGTATCTTTAAGGCAGGAAAGAGATTATTAGAGCAAGTGATTTTTTTTTTCATCTTTAAGATGGGTGGACTTCAACTCCCAGAATTCCTCAAGACTCTGGGCTGGGGAATTCTGGGAGTTGAAGTCCACCCATCTGAAAAATTGGCAAGGTTTTCTGGGAGTTGAAGTCCACCCATCTTAAAAAGTGGCAAGGCTTTCTGGGAGTTGAAGTCCACCCATCTTAAAAATTGGCAAGGCTTTCTGGGAGTCGAAGTCCACCCATCTTAAAAATTGGCAAGGCTTTCTGGGAGTCGAAGTCCATCCATCTTAAAAAGTGGCAAGGCTTTCTGGGAGTCAAAGTCCACCCATCTTAAAAATTGGCAAGGCTTTCTGGGAGTCGAAGTCCACCCATCTTGAAAAAGTGGCAAGGCTTTCTGGGAGTCGAAGTCTTGCCCATCTTAAAAATTGGCAAGGCTTTCTGGGAGTTGAAGTCCACCCATCTTAAAAAGTGGCAAGGCTTTCTGGGAGTCGAAGTCCAACCATCTTAAAAAGTGGCAAAGCTTTCTGGGAGTCGAAGTCCACCCATCTTGAAAAAGTTGAGGACAGCCTGTAATTGCAAACAGTGGGGCTCTCCATACCCCAAAAATCAAAAGGAGGACATCAAATCATTTTTACCGCTGTTGTATCTCTCTAGTTTTGGCAGGATGAAAACACAGAACGCCGAATACTGGAAACCTTGCGGATAAAGAGGTAATTTGGGATAAATCAAAGTTTTGCATTAAAATCAGGACTCGGTGGTCTGATTCTAACTTCAGCTGTTCCTTTTACAATTAAATTATATTTTTAATTTTCTTCTTTATTGTTATATTTTTAAGTAAATTAGAATGGCATTTGACTTAACTTTATGATTATATTTATATTATTAATGCCATTAGAATTTTCCTAACGGTACTGATATTTATAATTGATTTACGATTTAATTTTAGCTGATACTTATAATTATGTTGATATTTCTAAGTTTCATTTAACTTAAATTCATAATGATATTAATGCTTTATAACGGCATAATTTCATTAAACTTCACGTTGATAATTATATTCGTATTGATAACTGCATTATAATTTAACATTTATCATCATCTTCATATTTACGGTGACATAATTTAATTTAAATAATTTCTAATTATTTTGATCCTTATAATTAATATATGTTAATTTAATATCACACTATATATATATATCATCCATAGTTCTCAATTTATGACCACAATTGAGCCCAAAATTTATGTTTCTAAGGGAGACATTTGTTAAGTAGGTTTTGCCCCAAGTTACGGCTTTTCTTGCCAGGGTTGTTAAGTGAATCTGGCTTCCCCATTGACTGCTTCCCAGAAAGTCGTAAAAGGGGATCATGTGACCCCTGGGACACTGCAACCGTCATAAGTATGAATCAGTTGCCAAGCATCTGAATTTCAATCGCCTGCCCATGGGGATGCAGCAACAATTGTAAGTGTGTAAAAAGGTCATAAGCGAGTTTTCAGTGATGCAACTTTGAACATCATTGTTCGCTGCTAATGAACTGTTGTAAGTCAAGGACTATATATCTATACGTATATATAAATTTAGGTAGGTAGGTAGGTAGGTAGGATAAATAGATAGATAGATAGATAGATAGATAGATAGATAGATAGATAGATAGATAGAGATATAAGTTAGCAAGATATAGATAGATAGATAGATAGATAGATAGATAGATAGATAGATAGATAGATATAAGATAGATAGATATAAGATAGATAGATACATATAAGATAGATAGATATAGATAGATATTAGATAGATATAGATAGATAGATATAAGATAGATAGATATAAGATAGATAGATATAAGATAGATAGATACATATAAGATAGATAGATATAAGATAGATATAGATAGATATTAGATAGATATAGATAGATAGATATAAGATAGATAGATAGATATAAGATAGATGTAAGATAGATAGATATATAAGATAGATAGATAGATAGATAGATAGATAGATAGATAGATAGATAATCCATCATCCATATCCATCCATCATCTATCTTTCTATCTCCAACCATCATCTATCTATCCAACATCCATCCATCATCTTTTTATCCATCATCCATCCACCCATCATCTTTATCCATCATTCATCCATCCATCCATATCCATCCATCATCTGTCTGTCTGTCTATCTATCTATTATCCATTCATCATCCATCATCCATCTATCCATCATCTATCTCTCTTTCTCTCTTATCTCCAACCATCATCTATCTATCTATCATCCATCCATCATCTTTTTATCCATCGTCCATCCATCCATCATCTATCTTTCTATCTCCAACCATCATCTATCTAGATAGATAGAAAAAGAGATAGATGATGGATGGATATGGATGGATGGATGATGGATAATAGATGATGGAAGGATGATGGATAGATGAATGGATGGATGAGGGATAGATAGATGATGGTTGGAGATAGAGAAAAAGAGTTAGATGATGGATGGATATGGATGGATGGATGGATAGATAGACAGACAGACAGACAGATAGATGATGGATGGATGGATGGACGATGGATAAAAAGATGATGGATGGATGATAGATAGATAGATGATGGTTGGAGATAAGAGAGAAAGAGAGATAGATGATGGATAGATGGATGATGGATGATGAATGGATGATAGATAGACAGACAGACAAATGATGGATGGATATGGATGGATGGATGGATGATGGATAAAGATGATGGATGGATGATAGAGAGATAGATGATGGATGGATCTGGATGGATGGATGAGGGATAAATAGATGATGGATGGATGATGGCTGGATAGACAGACAGATAGATGATGGATGGATGGATGGATGATGGATAAAAAGATGATGGATGGATGATAGATGGTGGATGGATCTGGATGGATGGATGATGGATAAATGGATGATAGATAGATAGATGATGGAGATAAAAAGATAGATGATGGATGGATATGGATGGATGGATGATGGATAAATAGATGATGGATGGATGGATGACGGATGGATGATAGATGGTGGATGGATATGGATGGATGGATGATGGATAGGGATAGAACGAGAGATAGATGATGGATGGATGGATGATGGATAAATAGATGGATGGATAGATAGATAGAAAGAATTGCTCTTCTGTTTGCAGAAAAAGATTGTGCCCTTTCCTGCAGCCATTTGGCCTGGTCTTCCCTGTCCCACCCCATGACCTGATCCACAACTGCACATCCCTTGCTTAAAAACACTCCCAAAATCGGCCTTCAGACAGGATTTCCTGACCAAATCACCTATACGGGACCAGTCCAGAATGATAACCATGGAATCTGGGCCCCATACCCACACCCCTTCCTAACCTGGCATCATGCTCCACCTTCTGGATCAATGCAGTAAATCTCTGGTTGGTTTGTCATCAAAGCCATTGCTTATTTTAATTATGGGTTTATTGATTTCCAATTATGACGCTGCCGGACTCCAGAGTAATTCTGGCGGCACCAAACGGTTAGCTTGACAAGCCGTCGTTAAGTCCGAGTCTCAAACGTTTGCTTAGGACTTTTGTCAAAATGCAGTAAGAGGAGAAAGGCCGGAAAAAAACCAGGCAGAAGATGGAGAAGCTGAAGGAGATATTTCTTGGAGAAAGCTGAAGGAGATATTTCTCTTCATTTTCCCACCCCAGCCCGCTGAAGCTTACAAGAAAGAGATAACACACAGGTCCAAAGATGTAGTCTTCAAACCACATCTCACTAACCTGTGGATTTCAAGAGATTGAAGGAAATATGCTCCTCTAACATGCAAGGAACATGAAGATGATGGATGGCCTTCAAGAAATCTGCCCTCCAGGAGATTGAAGGAACCCCTGAAGGACAGGTTTCTTGAAGACCATCCACCTTGGACTCCATGTGACCTGCAAGTTAGAGCAGATCCCTCCAAATGGTTTCTTGAAGACCATCCACCTCTTAGACTCCATGTGATCTGCAAGTTGGAGCAGATACCTCCAAATATTGCAAGGGGGTCAGCTGCAGAAGGCCTCATGTCTTCTTGTAGACATCTGGTTGATCAATAGATGCAACCTTCTGAGCTTTTGAGCGATCCACCAAGATAGTTCTTGGTTTGATGTTCTCCAGGCCTACATCCCTAAGCTTCCGCAAACTATGTTTCTGGATGAAGACAACAGATCCAATCTTCAGGTGCCCTAAAGGTCCTCTGACCACTAACCAGGTCCCCCTCCTCTCCCCCAGGATCGGAGTCCCATCAGACTGTTCGGGCATCGTCTCTTTCCTTTGCTCCGCCGATGCCGACTACATCACCGGAGAGACGGTGGTGGTGGCTGGTGGCGCCCCAGCCCGTCTTTGACCAGGAGATCGTGGTGCCTTCCGTGGTTCAGCTATGATGACGGATGAGATAACCGCACAACGGGGACCTCAGAAAAATAAGATGTGGGGGTGATTGGGGGGGGTCGTGTCCCAGCTGGGATGGTGGTTGGGTCAGCTTCAAAGAGAGAGAGAGAGGTCAACTTTCTTGAGAAGAAGTGAAAAAAATGGACCTCCTCCTAACCAGGTTTATGTGTATGTGTGTGTGTGTGTGTGTGTGTGTGTGTGTCCTGTGGGATTTTAGGTGAGGTTGAAGGGAGTCCTTTGCACACGTGCGTGCAAGGAGACACCTCCCCCTGCGCAAGCTCGCTCCGAGCCCATGTTGAGTGAAAGATGGCTAGTTTGATCCTGGTTTGTTTTAAACTTTGTACCTCTTGGAGGTTGGGGAGGGGATATTGAGGGCGATATGGGGGGGGGGAGGGAAGGGGCTTCCCTAATGCTTCTTGGGAAATTAGGGGAGGGTCTTCTGTGGTGGTTGGGGGGGGAGAAACTCATCTTGGATGGGCTCCAAGATGAGGGAGAACAGCCCGAATCTTGGGGGTACACAAATCGCTGGTACTCACCCCTGCCCTGCTTCGGTGCCTTCTGTGTAATAATGAAAATAAACACATCTTTGGAATCACACCCTTTTGTTGTGTCTTTTTTTCGGGGAGGAGGGGGGGAATGCGTGGGAAGGGGACCCCCAAAGCCCCCTCCCCTCTTTTAAAGGGGTTCTACCAGACAGAAAAACCCAACCCACGGCCACCTCTCCCCCTCTCCTGTTTCCGGATCTGATGCCAACACCCCCCTTTTTGCATTTGAGGAGTGGGGGGCTGGTTGGCATACCCCAGGGAGACCCCCTCCCCATTTTCCCACCCCCCCAAGGGACTTTCCCCCTGGCAGCCCCCTCCCCTCAAGAATAATTCCTATCCTCTCTTTTTATTTCCACCCTGATTTTTTTTTCTTTCTCTCTCTCTCTCTCTCTCTCTCCATCTTCCTTTCGGATTCGATCTGCCTTTTGGTGGGGGGGGCCCCGGCGGCAGGAGAACGACCCCCCCCCTCAATTCCTCCCGGTCCCCCCCCCCTCCTCCTTCCCAGCCAGTTGCCTTCCTTCCTAAAACCCCTTCCCATTTATTGAGTCTGGGGTGGGATGGAAGGAGGAAAAAACGGTCCAGCTGGGTGCTTTTTATTATTATTATTATTATTATTATTTTGACAAAAAAATAAAATGAAATAAATCTGCCGTGGGGGTAAGGGGGGGTGGGCACGGATCAGGGCTTCTCCCCACCCCCCACCCCCCACCCCAAATAGATCCTCTCTGCTTAGCGCCTTTGGTGGGCTTGACAAGGATGGTGAGAGCTAAAAAGGACTCTCCATCCTTCTCTCTCTCCATCCTTCTCTCTCTCTCTCCATCCTTCTCTCTCTCTCTCTTTCCAGCCATCCCTCTCTTTCCCAACTCCCCCTTCCCCTTTCCCTCCCCCTTCCCCCCCCCAGCTGTGTCCCGTGCTTTTTCCTCCGCCCGGTCCCTCCATCATCAGCTATTCGTCTGCCTCTTCGCCTCATCCCTTCTTTTATTTTTTTTTCTTTATTTTTTTTCCTCTTTCCCCCCACCCATTCCACGTTTTTGGAGCTCTTTTTTCTTTTTCCCCCTCCATCCATCCAGGACTCCCCACCTCCCCTCCCTCTCCTGCTTTTTTTTTCCATGGGGGCTGTCTTTTGCCCCCCACCAGCGGTATTGGTATTCCCAGCGGAGATCCCCCTCCATCGATCTACTGGCTCTCGCATTGGGTGTGTCTCTGAAAGCGCATCTGTGCGTTTTCCAGAAGATCTGGCGAGTGGTTTTTTCTCCCTCCCTCCCTCTCCCTCTCTCTCTCTCTCTCTTTTTTTTTTTCCCTTCTTCCCTTCTTCACCTTTCAGACTGTTTCGTAGGAATCCACTCCTGGTAAGTGTGTGTGTTTGGGGGGAATTATTCTGGGATATTCTCCGGGGCGACAGAAGAGCTGTTGCTTTAGGCTTTTCCTGCATGCGGCGGTCGTTAAATGAAACCCAACCTATCTATCTATCTATCTATCTATCTATCTATCTATCTATCTATCTATCTCTCTCATCTATCTAATCTATCTATTCCGCCCATCAAATGCACCGTGCAGATCTGGGTTGATTTGCAAGATTTTGCCAAGCGTGTTTTTCTTTTGAGTGATGATTGTGGCTTGTTTCACGCTTCAAGAGATGGGCAATCTGGGGTTTATAGTGAGCTCCTGGTAAAGGTTGTCCCCTTTTGCTGGGGAATGTGGGGCACGTTTGATGTGTAGGGCGGGCTCTGCAGCTGACACCAATTTCTGCTTTGGGCGTGTAAAAAATAAAAAGTGAGCCTGGCACAACAGCGGGAGAAGGGTGGCACACAGAGACTGGTTCCCCTATCTCCACCCTGCCTGGTGGTTATTATTATTATTATTATTATTATTATTATTATTATTATTATTATTATTATTGTATATAATATATTGCACATGCAATATATATATATATATATATATATATATATATATATATATATATATATATATATATATATATATATATATATTGCATGTGTGCAATATATATATATATATAGCATGTGTGCAATATATATATATATAGCATGTGTGCAATATATATATATATATATTGCATGTGGACAGGTCTGGATTTTGTGTGCAATTGTGTTTGTGTGTGTTTGTGTAGCCTTCTGCTGACTGAGCATGAATTCCTGCTCTCTCTTTCTTTCTCTCTCTCTTTTTTTTTTTTTTTTTGCAGCTTGTATGTGGGTTGGGGGAGCCCTGATTTTTTTGTGTGTGTTGTGTGTGTGTGTGTGTTTTTTTTAAACACCCGTTTCGAGCGCCTGGATACATGTGTGTGTCTTCAGGCGCATGTGTGATCTTCCTCGGGTGATGTCAACCTGCCTTGTGCGGTGGACACGGCTTCGACGGCGGTGCTTGTTTACAAAAGTGCCTCTTGTGTGTGTGTGTGTGTGTGTGTGTGTGTGTGTGTGTGTACAGGAGTGTGTGTCTGGGGGGGGTTGTTGCACATCTGTCTCCCTTAGGAGGCACCGCTTGTGAGTTGTTTTCGGTCTTGGCTCCGTGGACAAACAGAGGTGAATCTTATTTGCTTCCTCTGATTCTTTGCTTCTTAATTTCTCTCTCTCTCTCTCTGTCTCTTTCTCTCTCTCTCTCTCTCTCTCTCCCCCTCCCTCGCTCTCTCCATTTTTTTGCAACATGCATGGATTATAATATTAGTTCTATTAGTAGCCATCATGATATTTTAGTATTTCTCAGCCTTGGCAACTTTAAGAACTGTGGACTTCAAATCCCAGAATTCTCTCTCTCTCTTCTTTCTTTCTTTCTTTCTTTCTTTCTTTCTTTCTTTCTTTCTTTCTTTCTTTCTTTCTTTCTTTCTTTCTTTCTTTCTTTCCTCCTTCCTTTCTCCCTCCGTCTCTCACTCTTTCCACTCTTTTTGTAACATGCATGGATTATAATTTTAGTTCTATTAGTAGCCATCATGGTATTTTAGTGTTTCTGTTTTAGTGTTTCTGTTTAGTGTTTTGGCAACTTTAAGAACTGTGGACTTCAAATCCCAGAATTCTCTCTCTCTCTCTCTTCTTTCTTTCTTTCTTTCTTTCTTTCTTTCTTTCTTTCTTTCTTTCTTTCTTTCTTTCTTTCTTTCTTTCCTTTTTCTTTCTTTCTTTTCTCCTTCCTTCCTTCCTTCCTTCCTTCCTTCCTTCCTTCCTTCCTTCCTTCCTCCGTCTCTCGCTCTTTCCACTCTTTTTGTAACATGCGTGGATTATAATTTTAGTTTTATTAGTAGCCATCATGGTATTTTAGTGTTTCTGTTTTAGTGTTTCTGTTTAGTGTTTTGGCAACTTTAAGAACTGTGGACTTCAAATCCCAGAATTCTCTCTCTCTCTCTCTTCTTTCTTTCTTTCTTTCTTTCTTTCTTTCTTTCTTTCTTTCTTTCTTTCTTTCTTTCTTTCTTTTCTCCTTCCTTCCTTCCTTCCTTCCTTCCTTCCTTCCTTCCTTCCTTCCTTCCTCCGTCTCTCGCTCTTTCCACTCTTTTTGTAACATGCGTGGATTATAATTTTAGTTTTATTAGTAGCCATCATGGTATTTTAGAGTTTCTTAGCCTTGGCAACTTTAAGATCTGTGGACTTCAAATCCCAGAATTCTCTGTCTGTCTGTCTGTCTGTCTGTCTGTCTGTCTGTCTGTCTCTTTCTTTTTTTCTTTCTTTCTCTTTCTTCTTATTTTTTTTCTTGCTTTTATTTCTTCCTTCCTTCCTTCCTCCCTCCATCTCTCGCTCTTTCCATTCTTTTTGTAACATGCGTGGATTATAATTTTAGTTCTATTAGTAGCCATCATGGTATTTTAATGTTTCTTAGCCTTGGCAACCTTAAGAACTGTGGTCTTAAAATCCCAGAATTCATTCATTCATTTATTCTTTTCTTTTTCTTCCTTCCTTCCTTTCTTCCTTTCTTCCTTCCTTCCTTCCTTCCTTCCTTCCTTTTTCTTTTCTTGCCTTTATTCCTTCCTTCCTTCCTTCTTATCTCTCTCCCTCTCTCCCTCTCTCCCTCCCTCTCCCTTCTAATCCACTGTTTTTGCAACATACATAGTTTATAATCTTAGTTGTATTAGCCATCATGATATTTTAGTGTTTCTCAGCCTTGCTAACTTTTAAGAACTGTGGACTTTTAAGATCCCAAAATTCATGCATTCATTTTCTTTCTTTCTTTCTTTCTTTCTTTCTTTCTTTCTTTCTTTCTTTCTTTCTTTCTTTCTTTCTTTCTTTCTTTCTTTCTTTCCTTCCTTCCTTCCTTCCTTCCTTCCTTCCTTCCTTTCTTCCTTCCTTTCTTCTTTCTTTCCTTCCTTCCTTCCTTCCTTCCTTCCTTCCTTCCTTCTTTCTTTCTTTCTTTCTTTCTTTCTTTCTCTCTCTCTCTCTCTCTCTTTCTTCCTCCCTCCCTCCCTCTCTCCACTGTTCTTGCAATGCTCAATTGAGTATGTGCCTAATCTCTTATGTCTCTTGATACAGGTTGTTCTCGACAGTTTGTACCACCTGGTGTTCCTCCTCGCCAACCCTCCTGCCTCTCCACCGCTCGGAAGAGGTTGACCGATTGTGGGGGATGGTCTAGATTGCTTCTGATGGGCCCTAGGGAGGAAAACCCCAGGATCCGCTTTTCTGTCTGATGCCACAGTGGTTTTTGTGGATCCTGAATTCCAGAATCTCCCTTCAGCGATGGCCTCCTAAGACCGAGAAGACCTCAGCAAGTCTAATTGAGGACTCTGAAAGTCCCTCAGCCACCATGAATGGAATATCACCATGCCTTCATGGCCACCTGCAGTTGGGGATCCACCGTCTGGTTGTCTTCTGCCCATAAGTCCCCACTGATCAACCCAGACCATCCTAGACTTCTCAACCAAAGAATTCAGGCCTACACATTTGTCTATCCTGAACTTGTGACATGGAAAGCGGTCCCCAAATGTTTGTCTCCTGCTGCTGAAGAAGCGAGAAGACTCACCACCATGAAGTTCTTCTAGGAACTTAGCATGTTTGGTCCTCGCCAGAGAAAGATCAACTGGCTGTCCCTCGGCTCTACAAAGCCCTTAGATTGTCTGTGGCGCCACCGGATTCCTCGACGGATCTTGGAAAATCCATATCTTCTGATATTCCAGGGCTCCAACTCGATCTCCAATTCTCTGGACCTCCAACTAGACAACACAGAGCCTTGAGGAACATCTACAGATAACTCCTGGACCATTGCTTTGTTTGTAGTTGGAAGACTTTTTTGGGTGGGGGAGGGGTGTTTCTTATATACTAGGAAGAGCAGTGAATGAATCTGTGCTCGGAAGATTCCACAGGCTCGTGTGCCCAGACGGATTTTATTCACGCCCATTTTTTGCACTTTTACGCCCCCGACTTTTTTTCTAAACTTTTAATATAATCGCCGCCGCATGTTCATTAACGCTAAATGTCGGGCTCACCCTACCGCTAGTTTCTTCCTGCTTCAGGACCTTGGAGGCTGCCGAGAAGCCACCTGATTCCTCCTCGGTGCTCCCGGGAGTTGATGAAAACCAACGAAAGCCAAACAAGACGGCATTAGCAAAATTGGAATTTGCAAGTTCAGCCGAATCGGAGGCGGCCGGCCAGAGAAGGGAAGAACGGCTTGCCAGATCGATGTCTGGCTGTCCAGAGGGAGCCATGGAGGACTGAAGCCGGTCTGGGGTGGAGCATAGCCATGTAGAAACGATTTCGACGGGCCGGAGAAATGCACACGGGGACTCGGAGGTAACTGCAGCCCGACTGGCCGGGGAGAAACATTACATGAATGTCCAACGGAGGCAGATTTGAGTTTGATGATGGAGGCTGTTATGTGGGTGACTGGGAAGAAGGCCGGGCACATGGCTACGGGGTGTGCACAGGCCCGGGCGCCCAGGGGGAGTACAGCGGGCGTTGGAGTCGCGGCTTTGAGTCTCTGGGCGTCTACACTTGGCCCAGCGGGAATACCTACCAGGGCTTCTGGAGTCAAGGCAAGCGCAGCGGCCTGGGCGCGGAACGGAAGAGCAAATGGAGTTACAAGGGGGAGTGGTGCCACGGGCTGAAGGGCCACTTGGGCATCTGGGAAAGCCACTCGGGAGTCGTCTACGAAGGCATGTGGCGCGAAGGTCTTCAGGATGGCTACGGGATGGAGACCTATGCGGATGGAGGTGAGTCAGGAGGACAGGTCAAGAAGGGGGGGTTGGGGGCTGGGCCGTTGTTTCTTCTTGGTCTGGGCGGGGGGGGGGGTCCCGATGTCATATCTGTCTTCTGATTGTCCACTTGGCCCAAGACGTCGTGTCCCTGTCCAGTCCTCCTCCATAAGTCTGTTGAGGGGAAATTGGAGCAGAGCCTGGGTCTGCAACCTTAAACACTCAAAGAGCCATTTGGACCCGTTTCCCACAGAAAAGAAAACACCGGGAGCCACAAAACCTGGGTGGGCGTGGCCAACTCGACGTCACTCACTTCCACCAGTCACATGACCACCCCCCAGCCACACCTACCCAGCCAGTCATTAGGGCAGAGAACCAGTTGTTAAAAAACACCGGGAACCACAAAATCCTTTTGACATCCCTCTCTCTCCCTCCCTCTTTCCCCACCTCTCTCTCTGTATCTCTCTATGTCTCTCTCTTCTCCTCCTCCTCTCTCTCTATCTCTCTGTCTCTGCTCCGGCCACTTCTCCATCATCCGCCGTCGCCTTTACCTTCTCAGACCAGGCAAGGAGTGACTGGGAGGGGAGGGTGATGGGCAGGGCCAGCCAGTGGTGGGATCACTCGACAGGGAGCCACAGCAGAGGGCCCAAAGAGCCGCATGCGGCTCCGGAGGCGCAGGTTGCTGACACCTGGCCTGGTTCTTTCCACCTTGCCACACACATTTCATATACCATTGCTTCATCCCTTCATCTAGATCAGGGGTATCAAAATTCAAGGTGCATGGGCCGGATCTGGGCCCATGGGGTGCTTAGATCTGGCTTGTGGGGCCACCCTGGAATAAGTTGAAATACTGGCCCACGGTGCCTCTGCCAGTGAAAATGGAGCCCAGGAGGGCTGCGTGCTCGATTTTTGCTGGCAGAGCGCTGCAGGAGGCCATCGCAGCCGAAAACGGAACGAGTGACGTCAAGCTGGCCACGCTCACCCTGGCCATGCCCACCTGGCCCCCCGAGGTCAAACATAACCCTGATGTGGCCCTCAATGAAATCGAGTTTGACACCCCTGGTCTAGATGTTCCTCTAGCGTACCACCTTATAGGACCGTGATGGCGAAACTATGGCACGCGTGCCACAAGTGGCACGCAGAGCCATATCGGTAGGCACGCGAGCATTGCCCTAGCTTAGGTCCAGCGTGCCTGCGCGTACTGGCCAGCTGATTTTCAGGCCTTCTGGGCCCACCAGAAATTGGGAAACAGGCTGTTTCTGGCCTCCGGAGGGCTGTTTTTGCCCTCCCCAGGCTCCTAGAAAGGCTCTGGAGCCTGAGGAGGGCGAAAAAACGGGCCTACCGGGCCCACCATGCCATCACATGCCAAAAGCGGGGGGAGTTGGGGGGATGGGGCGCATTGAATTATGGGTGTGGGTAAGCACACGCACGGCCCCCTGCGCTCCTCCCGTTTTTGGCACATGATGGCAAAAAGATTAGCCATCATTGTTATAGGACATCCATGTGTCCTAAGTCTAGGAGATGTCCCGCCAGGTGCCGAAGTACCACCAGTGGTACACGTATCACAGATTGAAGAGCACTGTCCTAAGATATGGTGGCGATGGTTGTGGCGGTAGTGGTGGCTGATGATGCGGTCCATAGAAAGTTGGCTAGTTTTCTCCGTATACTTTTCATTCCCCCTTGCTCCATTTCCTCATCCAGATGTTCCTCTACCACACCATCTGTGTGCCCTAAGGCAATGGTGGAGGTGACGGCGGTAATGGGGTTTAGCGGTGATGACGGCGATGTGGTCCCTAGAAAGTTGGTCAGATTTCTTCATACACTTTTCGTACCTCGTTGCTTCGTCTCTTCATCTAGATGTTCCTCTAGGACACCATCTGTGTGTCGTAAGATACCAGTGGTGAGGATGAGGATGATGGTTCAGAAGTGGTATTCAGCCGGTTCGTACCGGTTTGGGAGAACCGGTAGCACCCACCCCGGCATAATGCCATTGTCAGGTTTCGAAGTCGTCTCAAATAAATTGCATTTCAAACAAAGTCTTTGAAGAAAACCCCCATTTATTCAGCATGACATTCAAAGTCCGACTCATCGTAGCCAACACTGACTTCCAGACCCAAAACCCTCCCTTTCCGATCCCCACTCCCCTGCACTCATTGGTCATCTTCCAAGTCAATCTACCCCTATCTACTGCTCCAACTCAAAGGAATTTCCCCCCTCCCATCCCATCTCCTAGGGGATATTATCTCCAGGGAAAATAAGTAGGTGAAAAGTCAAACGTCCCTTTCCAGACGCCTCCGCTCCTCCTTCTTATGTCAGCACTAGAGTAAAGGCAGCTTGAAGTGCTGACAGCCGTCCTATTTAGTCACATATTTGATGCCGGACACATGTGCGGAAGGCTGGGCGTATGTGCAGAAGGAGCGCGTGAAGAAGCAAGCGTGTGCGCAGGGCGAACCAGTGGTACGAAAATGTGAAACCAACCCTCAGGTGTGATGGTGATGGTTGTGGTGGGTGAGAGTGTTGCGGTCCATAGAAGGTTGGTCAGATTTCTCCGTATACTTTTCATTCCTTCATCTAGAGGTTCCTCTAGATTGAACACCATCTATCTGTCCTCAAGATAATGGGCGGAGGTGACGATGGTGAGGGTACTGTAGTTCTTCTTTCCACCTCTCTCTCACACTTTGTGTACACCGTTTCTTCGTTTCTTCATGTAGATGTTCTTCTAGAACACCGTCTGTGCGTCCTAAGATAACGGTGGAGGTAATTGTGATGATAGAAAGTCCATAGAAAGTTGGCCAGATTTTTCCGTATACTTTTCCTTCGCCCTTGCTCCATTCCTTCATCTAGAGGTTCCTCTCGAACACCATCTCTCTGTCCTAAGATACTGGTGGAGCTGATGGTGTGGTGATGATCGTGATGTGGTCCATAGAAAGTTGGTCAGATGTCTTCATACACTTTTCGTACACTGTGGCTTCACCTCTTCATCTAGATGTCCCTCTACCACACCATCCATGTGTTCCAAGATGGTGGTAGAGGTGAGGGTGGTTAAGGGTGATGCAGACCATAGAAAGTTGGTCAGATGTCTCCATATATTTTTCACTCCTTCAACAGGAGGTTCCTCTAGAACAGGGGTCTCCAACCTTGGCAACTTTAAGACTTGTGGACTTCAAGTCCCAGAATTCCTCTGGGAGTTGAAGTCCACAAAGTTGCCAAGGTTGGAGTCCCCTGCTCTAGAACACTATCTCTCTGTCCTAAGATAATGAGTGGAGATGGTTGTGGTGGTGTTGGAGGGGGTGAGGATGATGATGGCAATGGTGGTGACAGTTCTTTCCACCTCTCTCTCTCTCACACACACTGTTCACAAACAGTTGCTTTGTTCTTCATCTAGATGTTCCTCTAGAAACACCATCTGTGTGTCTCAAGATAATGGGTGGAAGTGATGGTGGTGATGATGATAGTGGTAGTGTTGTGGCCCGTCAGCAGCCTGTGCAGCTAGTAGCTGATTCCGACAGCGAGGAGGCTGGTATGGTGCTGCGTCAGCAGCCTGTGCAGCTGGCACTAGAGGCAGACAATGAGGAGCCTGGAGAAGATGTGGTGCCAGAGGCGGGGATTCAGCCAGGGCCTTCAGAACCTCCAGAAGCTCCCTTAAGTGAAGAGGAAGAAGAGGAGGAGCCTCATCTCGATGCACGGGCACGGAGAGCTGCCAAAAGGCAGGAGTGGCTCTTCAGGAGGAGGTCTCCTCGAGAGTAAGGCTTGGGGTTAATTGGCCACTCCCTTAGCCTATTTAAGGAAGGACGCCGACTGAGGCAATTTGCAGAAAACAACTTAGTTCACTCTCCTTCGCGTCTTGATCTTAGTTCTCTTATCAGCTTCCTGCAAATTGCTTCTGGGCTTTCTGCCAACCATAGTAAGATTACGATTATTTATTCTTTGGATTCTTGTAGGCTGTTAAGAAAGTTAATTAACAGCCTTTGTTTGAAAAAGACTGATTTAATTTAGTAAACTAAGGTTTGTACAGACTTTGTGTGTGCTGCGTTCTTTGGGGGTCCGTAGCTGGGGCAGAACAGGTAGTGATGGTTGTGGTGGGTGATAGTGATGCGGTCCATAGAAAGTTGGTCAGATGCCTTCATACACTTTTCGTACACTATTGCTTCATCTCTTCATCTAGATGGTCCTCTACCACTCCATCCATGTGTTCCAAGATAGTGGTGGAGATGGTTGTGGGAATGATGGAGGGGGTGAGGATGGTGATGGTGATGACGATGGCAATGGAGGTGACGGTTCTTCCCCTCGCTCTCTCCCACACTGTTCATATACCGTTGCTTTGTCTTCGTCTTTATCTTCGTCTAGATCAGTGATGGCTAACCGTTTTGCTGTCGCGTGCCAAAAGTGGGGGAAGTGTGTGTGTGGGGGGGGTCATGGGCGTGCGTGCCCACATTCGTAATTCAATGCGCTCCGCTCTCCCGCGCATGTGCATGTGACTCCCCCACGCTCCCCCCTGCTTTTGGCACACGATGGCATGGTGGGCCCAGTAGGCCCATTTTTTTTGCCCTCCCCAGGCTCCAGAGGCTTTCTTGGAGCCTGGGGAGGGTGAAAACGGCCTTCCCTACCCCACTGGAGGCCCTCTGGAGACCAGAAACGGCCCATTTCCTGACTTCCAGTGGGACCGGAAGATCCATTTTTCACCCTCCCCAGGCACCAGAGGCTTTCTAGGAGCCTGGGGAGGGCAAAAACTGCCTTCCCCACCTCCCCCCCAGAGGCCCACCTCTCTCACACACTGTGTTCCTACACCATTGCTTTGTATCTTCCTCTAGAACACCATCTGTGTGTCTGAAGATAATGGGTGGAGGTGGAGGTGGTATGGGCGGCCCATAAATAGCCGATCCAATTTCATCACAGAGTTTCAAACTCAACTGGGCCACAAAATGTCGCAAGTTTTCACACACACATTGCACACCTGCTTCAAGCAAAACCCTAACCCCTTTAAACCCAGGCATAACCAACTAATCTCGGGAGTCCTTGAAAGACCAACAGGAGGCAACCCCAACACGAATTAAGTCCCATCCGTCCCGACATTTAACCGTCCTTGTTTTCAAAAATGAAACCCTCGGGTGTTCTGGAGAAGACGTCACTTGCATAGCTCCTTGACCCTCTGACCCACGACTTTTCTCCATGGTCTCCAACACAAAAATCTGGAGTTCCTGATCCAGTTTCCACACACCAAGACGGTTCTTCCTCCTTGGTAGGTCTGAGAAGGCCTGAGTGGTCCTCTCCAGCTGGACCAGTATGTCGGACATCTCTTGTCCAAGAAACGTGGAATGTCCTTCGCCATCCTAAATTGACCTCATCTTTTCCTTCATTGCAGGTACTTACCAAGGCCAGTGGCAGTCTGGCAAGCGTCATGGATATGGAGTACGCCAGAGTGTCCCGTATCGTCAAGCCACCCTGGTGCGCTCCCCACACCGGACCTCCCTGGAGTCTCTCCACAGTGAGGCCGATCACAATGCCCCTGTGGTACCGCTGCCTCCTCCTTCGCTGCCTCCTCCGCCACTCCCTGGGGACAGCCCCGCCTCAGGATCCAGGGGTGGCTTTGTCTTAGCTTTCCCTGGAGATCCAGACTTCCCCAAGGGGACCAAGAAGAAGAGCGGAGGGTTCTTCCGGCGTTCCTTGCTCCTGAGCGGGCTAAGAGTGCGGAGAGCCGAGTCTAAAGCCTCTCTGGGCAGCAAGCGAGGGTCCCTCAAGAGTGAGGCAGGGGTCAGTTCAGCGGGAAGCGAGGCCACCACTCTCAGCTATGCTGAGACCGAACCTCCTGAGCTGCCTTCAACTCTGACCATTGAAGGTTCTTCCACCGAGGTCTACGCGGGAGAATGGCGGGCCGACCGGCGCAGTGGCTACGGGGTGAGTCGACGCTCCAATGGGCTGCGGTACGAGGGCGAGTGGCTGGGGAACCGCCGACACGGGTATGGGCGCACCACCTATCCCGACGGTTCCAAAGAAGAAGGGAAGTACAAGCTCAACCGGTTGGTGAGCGGCAAGGTGAAGAACCTCATCCCGCTTCGACGGAGCAAAGTTAAAGAGAAAGTGGACCGAGCAGTGGAGGTGGCCCGGAGAGCGGTCAGCATGGCTCGTCAGAAGCAAGAATTAGCCATCGCCAGGTAAGAAGGGTAACTGGAGCTGGTGGGTGGGGAAGAGGACAGAAACCAGCATGTTCCTACAACCCTCTCATTGATGGTTTCACTCAACGGTTGACACGGGAGAAGGTTGACTTGTCTTGAAGGAGTCTTCAAAATATGGGTGGAGAATGATTGAATCGATGAGGTGTCCTCACTGAAATCGGTGAACATCAGAAGATGTTCTTCCATGGTCTACACCAGCGGTCTCCAACCAGCTTTGCTGGCTGAGGAATTCTGGGAGTTGAAGTCCACAAGTCTTAAAGTTGCCAAGGTTGGAGACCCCTGGTCTATACCATAGATGTCCGAACTTGGTAACCTGAAGACTTGTGGCCTTCAACTTGAAGACTTGTGGCCTTCAACTCCCAGAATTCCAGCTAGCCCAGCTAGCCGCAGTTGGCTGGCTGGGGAATTCTGGGAGTTGAAGTCCCCAAGTCTTAAAGTTGCCAAGGTTGGAGACCCCTGGTCTACACCACAGATGTCCGAACATGGCAACCTTGAAGATTTGCAGCCTTCAACTTGAAGACTTGCGGCCTTCAACTTGAAGACTTGCGGCCTTCAACTTGAAGACTTGCGGCCTTCAACTTGAAGACTTGCGGCCTTCAACTCCCAGAATTCCCCAGTTAGCTGCGGCTGGCTGGGGAATTCTGGGAGTTGAAGTCCCCAAGTCTTAAAGTTGCCACAGTTGGACACCCTCGGTTCTAGAACTAAAATGAGCTTCGTCTGAGGGACAACATTTCTAACAAACCCATTTTACGCCAAGGCTTTTGTGAGTTTTATTCCCAGCTTCTGCCTCGGCGTAAAATGGGTTCCCTGAAAACATGTTCCTAGATTTATTCTGATTTTTTAAAAATATTTTTTAATAAAGAGGAAACCGGCTTTACAGATGGTCAAGAGGAGAATTTCTCCCCCTAGCAGGAGCCATTTTAAAAAGAGACAGAACAAAAAAAATCTCTATCTGGTATTTTTTTTTTTTTTTGAGAGTCCCACACAGACTTTAGCGTGTAAAAAAATCCATCATGATCAGGACTCCCGGGTGGAAAATTCATTATAAAAAGAATTTGGGACTGGTGGGAAGGGATGAAAAAGCTTCTTGTTGTTGTTGTGGTATGTGTTGTTGTGGTTGTGTGCATTAGGTGTGTAGACTTTGGCTCCAGCCCTCAAAATAAAGGGAGATAAGACGAATGGATGCAATTTTCTAAGGCTATCTAGCCATCCTTTTTTTTTTTCCTTCTGTTTTTTTCCATCTGCATTTTCTTTCTTTTTCATCCTTCTGTTGCTCTGCCTCTGTTTTCCTCAGCCACCAAATCCTCTTTTTCCTTTCTTTTTTTTTCTAGTTTTCCTTTCTTTTTAAAATATTCCCTTTTATAGCCCTTTTCTAGCTGTTTTCTTTTCACATCCCTTCCTGCTCCCTAACCAGGCCTCCCTCCCTCTCTTTCTCTCTCTTTTTCTCTTTCTCCCTCTCTCTTTCTCCCTCTTTCTCTCTCTCTTTCTCCCTCTTTCTCCCTCTTTCTCTTTTTCTCTTTCGCTTTCTCCCTCTTTCTCTTTCTCCCTCTCTCTTTCTCTCTTTCTCCCTCTTTCTCCCTCTTTCTCTCTTTTTCTTTTTCTCTTTCTCCCTCTTTCTCTTTCTCTCTTTCTCCCTTTCTCTCCCTCTCTTTCTCCCTCTTTCTCTCTTGTTCTCTTTCTTCCTCTCTTTCTCCCTCTTTCTCTCTCTTTCTCCCTCTTTCTCTCTCTCTTTCTCCCTCTTTCTCTCTTTCTCTTTTTCTCTTTCTCCCTCTTTCTCTTTCTCTCTTTCTCCCTCTCTCTTTCTCTTTCTCCCTCTTCCTCTCTCTTTGTCTCTTTCTCCCTCTTTGTCTTTCTCTCTTGTTCTCTTTCTCCCTCTTTCTTTCTCTTTCTCTCTCCCTCTCTCTCTTTCTCCCTTTCTCCCCCTCTCTCATTCTCTTTCCCCCTCTTTCTCCCTCCCTCTCTTTCTTTCTCCTCTTTCTCTCTCTCTCTCTTTCTCAGTATTAAACTGTAGGTGAGTCCATCTGTGTGTGTATGTGCCCTAGCGCGCACGCGTATTTCTGTTTGTGTGTCTGTGTGTGAGTGAGTGTGTAAAAAGGCCGGTTTCTGGTGTAGGCTGCCCGGTCACCTAGGTAACAGGAGGACGGGCGAGGCGATTGGCTGACTGCTGCCATGGCAACAGCCGCAGCATCCTACGGGCAGGGACTGGGGAGGGAGGGGAGGGAGCGAGGCGGAGCCGTCCAGGGAGAGAAGAGACAGGAATGGGGCTGATCAAGAAATGTTGTCATGTCACACACACACACACACACACACACACGCAAACACATGAGAGAGGGGAGAAGAGCGGAGAGGCATGGAAACAAGAGAAGCAGACAGTGAAGAGGAGGAGCTGTGTGCATAAACAAACTAGGATGCAAGTTGCGTGGGTGAAGGCAAACCAGGTGTTACGGGGGTTGATATGTGTATAGGGGGGGGTGTGAATTGCAAGGAGGCAAGCAGACTTTTTAGGTGGGGGGGTTGGGGGTTGCATCCAAGCAGAGCCCCCCCATTGCATCTTTCTTTTCGGATTCCAAAGCGAATTTTGTAATCTACAGGTAGTCCTCGACTTACGATCGCGATTGAGCCTGGCAGTTCTGTTGTTAAGCAAGACATTGGTTAAGTGACCTTTGCCCCGTTAAGCGAATCCCTGCAAGTTGATCAGTTCGTCACCCGGTTGTTAAGTGAATCTGGCTTTCCCCCATGGATTTTGCTTGTCAGAAGGTCGTAAAAAGGAGATCGCGTGACACCCCCCCCGGGGCACTGAGACCGTCGAAAATATGAGTCAGTTGTGCCAGGCATTTGAATTTTGATCAGGGGGGAATGCCGCAAAGGTTGTAACTGTGAACAACAGTCATACGTCCCTTTTTTCAGTGCCGTTGTAACGTTGAACGGTCACTAAATGAACTGTTGTAAGTTGAGGACTACCTGTATTGGGGTTAGGCCAGTGGTGGGTTTCACATATTCTTACCACTGGTTTGTCGGGCATCCGCCTTCCACACATGCGCCGGCCTCAAAAATGTGGCTAAATGGACGGCAGTTGCCGCTACCAATTCGCTCGAATTGGTACGAACCGGCTGAATACTACCTCTGGGTTAGGCGATACTTAAAATGGCATGTCTATGGAGATCCTCAACCATCCAGGTCAGGGTTATCTCAAAGGTGTTTTTTTTTCCTGAAAGGCAACTGGAGTTTTTTTCTTTTTCCTTGAAGAGGTTTCACTTCTCATCTTAGAGAAGCTTCTTCTGTTCTGATTGAATGGTGGAAGGAAGGAAGGATTTATTCAGGTCCTCCTCGACTTACAACAGTTCATTTACAACAGCACTGAGTAAAAGTGACTTGGGACCGCTTTTCACACCTATTGCCGTTGTAACCCAGGGTCACGATAAACATTCTGATAACCATTGGCAATTGACTCATACTTATGACGGTTGCAGTGTCCTGGGGGGGTGTCACATGATCCCCCTTTGTGACCTTCCCACAAGCAAAGTCGATGGGGAAAGCCAGATTCACTTAACAACCGGGTTCCTGACTTAACGATGGCAGTGAGTCACTTAAGAACCGTGGCAAGAAAGTTAATAAAATGGAGCAAAACTCATCAGTTAGCAATATAAATTTTGGGCTTGGCTGTGGTCGTAATTTCGAGGACTAGCTGTAGCAATACGAAAAAGGTGTTAGATACGCAGAGGTTAATCATTCACGCACCTCTCTCCTCCTGTTGTGGCCCGCCAGCAGAGCTGGCAGCAGTGTCAGACAATGAGGAGGTTGGGGAGGAACGTGGGCCAGTCCTGGAGTCTGGGGAAGGCTCGGATGAGGGCTCTGAGTCAGAGGCAGAGGGGGGCCAAGGCCATCTGATAGTTCTTCGCTGCCTCTGGAGTCTCCGGAGTCTGACATCAGCGAGGCAGAAGAACAGCGTGAGCCTCTTCCCAGTGCGTGCATGCGCAGAGCTGCCAGAAGACAGGAACAATTAAGAAAACAGGATCAACTTGGGAGTAAGGCTTGGAGATGATTGGACTCTCCCATGAGACATAAAAGAGAAGTGAACGGGACGTGAGCTTTTGCAGGAAGCAATTAGTTCATCTGGTCGGGAAAAGCTCTGGAAAAGCTCTGTTTGACTCTGTGCTAAGTTTGGCCTTGCCCTGTGTTCGGCAATTAGTTCTCTGGCAGCATTCCAAGAGAGATAAGGTGGGTGTTTAGAAACACTCCCCTGAAAGACTGTTTGAGAAGCCTTTCAGACTGGGAATGACAATAATTCACAACCGTTTGAATTAAAGAGGTTTGCCGGGACTTAAGTTTGTGCTGTTTACTTTAGAAGGAAGCCTGGGTCACAACGCCTCCTTGTAAAAAAGGGGGTGGGGGAGCGGAGAAATATAGCAAGAACACAATGTAATAAAACGAAATATTCGCAATGTTAGAGAATATTTCAATAATTAAAGTTGTAAGTTGCTAAAACGGCCGGATCGGGTTAAAGAGAACGAGTTGGCAGAGGCTGAAACGCTAAGAAAAACAAGGTTTCCCAATTTTGGGACTGGTAGTCCTCAAATTACGACCAAAACCTACAGTTCACAATTTCCGTTGCTAAGCGAGACAGCCGTCCAGTGAGTTTTCCCCCATTTTACCTTCCTTGCCACGGATGTTAAGTGAATCCGGCTTCCCAATGGACTTTGCTCGTCAGATGGTCGCTAAAGGGGATCACGTGACACACACACATACGCCTGGGACACCACAACCGTCATAAATATGAGTCGATTGAGCAGCGTCTCAATTTTGATCGTATCACCATGGGGAGGCTGCCACAGTCGTAAGTGTGAAAAACGGCCGTAAGTCACTTTTTTCTCAGTGCCGTTTTAATTTTGAATGGTCGTTAAATGAATTTTCGTAAGTCGGTAATGTTCTGCACAAACGGCTATCCAATCTCTTCTTAAAAACCTCCAGCATTGGAACACCTACAACTTCTGGTGGCAAGTAGTTCCACTGGTTAATTGTTAATTTTTTAAAAAATATTCCCTTTTATAGCCCTTTTTTAGCTGTTTTCTTTTCACATCCCTTCCTGCTCCCTAACCAGGCCTCCCTCTCTCTCTTTTTTTTTCTCTTTCTCCCTCTTTCTCTCTCTCTCTTTCTCCCTCTTTCTCCTTCTCCCTCTTTCTCCCTCTTTCCCTCTCTCTTTCTCCCTCTTTCTCTTTCTCCCTATCTTTCTCGTTCTCTCTCTCCCCCCTCTCTTTCTCCCCCTC
The DNA here is from genome assembly GCF_029215685.1 of Pituophis catenifer annectens. NCBI lineage: Eukaryota > Metazoa > Chordata > Lepidosauria > Squamata > Colubridae > Pituophis > Pituophis catenifer. The sequence continues at coordinate 4,243,414 of NW_027256895.1, forward strand.
TTTCTTTCTCCTCTCTCTCTCTCTTTCTCTCTCTCTCTCTCTCTCTCTTTCTCACTATAGAACTGTCTCTTTCTCTCTCTTTCTCCCTTTCTTTTTCCCTCTTTCTCCCTCTTTCTCTCTCTCTTTCTCCCTTTTTCTCTCTCTTTCTCTTTTTCTTTCTCCCTCTTTCTCTTTCTCCCTCTTTCACTCGTTCTCTCTTCCCCCCTCTCTTTCTCCCTTTCTCTCTCTCCTTTTCTTTCTCCCTCTCTCTCTTTTTCTCCCTCTCTCTTTCTCTCTCCCTGTTTCTCCCCCCTCTTTCTTTCTCCCCTTTCTCTCTCTCTTTCTCTCTTTCTTTCTCTCTCTTTCTCACTATAGAACTGTCTCTTTCTCTTTCTTTTTCTTTCTCCCTCTTTCTTTCTCTCTTTCTCCCTCTTTCTCTCTCGTTCTCTCTCCCCCCTCTCTTTCTCCCTTTCTCTCTCTTTCTCCTTTTCTTTCTCCCTCTCTCTCTTTCTCTCTCCCTCTCTTTCTCCCCCCTCTCTTTTTCTCTCCTCTTTCTCTCTCTCTCTCTTTCTCAGTATAAAACAGTAGATGAGTCCATCTGTGTGTTGCTATCCCAAACGACTCGGTCTTCTTTTTAACATATAATAAATGTGATTTGATGCATCACTCCAAAAAGAGCTTTTTCCCATTCGTGGTCATCCTTAAACAAGGGGTTTGTCAGCACTTCAACCTACATTTACTCTAGTGCTGACATAAGAAGGAGAAGAGGGGACAGCTGGCAAGAGGACGCTTGACTTCTCACCTACTTATTTTCCCTGAAGATAATATCCCCTAGGAGATGAGATGGGAGGGGGGGACATTCCTGGGAGCTGAAATAGTAGATATGGGGAGAGCGATTTGGAAGATGGCCAATGAGACGCAGAGAATTGGGGAACGGAAAGGGAAGGTTTGGGGGTCAGGAAGTCAGTGTTGGCTACGCCACGATCGGGGACAGATTGTCATGCTTAATAAAATGACAGATTTCGTCAAAGACTATTTGTTTGGAAATGCAATTTATTTTATTTGAGATGACATCGAAACCTGACAGGGTTAACTTTTAAAACGTTTTGGGGTGGAGAGGAAAAGAGAGAATGGAGAGCTCCAATGAGCAACTTATTTGTAGCACCAAAATGTGGTGAATCACAAATTTATTGCTGGTGTGTTTGCATGTATGTAAGAGAGCGGGAGAAAGAGATTTAAGACTTTTGATTTTAATGCATTTAGCTTAAAAAAAGATAGACAGGTAGTTCTTGACTTGCAACAGTTCATTTAGTGACGGCTCACAGTTGCAACAGCACCGAAATAAACAATTTATGACAGTTTTCACGCTTACGACTGTTAAAGCCAGCGGTGAGTTTGCAGTATTCTTACCACGTTTGCCACGCGCGTGCCCACTTGCTTCACACATGTGCACGACTTCCACACCAATGGCGGGTTGCCCCCAGTTCGCACCGGTTCTATAGAACTGGTAGTAAAACTGGTGGGAGGCCCCGCCCACTGACCCCAACGTCACCAAAATGCTTCGGTGCTTGCGCAGAAGAGCGCGCTGTCAGGTTTCAAGGTCGTCTCAAATAAATTGCATTTCAAACAAATGCAATTTAATTCTAAAATCCGACTCCATCGAAGCCAACACTGACTTCCAGACCCAAAACCCTCCCTTTCCATTCTCTACTCCCCTGCACTCATTGGCCATCTTTCAAGTCATTCTACCCCTAATCTACTGCTCCAGCTCAAAGGAATTTTCCCCCTCCCATCCCATCTCCTAGGGGATATTATCTCCAGGGAAAATAAGTAGGTGAAAAGTCAAACGTCCCTTTCCAGACGCCTCCCTTCTCCTTCTTATGTCAGCACTAGAGTAAATGCAGCTTGAAGTGCTGACACACGCATGCGCGCGAGCGAAGCAAGCGTGGGCGCACGGGCCCGTTGCGAACCGGTAGTAAAAGTAAGTAGAACCCACCCCTGTTTCACGCATGTGCCTGGCCTTGAAAACGTGCCTAAATAGAACGCCACAGAGCCGGGGCGGGTGGACAGGCCCACCCGCAATCTTCGCTACCAGTTCCCCCGAACCCGTACGAACCGGCTGAATACCACCTCTGGTTGCAGCAGGATGCATGGTCACGTGATCAAAATTCAGACACTTGGCATGGCTGTTAAACGAATCACCCCAGATGTTAAGCTGGTAAGACGGTTGTTAAGTGAATATGGCTTCCCTCTTGACTTTGGTGTCAGAAGGTCGTAAAAGAGGATCTGTGCAGGGGTGGGTTCTAAATTTTTTTACTACCGGTTCTGTGGGCGTGGCTTATTTTGTGGGCGTGGCTTGGAGGTCATGTGACTAGGTGGGCGTGGCTAGCTGGTCAGAGTCATTTCTGGAAGGTCCTCGCACTTACGACCAGTCCTCGCACTTACGACCCAACTAATTTGTTTGCTTTTAACACTGATCAGCTGTAGAACGGTCCTTTGAAGCCCCGCGGCAAGAGTTTAAACAATTTTTTTCCCTCAAGTCATCAGCTGGGACTCAGGAGGCAGCAATAGATTGGGGGTGGGACCAAATAAAAGGTAAGAATAACGTGGGAGGGCGGGGGGGGAGAACCGGTTCGGTGACGTCATATCGTCACCGCTACCGGCTCGGCCGAACCGGACTAAACCGGGAGGAACCCACCACTGATCACGTGACACCTCCCCCCTCAGGACTCTGCAGCAGTGGTGAAATCTAAAATTTGTTACTACCAGTTCTATGGGCGTGGCTTGGTGGGTGGGTGGGGTAATGTGACTGGGTGGGCGTGGCCAATTTTTTTTTACTTTTAAAAGCATTTTTTCTACAACTTCTTCGCCGAAGTAAAAAAAAGCGTCTGATGATTGTGCGGCTCAGCTGGGCATGGGGGAGAGGGGCAGGGATTTTTGCTACAGGTTCTCCGAACCACCCGCCTCCATCGCTACCGGATCGGGCGATCCGGTCCAAACCGGGAGCATTTCACCCCTGCTCTGCAGCCATCGTAAATATGAGTCAGTTGCCAAGCATCTGAATTTTGATTCTTTGACCGTGGGAATGCTACGACGGTCGTCAGTGTGAAAAACGGTCGTAAGTCACTTTTTTTCAGTGCCGTTGTAACTTTGAATGGTCACTCAGCAAGCGGTTGTAAGTCGAGGACTACCTGTGTAAACACTCATCTAGCAAACTTGAAATTACAACAGCACTGAAAAACGTGACTGATGACCAGTCCTCATACTTATGACAATGTCAGCATTCCCATGTGACCAAAATTCAGATGCTTGTCAACTGGCATGTTATTTATGACGGTCGTAGCATCCCGGGGCCATGTGCAGTGGTGGGATTCAGCCGGTTCTGGTCGGTTCAGGCAAACAGGTAGTTAAATTGCTGGCTGGCCCTGCCCCGCCCCTTTCAGGTGTCCCCATGCATTCCATTTTTGTTCCCAGAAGTCTGCAGGGAGACCTACTAGGCCCAAAACGGGGCATGGGAGGCGACCCCCATGACCCGTTTTCGCTCCCAGGAGGCTGCAGGGAGGCCTACTAGGCCCAAAACGGGGCACGGGGGGGCGGCGCATCCCTCCCGTGGCCTGTTTTTGCCCCCAGGGGGGTGCAGGAGGCCAAGTGCTGCCAGTCACACCCTCTGGCCACATCCACCATGGCCACGCCCACCCAGCCAGTCATTAGAGCAGAGAACCGGTTGTTAAATTATTTCAATCCCACCACTGGTTACGTGGCCGCCATTTGCAACCTTCCCAGTCAGAGTTCAACGAACAAAGTCAATGGGAAAGCTTAGCGAGGATGTGATTCGCTTAACAACCGCAGTTATTCGCTTAGCAACAGAGACCGAACAGGTGGTAAAAATTGAGTGCGGCACACTTCCTAATCGCCCGGCTTAGCAACTGAAATTCTGATCCCAATTGTGGTCGTACGTCGAGGACTCTTGCCAAAATTCAGGGCGGCGGTTCCCAGGTACCGTCGTAAAAAATGAGCTGCGTTAAAGATGGATAGGCCGCAAACGGGGAGGCCATTTTGGACTGGGGAATTCTGGGAGTTGAAGTCCATGTGTCCTTTTTTTTTTTTTCTCTCAATCGAATTTTTTTATTAAGTCATATAGAGTCTTATAAAATACAAAATACAAAAGTAAATAGAAGAACAATGAGGGGAGAGGCAAAAGTGGGATTCACACATACTGTAGCAATTGGTTCGCCCAGCACCGAAAATGTGAGCGTGTGCACGCTCGTTTCGCTCGCACGCCATTTGCATATGCGTGAGGCATCTCAAAACACAGCAATTCGCTCGCTCGCGTGTGCCATCCATGCATGCATGCAGCATCAAAAACAGTGATATAGGATGGGATTGGGGGGGCGCGGAGGTGGGCCCACCCGCAGGTCACCGCTACTAGTTTGCCGAAACTGGTCCGAACCGGCTGAATACCACCTCTGAAGAAGAGGAAAGATGGTGGGGGGAGAAAAAGAAGCATGTTATATTTTATTTATACATTTTTCTTTTACATATATAAGTGTTTTGTGAACAGTGTATTGTCTGGGGTCAGTTTGCTTACACATAGTAATATTCCGACTCTCTCCGTCTCTTTTAGATGATGATTTAATGTAAATGTTAAACCTTTCGTCCACATATTTTCCCATTGTTCAAGCTTCCCATTATCTCCAAAATTCCTTGCCCACTGGATCGTACAATGTTTTTTACCTCTTCGTTTCCCAAATTCAATTTCAGTAGCATTTTATAAGTCGTAGGAATAATAGGTTCATCCTTGCCACCAGAGGTGGGTTTCCCATAATTTTACCACCGGTTCGCCGCACCCCGAAAATGTGAGCATGCATGCGCAGCCTTCCGCGTAGGCGCTTTGCTAACATGCGCGGCTTGCATGCAGGCGCGCGGCTTAGAAAAAGTGGCTAACTAGGACGGCAATAGCGCCGGGGGTCGGTGTTACCGGTTTGCTCGAACCGGTCTGAACCACTAACCCGCTAACCTCAAACCACGATTAATGAAGTTGAACTGCTCTATGCAGATAGAGTGGTAACCAACAAACCATCTTAAGGCTTATTAAGGTGGTAGGACAAACTGAGATAATGGCCGGGACCTCACAAAAACTGACCCCCCCCCAACCAGAGGTGGGTTTCACATAATTTTACCACCGGTTCGCTGCGCGTAGAAAATGTGAGCGTGCATGCATACGGTTTGCTCACATGCGTGGCTTGAACGCATGTGATGGCTTAGAAAACTTGGCTAAATAGGACCCATCTTTTTGCTTAATCTCCTGTCCTGAGAGACCCACTCTATAAAGATTACGCCAAGATTCTTAAGAAGATTTGTCCTCCGCAAACATTTCCTACATCTGTATTTCAGACAGACTGGGTTACAATTCCTGAGTGTTCTGCCCCCTCTACGGACCCCAAAGAACGCAGCACACACAAAGTCTGTTCAAACCTTAGTTTACTAAATAAACCAGTCTTTTACAACAACGGCTGTTAATTACTTGCATTAACAGCCGCCAAGAATTCAAAGAATAATAACTGAAAGCTTACTATGGTTGGCAGAATGCCCAGAAGCAATTTGCAGGAAGCTGATAAAATAAGCAAGACAAGACACAAAGGTATGTGAACTAAGTTGTTCCCTGCAAATTGCCTCAGTTGTCGTCCTTCCTTAAATAGGCTAAGAGAGTGGCCAATTAGCCCCAAGCCTTACTCTTACTCTTGAGGAGACCACCTCCTGAGGAGCCACTCCTGCGTTTTGGCAGCTCTGCGCACCCGTGCATTGAGAAGAGGTTCCTCCTCTTCGTCCTCTTCACTTAAGGGAGCTTCTGGAGATTCTGAAGGCCCTGGCTGAATCCCCGCACCACATCTTCTCCAGCCTCCTCATTGTCTAACTCGAGTGCCAGCTGCACAGGCTGCTGGCACAGCACCACACCAGCTTCCTCGCTGTCTGAATCAGCTACTAGCTGCACAGGCTCCGTACGGCCACAACACCGAGAGGCCAATATTTGCAAAATAACAACCAATTGAAAAAATTATATATACAAAAAAATAATAATAATTATATATACAGGCAGTCCTCGACTTACGACCACAATGGAGGCCAAAATTTATGTTGTTCATTGACACATGCGTTAAGTCATTTTATATACCTTTCTTTTACCCTGTTTTACAACCTTTCTTACCACGGCTGTTAAGTGAATCACTGCCGTTGTTAAGTTAGCAACACGGTTTTTAAGTGAATCTGGCTTCCTCATTGACTTTGCTTGTCAGAAGGTCGCAAAAGGGGATGATGTGACCCTGGGACACAGCAACTGTCATAAATATGAACTAGTTGCCAAGCGTCGAATTTTGGTCATGTGACCACAGGGATGTTGCGACGCTCATAAGTGTGAAAAACAGTCATAAGTCTCTTGTTTCAGTGCTGTTGTAACTTCGAACGGCCACTAAACAAACTGTTGTAAGTCGAGGACTACCCTGTATAAACCAGTCTGAAATGAATTTACGTACAGTTAGTCCTTGACTTATGAGAATTGAGCCGAAAATTGATGTTGCTAAGCGAGAAAGTTAAGTGATTTTTGCCCCATTTTACGGCCTTTTTTTGCCAGAGTTGTTAAGTGAATCCCTGCAGTTGTTAAGTGAATCACATGGTTGGTAAGTGAATCCAGCTTCCCCCATTTGTTGTGGCCTGTCGGCCTCCGGCCCCTCCAGCAGCCAAATCAGAGGAGGAAAAGGAGGCGTGGCAAGTTGAGAGCTCCGAGGGGGAAGAGGAAATGGAGCTGGCAGAGAGAGAGAGAGGCGGAGCCTGGGCCGTCCGTCAGCCCTCCGATGGAGAGTCAACAGCTCCCAGGACTGGAGGTGGCTGATGAGGAAGAGGAGGAACAGCTGGGTCCTGTGCCTGATGAGTGGATGCACAGAAAGCAGAGGAGAGGAGAGCAGTGGAAATCTATGGGCTGGTCCTTGGGACGGAAGAACTATTGCTGCTAGCGAGGCCCCACCTTAGCTCTGGGGATAAAAGGCAGGGGGCGGAGGGGTCACGCGCTTCACGCGTGTACACCTTCCGTACATGTGCCCGGCTTTCCGCACACGCGCTTTGCTCACACGCGTGCTTCCGCGCATGCACCCGGCCTCAAGACCGTGCCTAAATAGGACGGCCAGGCTCACCTGCGATCTCCACTACCGGTTCGCACGAACCAGTACGAAGCGGCTGAATACCACTTCTGGTCATCGGTGTTAGAATCACCCTTGTTGCCATTGTAACTTGAACGGACACTAAACAAATGGTTGTAAGTTGAGGCCTACCCGTATCTCGGCTTTTCCCCAAAGCCATCAGAATTCTAATTTTCCAGACGAAATTCCTTATCAAAACCCCCTGTAGCCCAATGGATTTGGGTTGAAAACATTAAATAATAATGACAACAACGACAAAGCTGACAAGGCCGGCAAAATCGAATTAGGGAACACGGAAATATTTTTTTCCAATTTTTCAATATGTGGTGGAGAGTTTCTTTACCCGTTTATCCCAGGACAAATGGCCAAGGTTGGAACAGATGCGAATAATTAGATTGATCCCAAAGCTTGGCTGATCAATGATTTCGGCTTCTGTTGTTGAACAAAATGGTGAAGTGAATTCACAATTGTGCTTTGAAAATGAAAGAAGGGGGCTCAGCAGCTCCATATTTGAAGCTGAGGACCAGCAAGGATTATGGAGGCAATTATGGAGGCCAGCGTTGACCAACTTGGAGTGATTCTTTGAAGGTCAAGGAGGGCCATCTTAGAAGGAGAGTCTTCAGAAAAGACCTTCTTTCTCTGTTGACCCAACACTTTCTCCATCAATTCTTTGTGTTGTGGCCCGCCAGCGGATCTGGCAGCAGATTCGGACAGTGAGGAGGTTGGGGAGGAACATGGACCAGTCCTGGAGTCTATCGGGTGCTCTGCGTCAGAGGCAGAGAGGGGGCCAGGGCCGTCTGACTGTTGTCAGCTGCCTTCGGAGTCGGACATCAGTGGGGCAGAAGAAGAGCTGGAGCCTGTTCCCAGGGTGCACATGCGCAGGGCTGCCAGGAGAAGGGAACAGCTAAGGAACAAGGGTCGACTCAGGAGTAAAGCCACAGGTGGACGGTGAATAAAGAGGAGCGAAGGGGAGGGGAGTTTGCAGGAGACAATTAGTTCATTTGGGTGAAGATCACACATTTATACGAAGGGCTTCTTTCCCCATTGACCTAACGCTTTCTCCATCAATTATGGAGGGCCAACCATAGGAGGATGGAGTTTAGAAAGGACCTTCTCTCTCCAGTGACCCAATACTTTCTCCATCGATTCTTTGAGGGAGAATCATGGAGGGCCCACCTGAGAAGGAGAGTCTTCAGAAAGGACCTTCTTTCCTCATTGACCCAAAACTTTCTCCACCTCAGGGCTGCAGATGCTCGTCTGAAGGCGGCCGCTGCCCTCGGGGCAGCCGAAAAAGCGCTAGAAGCTTCCCGTTTGGCCAAAATTTTGGCTCAAGAACTACAGCCCATTCTAGCCGATTCAGGTGAGACGTTGGCGCGATGGGTCTTCCTTTTCTCCAGAAGGAAAGATGTTCTATCTACCTCCTTCAAAATTCAGCCCTGGAGGACGGGGTGGTGGTAGTCCTTTTTGGGGGGGCAGGGGTGGTGGCGAAGGCCCAAGCAATCGATGGATTTTTGGTGCGTAGTCTTTTGAAACGTGACATGTCCCTCTGCTCTCTTCTCAGGGTCCGCAAGTCCTCAATTCCCTTCTTAATCCAAGGGTACATTCCTGGGATCAATAATTGGTCTGAAATGTTATAGGGCAGTGATGGCGAACTTTTTCGGCACTGAGTGCCCAAACTGGAATGTGCGTGCATGCGCCGGAAACCCAAACACCAGCTGGCTGGCGTACGCATGCCTGTTTCTTGCCTGTTTTCCGGCCCGTTTTCCGGCAGTTTTCCGGGCCGCTTCTGGCCCAAAAAACAACCCCAAAACAGCCGAAAAACGACTGAAAAACAGCCCAAAACCCAGCATGAAAATGGCCTGAAAAATAGCCTGTTTTTTGGCTGTTTTCCAGGCTGTTTTCAGGCCATTTTTGGGGGCCCTTTCTGGCCAAAAATGGCTCAAAAAACGGTCTGAAAATGGCCCGGAAAATGGCCTGAAAACGGTCAGAAAATGGCCGGAAAAAGGCCAGAAAATGGCGGGAAAAAGGCCAGAAAATGGCCTGAAAATGGCCCGAAAAATGGCCTGTTTTTTGGCTGTTTTCCAGGCTGTTTTCAGGCCATTTTGGGGGCCCTTTCTGGCCAAAAATGGCTCAAAAAACGGTCTGAAAATGGCCGGAAAAATGGCCTGAAAACGGCCAGAAAATGGCCTGAAAACGGCCAGAAAATGGCGGGAAAAAGGCCAGAAAATGGCCGGAAAAATGGCCTGTTTTTTGGCTGTTTTCCAGGCTGTTTTCAGGCCATTTTGGGGGCCCTTTCTGGCCAAAAATGGCTCAAAAAACGGTCTGAAAATGGCCCGAAAAATGGCCTGAAAACGGCCGGAAAATGGCCTGAAAAAGGTCAGAAAATGGCCGGAAAAAGGCCAGAAAATGGCGGGAAAAAGGCCAGGAAATGGCCTGTTTTTTGGCTGTTTTCCAGGCTGTTTTCAGGCCATTTTGGGGGCCCTTTCTGGCCAAAAATGGCTCAAAAAACGGTCTGAAAATGGCCCGAAAAATGGCCTGAAAACGACCGGAAAATGGCCGGAAAAAGGCCAGAAAATGGCCGGAAAATGGCCCGAAAAAGGCCGGAAAAATTGCCTGTTTTTTGGCTGTTTTCCAGGCTGTTTTCAGGCCATTTTGGGGGCCCTTTCTGGCCAAAAATGTCCCAAAAAACGGTCTGAAAACAGCCCGAAAAACGGCCTGAAAAAGGCCAGAAAATAGCCTGAAAAAGGCCAGAAAAAGGCCAGAAAATGGCCGGAAAATGGCACTCTAGCGCCTGCGAAGGGCAGCTGGCAGAGAGGGCTGTGTGTGCCCCCTCTGGCACAGGTGCCATAAATTCACCATCACAGTTATAGGGTTTCCTACTTGAGCAGGGGGCTGGACTAGATGACCTCCAAGGTCCCTCCCAACTGTGTTATTCTGTTATAATGTGCCGTGTATATTACATTAATGTTGCTGTCGAAGACCGTTTTTCAGCCTTAGTCCCTTTAAGATGGGTGGACTTCAACTCCCAGGACTCCCCAGCCAGCATGCTGGGAGTTGAAGTCCACCCATCTTAAAGCGACTAAAGCTTGAAAAATACTGCCGTGAAATCTAATTTAAAAAGGGGGCGTCATTAATAAATAACAGGACCGCTCCTATTACGCACCTGTTCTGATTTTTACAATCCCGAGTGGACGTTTAACTGCAGTGGTACCTTGGTACTCGACGGCTTTGAAGCGCATCGGATTTGGTGCTCAACACATTTTGACGTGAACATTTTGCCCTGGTACTCGTTGTTTGTTTGGTACCCAACACACCAGTTAAAATGTGTCGATGTTGTGACTCACTACAGTATTCCTTATGTGAAAAAATTATTTGGTACATCATTTTTGGTACGTGTCGCTCCTCCCAGAACTAATTAACGACGAGAACCAAGGTACCACTGTATTTTCGTCTCGCAATCGAGATTGTGATATCAGAGCGATTTCCAAACTTTCTCGAAGCCAGAGTTTTTTTACACCCATCCCTTCTTTCTTTAACTGCCAGTCGCTTCTCCTTCCCCAGAGCCGCGGGGCCGGTTAGATTCGGAAGGCACCGACACCGATTTCCACGAGTACGACAGTCCCCATGTCTACGAGAACGGCATCACCCCTTCCGACGTTACCCCAGATCCGAGCTTACCGCCGAGTTACCCTCCCACTCCGCTGCAACCCTGGCGGGGGGACCCTCGGCGGACTTGGCCTCCCTTGGAGAACGGGGGTCCTCGCCAGCTCTTCCCCGAAGCCTCGGATGTAGAGGAGGAGTGGGGTTCGCGGGGTAGTTTCCCGTCTCGGACACCACGGCTCGTTCCCGAGGGGTTGTGGGAAGGCGAGGAGGAACAGGGGCAGCTGAGCAGCTACGAAGCTGAGGAAGAAGATTACGAGAGGGTCCCTCAGCACCCTCAGCCGGGCAGCCCAGCTAGCGGCAGTTCGGGCAGCCTCCGAGAAGAGGAGGAAGAAGAGGAGGAAGAACGGAACGCTTCTAAGACTTATCCCGGGGGGAACCAGGACGATACGGTACCCTTGGGAATTCCGGTTGACGCAGAACCGAAGAACGAGGAATCGTGCAGGTCTTCTCGTCTGCTGGAGGGACCAGAGAGTCTACAAGCAGTCCAAAGGGGGAGACAGGTAAGAGGTCAACGCATTTTAAGGAGGGTGGGACACCTCAGACGGACATTAGATTCAGGTTTTCCTGGCGAACCTGAGTACGAATCTAGACGGGTGACTCCATTTAGCTCTAAAGCACCATGCCCGATGCCTTAGATCTGAGCTAAATGTCCAAGACCATCTTCAGAATAGAAGATGATGGTCTTGGACATCATCCAAGGAAAGGAAAAAGAACATATAAGGATGCTGGAGGCAAAGGTGGGTGCAGGAATGCTGAACACAGTCAATATTGATCCACCACAAGATTCTGCTTTGATCATATATGGTGGTGGCCACCCTCTTGATTTTTTTTGACCCATTCCTGGACACACCCCATCAAGAGAGCAGAACCTCTGACCGGTTCTCGGGTTTCTCTCCCATGAACCTTTCCCATGACAAGGAAACCGATCCAAGTTGATGGAAATTAACTGAGGAGAGAAGCTACCTAGAACTAAGGAGGAATTTCCTCACAGTGAGGAGAATTAAACCGGTGGAACCGCTTGCCACCAGAAATTGTGGGCGTTCCAACACTGGAAGTTTTTAAAAAGAGATTGGACAACCATTTCTCTGAGTTGGTGTAGGGCACTGATGGCTAACCTTTTTGCTGTCGTGTGCCAAAAGTGGGGGAAGTGTGTGGGGGTCACGGGCGCGCGTGCCCACATCCATAATTCAATGCGCCCCGCCCTCCCAGGCATGTGCATGCGACCCCCCCCCCACGCTCCCCCCTGCTTTTGGCACACGATGGCACGGTGGGTCCAGTAGGCCCGTTTTTTGCCCTCCCCAGGCTCCAGAGGCTTTCTTGGAGCCTGGGGAGGGCGAAAACGGCCTTCTCCTCCTCACCGGAGGCCCTCCGGAGACTGGAAACGGCCCATTTCCCGACTTCCGGTGGGACCGGAAGATCTATTTTTCACCCTCCCCAGGCTCCAGAGGCTTTCTAGGAGCCTGGGGAGGTCGAAAACGGCCTTCCCCACCTCACCGGAGGCCCTCCGGACACCGGAAACGGCCCATTTCCCAACTTCTGGTGGGACCGGAAGATCCATTTTTCACCCTCCCCAGGCTCCAGAGGCTTTCTAGCAGCCTGGGGAGGGCGAAAACGGCCTTCCCCACCTCACCGGAGGCCCTCTGGAGACCGGAAACGGCCCATTTCCCAACTTCTGGTGGGACCGGAAGATCCATTTTTCACCCTCCCCAGGCTCCAGAGGCTTTCTGGGAGCATGGGGAGGGCGAAAACGGCCTTCCCCACCCCGCCGTAGAGGCCCTCCGGAGGCCAGAAACAGTCCGTTTCCCGACTTCCAGTGGGACCGGAAGGCCCGAAAATCAGCTGGCAGGTGCGCTTGCGCACTGGAGCTGAACTAGGGCAGCACACGCGTGACATAGGTTCGCCATCACGGGTGTAGGGTCTCCTGCTTGAGCAGGGGGTTGGACTAGAAGACCTCCAGGGTCCCTTCCAACTCTGTTAAGTGAATTCTTGAATCCTCCGAGGTGTAGCAAGGATCTTTTTAATTTAGGTTTTGGGAAATTCTGCTAAGGACTTCTTTGTCCCATCTGCTGTTCTCTTCAGGTGTTGGGCTAACTCCCGCCCCTCCTGGCCAAGGATGATGGGCACTGAAGTCCCACCTCAGGAGGATATACAAAACACAGTCCGACCAGCTTGGGTTTTGCAAGCTCCGTGTTTTATACCTCTGGTGAAAGCTGAGATTGGAGGCAGTCTTTGATAAGTGAATCCCAAATACTGTGAGAAACCCAACCTGTTGGATTTCTGCCTGACAGGCCGTTGTTAAAAGCACAGAGAGATCCGTCTGGGCCCTGGGCCATTACCATCAGCCAATGGTAGTTTATTCAGTAAACCACAATAGCATATCACAGCTGGGTGTGTGGCGTGAACTAACCACTGTTTAAAGGCAGCAAAATTATTGATAAAATAGTCCTCAACTTACAACCACAATTGAGCCCCAAACTTCTGTTGCTAAGTGAGACATTGGTTCAGTGAGTTTCGCTCCATTTTACGATTTTTTCTTGCCACCGTTGTTAAGCGAATCGCTGCGGTTGTTAAATTAGTCACGCGGTTGTTAAGTGAATCCAGCTTTCCTGTTGACTTGGCTCGTCGTAAGGTCGCAAAAGGGGATCACACAACCCCAGGACACTGCAATCGTCGTAAATGTGAGTCAGTTGATCAGATGTTTAGTTAGTTTATTTGATTTGTATTGATGACTATGGAGATGCTGGCAACGGTCGTTAAGTGTGAAAAATGGTCCGTCTGTCACTTGTTTCGAACTTGTAACTTCGAACGGTCACTAAGCGAATTGTTGTAAATCGAGGATAACCCGTAATCCCACTTTTGGGATGCGAATGTTCCAGCTTCACGCATTATTGTAAATATAGTTGTGGCAGCCATCTTGAATTTTTTTGTATGGCGGCTCTCAACATTCTTAATTGCGTCAAAAATGGATGATCTTTGAAGCGAAAGGAAGCTTAAAGCGCAAACATTTAAGTTCCTACTGTCCTAAGGCACGATTCACACATCTTACTAAACCATGGTTAGGTTCCCAGATAAAGCCAACGCAATAAACCATGATTTACAAGTTACGATAGGCAGGTTTAGACCTACACAAAACCCACAATCCAACCGAACAGGTTATGGTTTAGCAAGAGGTGAAGTCCATCGCTTTCTAGTTACACATTACAGATAATTCTCGACTTATAACGATTCGCTTAGTGACCTTCCGAAGTTACTGAAAAAAGCAACGTATGACCGTTTTTCACACTTTATGACCGTTGCAGTGATTTACATTCGAACGCTTGGCATCTGACTCATAGTTTATGATGGTCGCAGTGGCCTGGGGGGGGGGGGGGTTGTTATGTGATCCCCTTTTGCGACGGTTTTGACGAGCAAAGTCGTCAAAGGGAGGGCGAAACTCACTCAACAATGGTGTCGCTTAAACTGTAGAAATTTCGGGCCCAATTGTGGTCATTCAGTCGAGGACTGCCTGTACTCAAACCTATGACGGCCTTGGGGGAAAAAAAGGGGGGGGGGACTCGTGACACGGTCGCACGTCTCACCGTGACCGACCGGGTTCCCCCGCATTCCCCGATTGTGGATTCGTTGGCAAATTGTTGTCCTCTTTTTGCGACGGGCGCAGCAGCTGTATTCCTGGGCCCCCGTACGCCACCGTTTGGTGACCTTCTTCACCGAGCAAAGTCAATATGGAAGCCGGCTGAGAAAGTCACACAAAGGCCTGTGGCACGTGGCGTCTCGCTTCGCGACTGCTGAATTTTTTAAATCTTCCATGCCGATTGCGGTCGTTAAGATGAAGACTTCCCTCGTTTTCGGTTGAACTGCAGACTGGAGGCGGGGGGGGGGGAGCAGTCACAGCAAGGCCGTAGGTTTTGCAAACCCCCCCCCCCGCACCGTTGCCAGGAGCATCTCAACGCCCGCCCACCCCCAAGAGAAAATAGCAGCCCCCTCCCACTCCGCTAGCACAATCCACACAACCGGTAACAGTTCTTGTGTGATGCACACAATTCGCTGACATCTACAAGTCCCAAAAATCCACCAGACATAATTTTCTGCTTTTCTATAGGGCGCCTGCCCCCCCCCCCACTTTCTGGACTAAAGACACCGTCCCGACTCCGTTTGCACAACCGAGGAAGGGCCAATTTCCAACCCCCCCCTTTTTTTTTTCTAAACCTCCCCAATTCTCTCCGGCCCGTTCATAAGATCTCCCCCCCCACAAAGTATATCCCTGCACGACGGCAAACAAGCCACAGTTTAACCCTCTTGGTGGAACCGTGGCATATCTCACGGCCCCCATAAAACACCCTCGGGGGGGGGCGGGTGTCCTTTCACAGTGCTTGCCCTTCCTCCTTTCTCCCCCTCCCTTTTTTCCCCTCCCCAAACCATGTCTGTTATTTTCATTTTTTTGAATACAGAAGGAGGAAGGATGGAGGGAGGGAGGGAGGAAGGGAGGAGGGTTGGGGTTGGGAAGAACGAAACCCTCCCCCCCGCCTGCCCCGCAGCATCCACAAGGGGATTGGCTAGCCGCCTTCCTCCCGTCGCTAGGCAACCGCATCCTTTCCCCTCGGCAACAGCATCTTCCTTGGTCCCGCCTTCTTCACTGCAGCATCGGGATGGGCCCTGCCAGTTGGTCACTCGGGCACCACCGCAGTGGGGGGGGGGGGAGGAGTGTCGGGAAGGACGGGTGGGGTGCGGGGTGGGGTGGGGGGGTGCGGGCTGGCAGAACTGCAGGTCATCAATAATCCAGCAGTTCTGCTCTCAAGGGGGGGAGGGAGGGGGCGGGGGACGGACAGCAGGAGGCGTAGGCCGTGATGTTATCCGGGACGCTGGGCTTGGTGAAATGTGCCAAGGACAACATTATCCCCGGGCTGTGGCTGCCAAGTGCCACGCGGGCGCCGAGCAGACCTGGGTGTCTGTGGTGATGGTAGTGGGGGGGGGAAATGTCCCCCCGTCCTCCTCCTCCCCCCCCACTTTGCCTCTGTATCCCATATTTCATCCGTCTACCCGCCCCGTCGGCCTGTGACTGCACGTAGAAAGCCGGAATGCTAGCTCAGGGAGAATTTTCTCGCCGTTGGGACAATGGCACAGCTTGCACGCTTGAAAAGAACAGGCGTAGCACGCTCGGCAAGGTGGCGGCGGGGTGAGGGGAGGCCCTCTCCCTCCTCCCCCTCCTCTCCCTTTTTAAGAAGAGATTGGACAAGCCGTCGTCTGGGAATGGCGTCGTAGGGTCTCCTGCTTGAGCGGGGAGGAGGGCTCCGGGCGAGAAGACCTCCAAGGTCCCTACCAACTCTTGACGCTCTGTTGTTCTCCTCTCTTCCTCCTCCTCTTACCTTTCCTCCTTCTTATCTTTCCCCTCCCCCTCCTACTTCTCCTTTCCTCCGCCGCCTTTTTAAGAAAGGACGGATGGACATCCGTTTGTCTGAAACGGTACCAGATGTCCCGCTTCAGCAGGAGAGGTGGACTAGAAGACCTCCAAGGTCCCTTCCGTTATTCTGTTCTCCTTCCTCCTCCTCCTCCTCCTCCTCCTCCTCCTCCTTCTCCTCTTCCTTTTTAAGAAAGGACTGATGGACATCCGTTTGTCTGAAACGGTACAAGATGTCCCGCTTCAGCAGGAGAGGTGGACTAGAAGACCTCCAAGGTCCCTTCTGTTATTCTGTTCTCCTTCCTCCTCCTCCTCCTCCTCCTCCTCCTCCTTCTCCTCTTCCTTTTTAAGAAAGGACTGATGGACATCCGTTTGTCTGAAACGGTACAAGATGTCCCGCTTCAGCAGGAGAGGTGGACTAGAAGACCTCCAAGGTCCCTTCTGTTATTCTGTTCTCCTTCCTCCTCCTCCTCCTCCTCCTCCTCCTCCTCCTCCTCCTCCTCCTCCTCCTCCTCCTCCTCCTCCTCCTCCTCCTCCTTTTTAAGAAAGGACTGATGGACATCCGTTTGTCTGAAACGGTACAAGATGTACCTTCCAATTCTGTTATTCTGTTCTCCTTCCTCCTCCTCCTCCTCTTCCTCCTCCCCCTCCTCCTCCTCCTCCTTCCCCTCCTCTTTCTTCCTCTCCTCCTTCCCCTCTCCTCCTACTCCTTTTTAAGAAGGACTTAAACATTTGTCTGAAATGGTATAGGGCCGTGACGGCAAACCTAAGGCACGCGTGCCATAGGTGGCACGCGTAGCCATGTCACCTGTTGGCAGAACTGGGCCGAACCGGGAGGAACCCACCACTGCCGGACCAGCTGATTTTCAGGCCGAAAATCAGCTGGTTGGTGAAAATCAGCTGGTTGGTGCACGCCGGAGCTCAGCTAGGGCAGTGCTCATGTGCCCACTGATATGGCTCCACATGCCACAGGTTCACCATCACAGCTCTCGTTTAATGAAAAGGAGGACTTAGGGGTGACACGATATCAGCCTTCCAATATTTGAGGGGCTGCCCCAAAGATGAAGGGGTCAAGCTATTCTTCCAAGCACCAGAAGGCAGGACAAAGAAGCAATGGGTGGGAACTCATCAAGGAAAGCAGCAACCTAGAATGAAGGAGAAATGTCCTGACAATTAAAACAATTAACCAGTGGAACGACCCGCCACCAGAAATTGTGGCTGCACCAACACTGGAGGTTTTTAAGAAGAGATTGGACAACCAATTGTCTGGAACGGTATAGCCTGAGCAGGGGGCTGGACTAGAAGACCTCCAAGGTCCCTTCCAGTTCTGTGATCCCTCCTCCTCTTCCCCCTCTTCTTCCTCCTCCTCCTCCTCCTCCTTTTTAAGAAGATTGGACGGCCATTGGTTCGAAATTGCAACAAAGTTCGTTTAGCGACCATTCAAAGTCACGACGGCACTGGAAAAAAAGGACCGTTTTTTCCACACTTAACGACCGTTGCAGCATCCCTGGGGTCACAGGATCGAAATTTAAGACGCTTGGAAACGGCGTCACACATTTACGACGGTCGCAGTGCCCCGGGAATGGGGAAGCCGGATTCATTTAACAACCGTGTTATTAACTTAACAGCTGCAGTGGTTCACTTCACAACAATGGAGAGAAAGGTTGTAAAACGGGACCAAATTCGCTTAACCGATGTTTCACTTAGCTACGAAAATTTGGGGCTCAATTATATGGTCGTCAGTCGAGGACTAGTTGTATGGGTTCAGGGTGACAGGCCGCCCCCCCCCCCCATTAGAAGATCATGTCCTGCAACTAGAGTAACTAGAAGACCTGTTAATGCCAGCATCCTCCCAGCCTCCCCAGTTGTCGTGGCTTCTAAATCTAATTTCCACCCTTCCTGGCTTCAACTTAATTCCGGTTTTTAACAGAATAACAGAGTTGGAAGGGAGCTTGGAGGTCTTTTAGTCCAGGCAGGAAACCTTATACCATTTCAGACAAATGGCTGTCCAATCTCTTCTTAAAAACCTCCAGTGATGAGTAGAGTAGAGCAGAACAGAACAGAACAGAACAGAACAGAACAGAACAGAACAGAACAGAACAGAACAGAAAATATGGAATGGAATGGAATGGAATGGAATGGAATAGAAGAATAGGACAGGACAGGACAGGACAGGACAGGACAGGACAGGACAGGACAGGACAGGACAGAACAGAAAATATGGAATGGAATGGAATGGAATAGAATAGAATAGAATAGAATAGAATAGAATAGAATAGAATAGAATAGAATAGAATAGAACAGAACAGAACAGAACAGAACAGAACAGAACAGAACAGAAAATATGGAATGGAATGGAATGGAATGGAATGGAATGGAATGGAATAGAATAGAATAGAATAGAATAGAATAGAATAGAATAGAATAGAATAGAATAGAATAGAATAGAATAGAATAGAACATATGGAATGGAATGGAATGGAATGGAATGGAATGGAATGGAATAGAATAGAATAGAATAGAATAGAATAGAATAGAATAGAATAGAATAGAACATATGGAATGGAATGGAATGGAATGGAATGGAATGGAATAGAATAGAATAGAATAGAATAGAATAGAATAGAATAGAATAGAATAGAATAGAATAGAATAGAATAGAATAGAACATATGGAATGGAATGGAATGGAATAGAATAGAATAGAATAGAATAGAATAGAATAGAATAGAATAGAATAGAATAGAATAGAATAGAAGAAGTTCGAAGGGACCTTGGAGGTCTTCTAGTCCAATCCCCTGCTTAGGCAGGAAACCCTACCCCACTTCAGACAAACGGTTATCCAACCTCTTCTTTAAAAACTTCCAGTGTTGGAGCATTTACAACTTCTGGAGGCAAGTCGTTCCGCTGATTTAATTGTGGGTGAAGCCCCCACGATTTCTGGTGGCAAGGTGTTCCACTGGTTAATTGTCCTCCCTGTTAGGAAATTTCTCCTTTGTTCCAAGTTGTTTCTCTCCTTTGATGAGTTTCCATCCGTTGCTTCTTGTCCTGCCCTCAGGTACTTTGGAGGATAGCTTGACCCCCTATTATTTGGGGCAACCCCTGAGATATCGGAACACTGCTATCATGTCTCCCCTAGGCCTTCTTTTCATTAAACCAGACATCCCCAATTCCAGCAACCGTTCTTCGTACGTTTTAACCTCCAGCCTCCTAATCATCTTTGTTGCTCTTCTCTGCACTCTTTCTAGAGTCTCCACATCTTTTTTCGTTATATCCAGGGGTGGGGCTGCTGGGGGTTCCCAAGGGTTCAGGAGAACCTCTAGCTAAGATTCTGTGCAGTTCGGAGAACCCCCACATCCCACACCTGGCTGGCCCCACCCATCCCACCCCTCCCCTCCCAGGAGTCCTCACACCAGGGATGAAATGCTCCCGGTTCAGACCGGCTCGGGCGAGTAGGTAGCGATGGCGGCGGGCAGTTCGGAGAACCGGTAGCAAAAATCCCTGCCCCCGCCCCCCCCCCCCATGCCCAGCTGAGCCCCGCGATCATCAGAGCCTTTTTTTCCTTTTAAATGGCTCTGACCAGCCAAGCTCTGACATCCCAGCTGAATTGCCTGCTGATCGCATGACGATCGCAATCCATGCATCAGCAAGCAACTGAATCTCCCTGCCTGCAATCAAGCTCATCGGTGAGCAGCTCTTTCTGCCTGCCTGCCTTCCTGCCTAGACTTGTGGACTTCAACTCCCAGCAAAGCTGGCTGAGGAATTCTGGGAGTTGAAGTCCACAAGTCTTAAAGTTGCCAAGGTTGGAGACCCCTGTTCTATTGGGTAAGTTTTTTTCCCCTTTGGGAGCTTTAAAGAAAATAGTGAATTGGGGTTTTTTTTTAGTCGTTGTTTTTTTTTTAGACCTAGCCATTTAAAGTTTAGGAAGTTTTAAATCGAGCTGCTTTTATATAAAAATAAAAATAAATTAAAATAAAATAATATTTGTGCAGCTGAGATTTAGTGTGTTTCTGTAGGGTTTCACTCTTAACTACACAAACACACAAAATCTCCCAAAGCTGTATGTGGAATTTTGTGTGTGTAAAGTGTGAAAGTTGGTTTTTTGGGGGCTTTTTGTGGCTGTGTGAGGTTCCTGCTTGTTGCAGGGGCCGTTTTGGGACTAGCACAGCTGCCTTTACATTGTGGGTGAGCCAGTTGTGTTGTGTTGTGTGTGTCTAAAGTGTGAAAATTGTTTTTTGGGGGGCTTTTTGTGGCTGTGTGAGGTTCCTGCTTGTTGCAGGGGCCATTTTGAGTCTAGCACAGCTGCCTTTACATTGTGGGTGAGCCAGTTGTGTTGTGTTTTGTAAGTTAAAAAAGGGCAAAGAAGTGACATTGACTTGGCCACGCCCATCCAGTTACTTTACCACCAAGCCCCGCCCACTAATTAAGCCACGCCCATAGAACTGGTAGCAAAAAATTGTAGATTTCACCCCTGCCCCACACGGCCCATTTTGGATGCAGGTAAGTGCAGGGCATGCACAGAGGCTCAGGGAGGGCGAAAAGCGGGCCTACTGGAAGTTCGGGAAGGCCAGAAACAGGCCTCTGGAACCTGGGGAGGCCGTTTTCGCTCTCCCGGAGGCTTGAGGAAAGCCTCCGGAGCCTAGGGAGGGCAAAAACAGCCCTCCCTCCACAGTTGTGCAGGAGGCCTACTAGGCCACGCCCACCATGGCCACGCCCACCCAGCAACCGGGCAGAGAACCCCTTGCTCAAAGTTTTTGAACCCTACCCCTTGGTGATATCATGTGCGACCAAAACTGCACGCCGTATTCCAAGCGTGGCCTTACCAAGAGCTTTATAAAGTAGTTGTCAGACTTCGATGCTATCTCATAATAAATGAATTTCCAAACTGCCAATCTTTAAGGAAATCTTCTCTTTAATTGAGCACAGCCACCGGATCATGACTCGATGCGGACAAGACTGACCTTTTGCCCCCCAATCCCTCCCTTTCCGATCCCCAATTATCTGCATCTCATTGGGTATCTTCCAAGTCATTCCACTGACTTCTTGTCTCATCATTTCCCAGGAATGTCTCCCCCCTCCTCATTTCCACGACGACCGGTTTCAAAGGGATTTAGCAGGCAAAAGTTCAGGGCTTATCTCTCTCCTCTCTATGCCAGCGGTGAGACACTGACAGTGGTATTCGTTTTTTTTTTTATCGTGATTTATTTTTTTCTTCCTCCTTCTTCTTCTCTTTGCAGGGGTCTCACTTGCTGGTCGTGGCGGCTGTCCTGTTGGTTGACGTGAGTCTCGCTTACCTATTCTCCCTCCTCCTGGCTTGAGACGGGATGACGGAGGCTGAAGGAGCCCTTTGTTTCCCTCCCCCCCGTCTCCCCTATCCCCGTTTCCTCCACTTCCCTCCTCCTCTTCCTCCCCCCACCCCAAATAGAAGTTTGATAACAAACTTTGATCTCTTCCTCTCCTTCTCTCACCCGCTCCCCTCTATCTCTTTTTTCACATGTCTTTACTCACCCGCAGCCGTGACTCCGGCTGCCTCTTTAAAACTATAAACTTTCTAGATCGTTTACATATAAAGGGCTCTCTTTCTACTGGCGATTGCTGCTTTCGCCCCCCACCCCAAATAACGAACATCTCCTTTTTCCTGCTTCATTCATTTGTTCGTTTTATTTTCTTCTTTTTCATCCTTCCCCTTTTTTTTCCCCTTCATTGTGGAACCGTTGGGCCACCGAACGGTGAAATTTATTAAATATATACATATATATGGTGTGTGTATATATATAATATATATATATATATATATATATATATATATATATATATATATATATATATATATATATATGTTTTCTGAGGTTTTCGCGGGTCTTTGGTTATTTGGGTTTTCTCCCGCGTAAAATTGGAGGTGTCTTGGCAATTGCTTGACACATTGCTCCTAGAAGCACGAAGCCGAAAACACCAGCCTGAAGATGACGAATGAGATTTCGTTGAAACGTTGCCAAGACACCTCCAATTTTACACGGGAGAAAACCTGAATAACCAAAGACATATATATATATATATATATATAAAGGCACCGGAGTAACATTGAGCCAAGGTCCAAGGAGAAATTTTACCCTCCGGAGAATTAAATATTAGGATGGTTGGATTAGAGAGAGAACGTCAACATTCGGTGGCCGGTTTGCTTGTAACGAAACGACACACACACACACAAATATACAATTCCTACAAATTGAAGCTGTTAGTTTGGGGGTTCTTCCCTCCGGGCCTTATAGGAATACAGCCAGTCCTCAACTTACTACCAGAATTTCCGTGGTGGCTAAGCAAAGCGGTTTTTGAATACACCTGATTTTTACGGCCTTCTTTGCTGCAGTTGTTAAGGTGAATCGGACGTTAAGCGAATCTCGCTTTCTTCCCCTCTCGACGTTGCGTATCGGAAACCCGGTCGGGAAGTTGATCCCACGGGATGGTATGACTGGTGTAAATGCATCCCTGGTGGCTAAGCGCCCAAATTTCATTCACGTGACCTTGAGGACGGTCATAAGTGCGAGGACCAATCATAAGTCCAAGAACCGGTCATAAGTCGCAGTTTTTTTTCAGCGGCCTTGTAATTTTCAGTGGCCTTGTTCCCGTGACCCTGGGGACGGTCCTTAAGTGCGAGCACCGGTCCTATTAAGTCATTTTTTTCCCGGCGTCCTTGTAACTTTGAATGGTCGCTAAACGGTATGGTCGTAAATCGAGGACTTCATGTACAGGCAGGGAGGACGGTTCCCATTTCAACACACAAAAGGTGGGTGGTTTTTTTTTCTGTATTCCGCTTTCTCCGAATAGACGCAGTGAGAAAAACACCCGTCCGTCCTTCAGAAACGGTGCAAATTTGAGAAAATGGCGGACAACGCTTTGGTTCCGCTCTCTTATTTACCTTCCCCTCATCTTTAATTCTCCGCCTTTTTTTTTTTTTTTAAACTGAAACCAAAACACCCCTTTTCCTCTCTCTTTGCTTGCTTCCTTTGCCGCCCCCCTTCCCCACGAGGACCACCTTCTCAAACAAACCGACAAAAGGAAAACAACAACGACGAACCAACCAACCAAAACCGGCAAACCCGACCAAAAGAAGCAACGACAAAGCCCACCGTCGCCACGCATCCGTTTCCTTTTAACGCTTTTATAAACCCTTTTTCTCGCAGCGTTTGAATACTTTAAAAACACATACACACACAAACAAAGAAACAAACAAACAAGAACTTATAAACTTATAAACGAGAGAGGGTGAATGGGAGATTCCTGACACCGGGGTTAGGGGGGAGAGGGCGTGGGGAGGAAGGAAAAAAAAAAAAGGACTTCGGGGAACACGGGAATATATCGGGTGCGTGCGTGGACAAAAAAACGGTGTTTCTGGACCATGCTGCGGGATGCCTCTTCGGGGAAACGGAAGGTGGTGGATAGGCCACATATAAAGCAGAGGATGTTCTTCTTGGGAGAATCTCTTCAGGATGATTCCATTCCCGATTTCCTGGGGGGTTGCAAAAAAATAAATAATGAAATGGAGAAATTGCAAAAATTTCTGAGAACGAAGCACTTTAAAACAGGCGTGGCGTTTCCCCCCCTTCCCGGCCCCCGTGCGAGAAAATTCACCGGCCAAGGAAGCAAAAGCTCACCTGGGCCAGGGGCTGTGGGACTTAGGGGGTGGCTGGGTGGGTGGGGGGAAATAGGAGAGATAATAATTTGCCTTCGAGAGGGTAAGTGTTGACCCCCTATGGGGGAAAAGACAAAAAAAAAGACAAAAAAAAAAATAAAAAACCCCGAACTCAAGAAGCTGTGCCTTTGGAAAGAAAATGTGCAATAGAAAAAAAAGCGCCTAGAATGGCCCGGATCCAAAACGAGACGGAAGAAAAGTTGTTGTTGTTTTTTTTTAAAAAAAAAATGTAGATTTTGTTTTGTTTTGTTTTGTTTTCTAGGCTGTGTCGCGTGCAATACATAAAACTGCCTTTGGGATATAAGCAAGGAGAGGCCATTAAAAAAAAAAAAAGGGCAGATGTTGTCAAAACGAGGGCTTCGGAGGGCGGGGTCCGGGTGTGGCCCCCTCCCTCATTTCCGTTTGGTGGGTGCTTGGGAACGACTGTGGAGGCGCGAGAGCCGCAGAACGAGGAAAAAAAGAAGAAGAGGATGATGGTGATGATGTTGTGTTGGAGGTCCTTTGGTTTAGGATGGTGTCCAGAGGTGGTATTCAGCCGGTTCGTATCGGTTCAGGCGAACCGGTAATCCACCCGCTCCGGCTCTATGCTGTCCTATTTAGGCACGGTTTTGAAGCCGGACGGCGCAGACGCGCGCGGGGTGAACCGGGAGCAACAAAATGTGAAACCCACTGCTGATTGGTGACCCTTCCCCTCCCCCCACAAGGAATCTCTTGTTCGACCCTTTTCTGGATTTTTGCATGAGGTTGTGACTGACCCTTTGCTGCGTGCCGTGTATACCGAGAATGTCTGTATAGCCAAGAGAAAAAAAATAATAAAAATAATAAAAAAAGAGGAAAAAAATATAATATGAAATAATCCTACGAATAATCATGAATAACCCTTCTGTACTGGATTTTCTACTGCCTGTTACCCCCCCCCACCCCTTTCCCTTTTTCTTCCTTCCTGTTCCTTCTTTCTTCGTTTGCCTTTTCGACTGGATATATTTCTAATTTCGTGTCTTTGGGATTGAGAAAAACAAACAAACAAAAAAAATTAAATAAGTCTTGCAGGAAAAAAAATAATTTAATAAAATATATTCATTAAAAAAGAACGACGACAATCCTAGAGGCCGTGTGTTTTTCTTGGGGAGAGGGGGCAGGAAAAATCTGCATCGGGCTCACGGCGGGATGGGGTTCCGGGTTAACGGTGCAAGTGAAAATTGTGAACGGGTTAACAAGTCATTTTTAAGAGGAGCAGTGCTGTGTGAGTGTGTGATTATGTGGATGTCAGTTTGTATCGGTCGAGTGTCAGCAACCCACGGCTCCAGAGCCTCATGTGGCTCTTTCGTCCCCCTGCTGTGGCTCCCTGTCAGCTGAACCCACCACTGGCTGGCCCCGCCCCTCACCCTCCCCTCCCAGTCTCTCCTCACCTGGCCTGAAATGGTAAGGGTGAACGGCGGGAGATGGAGACTCGCTCCATATTCCAGAGCGGGAACGGGGTCTGCCGGAAGTGTCGTGGCAAGACAGTCGGTTATTAGTGGGCTCTGATGAGCCCTGCGAAATCCCGGGCTGATGAACCGCTGCAGAGGGGTCTTTGGACCGGATTTGTCCTGTAGGGACAGGGAAGAAACAGAGCCACCTCGGAAGACCAAGAGAAACAGGCAAGTTCCCTGGAGGTCAGAGGAAATTCTCTCTGC
Source organism: Pituophis catenifer annectens (assembly GCF_029215685.1). Classification (NCBI taxonomy): domain Eukaryota; kingdom Metazoa; phylum Chordata; class Lepidosauria; order Squamata; family Colubridae; genus Pituophis; species Pituophis catenifer. The sequence continues at coordinate 4,269,006 of NW_027256895.1, forward strand.
AGCGGGGAGCGGCGGCCATTACGACCTCCAGTAAGCTGGGGCAACCGGACCAAGCACTGTGCAGGAGTGGAGAATTGAGCGGAATATTGATTCCGGGTGAGTGACATCTAACTCATAGGCAGAAAAAAAAAAGGATATTCCAGAGTGGGAACGAAGCACCCCTGTACTTGCTGACTATATATAGTCAGGCGCCACTGGCTCTTTTTTATGATTTTCAGAGAGAGAGAGAGAGAGAGAGAGAGGGAGAGGGAAAGGGAGAAGGAGAGAGAGAAAGATGAGAGAGTGTGAGAGTGAGAGAGACAGAGAGAGATACCTGTTCCCACAGAAAAGAAAACACTGGGAGCAACAAAACCTGGGTAGGTGTGGCTGGGGGGGTGTCATGTGACTGGGTGGGAGTGAGTGATGTTGAGTTTGGCCACACCCGCCTAGGTTTTGTGGCTCCCGGTGTTTTCTTTTCTGTGGGAAATGGGTCCAAATGGCTCTTTGAGTATTTAAGGTGGCAGACCCCTGGATAGGTGTACAATGCGGAACTCTCTCTCTTGTGCTGCAAGCTGTCATCAGCCCTTCTGCACGACTAAACCATGAAAAAATGTAAGCTTAGTTTAACAGTCACTTCCCGTTTCTTTCTTCTGTCCAATATTTGGGGCCCAAACAAGCGCATCTGTTGAAATCACGGTGTCTGTAATTGGAAAGGGGGGCAGAAAAGAAAAAAAAAGTTTTTTAACCCCTTTTTTAAACTTGGGGTGCCTGGAGGCTTTCAAGAAGAGATTGGACTGCCATTTGTCAGAAATAGTGTAGGACGTGGGATTGGGCGTGGGATTAGACTAGATCAGAGGTCTGCAACGCTTAAGCCAGTACGCTCCCATAGAGAGGGGCTCCTCCGGGTGCCGTCGGCCAAACAATGTCGGCTGTCGGCCCCTAGGGGGAGAGCCTTCTCTGTGGGGGCACCTACGATTTGGAACGAGCTCCCCCCGGAGATACGTAGGATCCCGGATCTGCGCACCTTCCGCCGCGCGCTTAAGACTTTTCTATTTTATCAAGCTGGCCTGGCCTAAATCTTCCCCCTTTTTAAATGTGGAATTTTAAATTTTTAAATTCGTCTTTTTATAGGGGTATGGGTAAGGCATTTTAAATTGGGGAGCCATTTTAGATTTAATTCTGTTTTAAACGTATTTTAATTGTTTATATTGTATGTTTTTAACTTTGGCTGTGCACCGCCCCGAGTCCTTCGGGAGAGGGGGCGGTATAAAAATCTAATAAATAAAACACTCAAAAGAGGCATTTGGACCCATTTTCCCACAGAAAAGAAAACACCGGGAGCCACAAAAACCTTCCCGTGCCTGACGATTTCTTGAGCAGCCACAAAATTAGCATATGTAGTTGAATTAAACGTTCTGTTTTCTTCTGAAACTTTTCTTTTCTTGGATTTATCCATGGTTGGCTTACCGGGGATTGAAAAGCTCAATAAATCACGTGCTGGCGGGTGTCGCACATTGGTGGTTGTGACGCATATTTTGAGCGACAGGGAGCCGCAGCAGAGGGGTGAAAGAGCCACATGCGGCTCCAGAGCCGCAGGTTGCTGACCCCTGGACTAGATGACTGACAAGGTCCCTTCCGACTCTGTTAATCTGTTAATCTAATCTGATTTGGAATCTCCCTGTGTCTAGTCAGTCCAGACTCAGAAAAGCAATATGTTTGGGAAGTTGAAGTAGTCCTTAGTTAGCCACTGTCTCGCTTAGCAACTATTTGCAGTTATGACAAATAGAATTGAAGAGAGGCAGGTCAAATAACCCACAGAGGGCGCCCAAGAGCTACAGAAAACTCAACTCTTTGTTGCCATCTAGTGTTTGATTGAAATGAGGTGGCTGGATGGAGTCACGGAAGCCGTCGGCGTGAGCTTAAATGGACTCCGGAGGATGGTAGAGGACAGGAAGGCCTGGAGGAACATGGGCCATGGGGTCGCGATGGGTCGGACACGACTTCGCAACTAACAACAAGAAGTGTTTGGTTCAGTATAGTGGCAGCCCTGACCACATCTGCCGGCAGAAGAAAGTTCGTACATAAAATTGGAAAGCAATTCTGAGTTGTCCCAAACATGCATTGTCCTGCTGAAATCCTTCTTGGGAGAGAAGGAAAAGGAAAAGGAAAAGGAGGGAGGGAGGAAGGAAGGAAGGAAGAAGAATTGACGGAGAGAGGAAGGGAGGGAGAAGAGAGAAAGAAGTAAAAGAGAAAAGAAAATTGAGTGAAGGAAGGAAGGAATCAGGGAGGGAGGGAGAAGGAAGGAGGGAGAGAAAGAAGTAAAAGAAAAAGAAAATTGAGGGAAGGAAGGAAGGAAGGAATCGGGGAGGAAGGGAGAGAAGGAAGAAAGTTAAAGAATTGAGGGAGAGGAGAAGGGAGGGAGAAAGGAAGGAGAGAAAGAAGTAAAAAGAAAATTGAGTGAAGGAAGGGAGGAATCGGAGGGAGGGAGAAGGAAGGAGAGAAAGAAGGAAAAGGAAGAAAATGGAGGGAGGGAAGGAAGGAATAAGGGAGGGAGAGAAGGAGGGAAAGAAAGGAAAAGAAAGGGAAGGAAATGGAGAGTGGGAAGGAAGGAATTGGGGAGGGAGAGAGAAGGAAGGAGGGAGAGAAGTAAAAGAAAGGGAAGAAAATTGAGGGAGGGAAGGAAGGGAGGGAGAGAATGAAAGGGAAGGAACAAGGAAGGAATTGGGAAGGGAGAGAAAGAAGGAAAAGAAAGGGAAGAAAATTGAGGGAGGGAAAGAAGGAATCGGAGGGAGAGAAGGAAAGAAGGGAGGGAGAGAAGGAAAGGAAGGAATTGGGGAGGTAGAGAAGGAAGGAAAGAAAAGAATAGAGGGAGGGAGAAAGGAAGGAGAGAAGTACAAGAAAAAAGAAAATTGAAGGAAGGGAGGATTCAGGGAGGGAGGGAGAAGGAAGGAGGGAGAGAAAGAAGTAAAAGAAAAAAGAAAATTGAGGGAGGGAAGGAAGGAAGGAATCGGAGGTAGAGAAGGAAGGAAGTTAAAGAATTGAGGGAGAGGAGAAGGGAGGGAGAAAGGAGGGAGAGAAAGAAGTAAAAGAAAAGAAAATTGAGGGAAGGAAGAAATCAGGGAGAGAAGGAAGGAAAAAGGGAAGAAAATTGAAAGAGGGAAGGATGGAATCAGGGAGGGAGAGACGGAAGAAAGTTAACGAATTGGAGAGAAAGGGAGAAAGGAAGGTAAGAAAAGTAAAAGAAAAGAAAATTGAGGAAAGAAAGGAATTGGGGAGAGAAAGAAGGAAAAGAAAGAAAATTGAGGGAGAGAAGGAAAGAAAGGTCGGTAGAGAAGGAAGTTAAAGAATTGAGGGAGAGGAGAAGGGAGAGAGAAAGGAAGGAGAGAAAGAAGTAAAAGAAAAGAAAATCGAGGGAAGGAAGGAATCAGAGGGAGAGAAAGAAGGAAAAAGGTAAGAAAATTGAGGGAGAGAAGGAAAGAAAGGGAGGTAGAGAAGGAAGGAAGAGGAGGGAAGAAAAGGAAAAGAAAGGGAAGGAAATTGAGGGTGGGAAGGAAGGAATTGGGGAGGGAGAGAGAAGGAAGGAGGGAGGGAAAGAAGGAAAAGAAAGGGAAGAAAATTGAGGGAGAGAAGGAATGAATCAGGGAAGGAAGGAAGAATTCTACAATTTCCGCTCTTTAAACGCATCTATGGAAACAAGTCTAATGACACCGGAAACTAGGCAAATGGTTCAGTCAGTCAATTCTGCATGTTTTATATCTATGGCGATGAGAAGCGCCGAGAGGAAAGGCCCTCGCCCTAGAAAGACGATTTTTTTCCGGATGGCGACGCTCTAGCCGTTTTGTCAATCGTGATCAGAAAGTTTTGCTGCCCCCTGCCGCTGGTTTTGCTTTTTAGTTTGGAGTCTCCCAGAGACTTAACAGGCAACGAAGTGGCCTAGGGAGTGTATTGTTATCCCCCAACGGTTCTCGGCCAAGGATGATGGGTTCTGTAATCCAGCAAATATTTGGGAGGCCGCCCGATGGGCTGAAGCTGCGAGACGGCCAGACCCGAGATTCCATCCTCATCCTCAGCTTTCCCTTCTGGAACACGTGTAGAAAAAATGGGAGCTGCCCAGCACGTCTGAATTTACTGACTTCCTACATTCCTGCAGGAATAACCAGTAAAGGGGAATTTGCAAAAAAAAAATCAGTAATTTGCATCAGGCTGGCTTTAAGGAATTGCACGCTGCATAAAGAAATAAAATAAAATAAAATAAAATAATAATAAAATAAAATAAAATAAAATAAAATAATATAAAATAAAATAAAATAAAATAAAATAAAATAATAAAATTGTCAGATGTAAATGCCTTATTCTCTAATGTGTAAATAATGTATATATGGAACATCAGGGGTTAACTTATTCTTTGGACTTTAATGTATTCATAATTTACCACTCCCATTCCTGGCTCCACCCCTTGTATATATAAGGAGCCATCCTCCCCATTTTCATTGCTTCTATCTTGAATATTCAGCGAATATAGAATGCCTATTATGATTAAAGAGAAATATATTTAAATCTCTAACTTCTATTATCTTTATTGAGTCTGATCCTGAAAATATTGCAACAAGCTGGTAGCAGAGGATGGTTAATTGACTCAATAAGTAATTAAAAATGTCCAAGAAAGATAGGCCCAACACCAGGGCCTACAGCAAAGAAATAGAAACTGATCAAGAGACAATCAACGAATCCACTAATGCGATTTCGAGAGAATCCGAAGAATACACCACTGAAGAAGAAGAACTGATGAGTGAAAATAACGACCAGGAAGAAATCGAGATAGAAAATAACGAACTCAGGTCAGAGATATTAAAGATACTAAAAAGCCAAAAGAATGATGAAAGCCTCATCGCGGACCTCCAGGAGATGCTGAGAAACAGCGGAGCAGCGAGAGAGAAAAACGTCATTAAAGAAAAACCCAAAGATCAAAAAACTGTGAGTGAAATGACTACTGAGAAAATAGTTGTAAAAAAGAAAAGATGTGACATCGCGCGAAATTTTGAATGGCAGCCATCTTGGTTTCAACGAACTTCAAAAGAGAGTGAAGCAGAGCCAATCAAAACGCTCAGTTCAAAATTTCTGGCGCGAAAAACGCTATCAGACGAAGAAAGTGAAAAAGAAGTCTCAAACTCTTCAGATGAACCAAAATCAGAAAGTGAAGACGATTTAACAAAGTCTCAAGTAAAGTCAGCAATGAAAACGCTTTTTGCTGCTTTTGGGCCAAGATTGAAAATTTCCAAGACATCAACAAAGAAGCAAGAAATCAAACCGACAACTCAAGACCTGCACGCTCCCATCCTGACTTCGAAAACGACGACACCCGAGCCCAGAGAGCCATGCCGATTCCGTCCTACACCGCAGACAGAATCGAGTGCCAGCGCACACAAGAGAAAGAGAAGAACCGTCGCCATCACCAAAGCCCCAAAAACCGAGCCAGAGACCGACTCATCTGAAGAGGAGCGGATCGAGAGAGCTGAAATGGAGAGAACCTTCCACAACGGCGCCAAAGAAGAAATGAGCAACGCGCATGTGCAAAACTACGTAGACAGCCCCGAAAGACTTGAACTGGCCAGAGAACCGCGCAGACTCGTTACAAGCATCCCAATGCCGTTCTGTAATTTCCTGCACTTGAGAGACCACGGACTGCCTCAGGTTGTAAGTAATGGACAAAATAATGTGGGGAATTTACCCAGTGACTTCCCAAAACTTAGAGTTGATGGCATTAATTTACAAGAGTGGTACCAACAGCTTCAGGTTATTTTTATGAAAGAAAATTTACTATTCTTTATAACTAGTCCTCCAAGAAGACCTTGGACTTTAAAAATAGATTGTTTACATCATAGAGCATTTTTCATAATAATTTCTAGCGTGTCTCCTGCAATGTATCATAGCATCAAACCAAACCTAACTGTATCAGAAATAATTCAATGCATGTTTAATCTATTTCACAGCGATAGCGTAGCCACAACCACAAGAATGTCTAAGGATTTCTTTTCTTCTAGAGTGAAACCAGGGGTTTCTATAAGTGAGCATTTGATAAATCTAAACAAAATAAGAGCTGAGTTGCAATTGAGGGGGGAAGTGATTTCAGATCAAACAATGAAAAGTGTTATTATCAATTCACTTGATCCATCATGGGATAGCTTTATGTCACACTTAGATACCATTAATTTGGGATATTTATCAATAGAAAGTCTATCTAACAAATTGATAGCAGAAGACAATTCAAGAAAAAATCGTTTCAGTAACCAAACAGAACACAAATCTTTTAGGAAAGTAGTCTTTCAAGATAAATATAATGAGGCCTTTAGATGCCACAATTGTGGATCCAGGGAACACAGTAGAAGAGTTTGTCACAAAGTCCCAAGGGAGAGACATAGGCCAGAATATAGGAGCAAATACAATTACAGACAATCTTCCACAGATAGACACAAATATAAAAGTCCACCAAATTACAGAGAAAGTAGAGGGGGTAGAGAAAATTCAAAAGAGAGAAAATCTGGGTCACTAAATGGGCTAAATAAACAAGACAGCACCAGAACACAACAAGATGAGAACAATAATTGGCTTATTGATTCTGGTGCAACAAATCACACCACTAACAACAAAAGTATATTATCTTCATTTACAGAAGATAAGTTTGTGATAAAGGTAGCTAATCAAGAAAAGGTTCAAGTATTAGGCAGAGGAAATGTGACCTTGCCTGGTTTAGGGAAAATAGAGGGGGTATTATTAATCCCAGAAATACCTCACAACATACTGAGTGCTATAAAACTAAGCAGAGAATCTGACATCAATATAGTTTTCTCAAAGGGGAAAGCAACTATAGAAAAGAACAAAACAAATGTAGGCACTGTGATGATAAAAGGGGGTCTACCCTATCTGATAACCAAAGAAAGATGGTTACATAACATTGATTCAAATATGGAAGATTGTATTGAAGCAGATGATGAAAATGTCAGTAACAGTGACAATGATGAATGTAAAATAACTCATGATAACAAAAATACACACAATGAGAAGAAACCAAAAATAGGTAAACCAATTCATGATGAGTGTGCTCACATCTTACATAGGAAGTTAGGACATGCAAGCTTTCCTGTAGTACAAAAAATGACTGAACACGCAGAAGGTGTCAAAATAAAAAATTGTGAAAATTATTTGGAATGCTCAGTATGTAAATCCACCAAACTAAAAACCAGTCCCAGACCAAAAAAATCTAACAGATCAACCAACAATATTTTTGATTTGGTACATATGGACTTAGTTGGTCCATTAACTCCATCAATTACCTATAGAAAACGTTACTTCCTAACAATAGTGGATGATTACAGTCGCTATGGTTTTGTTTACACATTAAAGCACAAGGATGAAACCTTTCAGAAATTTAAGGAATTCTACAAACGCATAGAAACACAACATAATATTAGAATAAAACAAATTATGACAGATAGGGGATGTGAATTCATGTCTAAAGAATTCTCCCAATGGTTAAAGGATAGAGGGATGCTACATTTCACGTCCAATCCATTTTCTGCATTTCAAAATGGGATTGCAGAGAGAAAGAATTCCACACTACAAACCATGATTAGATGCACATTAGAGGATGCTGGTTTAGGCAAACAATTTTGGTCAGAAGCCTTACATTATTCAAATTACACTCAAAATAGGACATGGTCCAGTATTGTGAATAAGACACCATATGAGGTGATGTACAATAGAAAACCCAAATTAGCACACATGCACATATTTGGAGTTACTGCAGACGTACACATACCTAAACAATTGAGGAGAAAGGGAGAAAACGTATCCAGGAGATTAAGATTCATGGGATACGAAACTGGAACCAAAGGGTACAGATTCATTGATAATAATAACAAATTTATAGTATCCAGAACAGCTGTGTTCCATGAGCAGGCCAATTGGTCTAAATTGCACCTTAATGAAATATTTCCTAATAAAAGCAAAGATAATATATCTTGCGAGGAAGGAACAACAGAAAATCAAAGTATTAACAAAAGTAAGAACAAAACCAAAACTTGGACAAATAGTCAGCATAAAATAAAGACAGACACATTAACAAAAAAGGAAGCTAGATATTTGCATGACAACCATAGCAAACCTGAAAGAAATATTAGAAACAATAAAAACCAAATACCAAATAAATACAAAGATTACATAATGCATATGGATAGAGAACAAATAACACCTAATACATATGAGGAAGTATTGAAACTTCCCCGTGAAGAAAGAGAAAAATGGGAACTAGCTATGGAAAAAGAGATGGAAAGTTTACAAGGATTAAATGTATTCACACCTGCGATCGCACCTAAGGATAAAACAATTATAGGTACCAGGTGGATTTATAAAATTAAGAATTTAGAAGGAGGTAATACCTTATACAAGGCCAGACTAGTTGCACAAGGTTATGCACAAAAATATCCAGAAGACTATACTGACACATATTCACCAACAGTGAGAACAGAGAGTGTCAAAACAGCTCTTGTAGTAGCATCTGCACTCAATCTGGACGTGTTTCAATATGACATACAGACTGCATACTTACACGCAAAATTAGATAAGGAAATATATGTAAGAGCACCACACAGTCAATACACTAATAAGAACGAAATTTGGTTATTAAATAAGAGTCTGTACGGATTGAAGCAATCTGGCAAAAGATGGTACGATTGTTTGGTAAAAGTACTTAAAACCATGGATTTCAACGCTACCACTGCTGATAACTGTTTCTTTGTAAAAAAGAGTAATGATCATATTGAATTTGTATTAATTTATGTGGATGATATTTTATATATTGGAAAGCATAAAGAGAGCAGGGAAATCTTTGTAAATAAGTTAAACGAACACTTCTCATTGAAATCACTAGGTAGAGTGAACAAATACCTTGGTGTACAAATTAACAAAACAAAAAGGGGATTCAAACTTACTCAGAAAGATAAAATCATTGAACTCCTAAACAAATGTAACTTAAATAATGCCAAAACATGTGACACACCTATGCAAACTGATTTTCTCAGAAACATTGATGAATCTTCCCCTGAGTTTAAAGACAACACATTTTACAGATCAGTTATAGGTTCACTCCTTTATATATCTAATTGGACTAGGCCAGATATTGCATTACCTCTCAATTTATTGTCAAGATATGTTAGCAGACCAACCTTGTATCATTGGGAAGCTGTCAAAAGAATTTTAAGATATCTGAAAAGTACATTAGATTTTTGTTTAATATTGGAACCCAATAATGACAAAGAACCAAAAATTACTTGTTATGCTGATGCAGATTGGGCTGGTGATACATCATGCAGAAAGAGTACCTCTGGTTATGTTTTTCTATTGAACGATTGTCCAGTTTACTGGTATACTGGTAAACAAGAACTGGTAGCCACTTCTACCACAGAAGCGGAATATGTTTGCTTGTCTAAAGCTGCAAATAACCTTGTATGGTTCAATGATTTGATCACAGATATTTGGAAGAAACCTACTTTACCATTTATTATGCATGAAGACAATAAAGCGGCCATTGAAATATCTAGATCCGATGCAATTGGACAAAGGTCCAGGCATATTGATATAAAATTTAAGCACGTGAGACAACTATCTCAAGACGGATTCATCAAAGCAATACATTGTGATACTTCTGAACAATTAGCTGACATATTAACAAAACCCTTACCTTCTAAACAACACAAATATTTAACTTCTAAATTATATGTATTATATTGTCCTGAATCTGAATGTAACTGGTGTTGTATAACGAACCGGCATTTAGAGGGGGATTTGTCAGATGTAAATGCCTTATTCTCTAATGTGTAAATAATGTATATATGGAACATCAGGGGTTAACTTATTCTTTGGACTTTAATGTATTCATAATTTACCACTCCCATTCCTGGCTCCACCCCTTGTATATATAAGGAGCCATCCTCCCCATTTTCATTGCTTCTATCTTGAATATTCAGCGAATATAGAATGCCTATTATGATTAAAGAGAAATATATTTAAATCTCTAACTTCTATTATCTTTATTGAGTCTGATCCTGAAAATATTGCAACAAAAATAAAATAAAATAAAATAAAATAAAATAAAATAAAATAAAATAAAATAAAATAAAATAAAATAAAATAAAATAAAATACACCAGGACGTCAGGATCTGGGTACATAACTCACTAACCTGTCTGCGACCCAGTTTTCTTCCCCAGGTAGAAGATTTTCTGCATGGGGAGTTTGGCTAAAACCCTTGAAGATTCTTTTGCACGGACTGTATTTAATAAACACAGTCACTACTACAATAAATCAGAATTTCCCCCACCTTTGACAATGTTAAAGATGTGTTGGCTTCAACTCCCAGAATTCTCCAGCTGGCGTGCTGGTGGGAAGCACTGCAGTTATGTGATATTGGTATTATTGTTAGAGCTATTGCTACTTTTGCTTTTGTTCGTTTGATAAGAGGTGTGTGTGTGTGTGAGTGAGAGAGAGAGAGTGAAGGAGAGAGAGAGAGAGAGATGGATGATAGGTAGATTTAGATTGATAAATTGGTATAGACAGAACAACAGATGGATGGATAAATGGATGGATTTAAATTGATAGGCTTGGAGAGAGAAAGAGATGATAGATAGATAGATAGATAGATAGATAGATAGATAGATAGATAGATAGATAGATAGATAGACAGATAACAGACAGTCAGCTAGACATACAGATGATTCATAGATGTTGGATGGATGGATGGATGGATAGACAGACAGACAGACAGACAGATAGATATAGATGACACAGACAGCTAGACAGACAGATGATACATAGATGTTAGATAGATAGATAGATAGATAGATAGATAGATAGATAAATAGAGATAGATAATAAATGACAGACAGCTAGACAGACAGATGATACATAGATGTTAGATAGATAGATAGATAGATAGATAGATAGATAGATAGATGATAGAGATAGATAATAGATGACAGACAGACAGACAAACAGATGATACATAGATGTTAGCTAGATAGATAAGGATAAGGATAAAGATAATTTTATTTCTATACCGCCCCTCTCCCGAAGGACTCAGGGCGGTGTATAGCCAGGTAAAAACACAATACAAACATCACAATTTAAATTTAAAAATTATTAAAATAGATAGAGATAGACATAGATAATAGATGACAGACAGCTAGACAGATGATACATTATTATTATTATTATTATTATTATTATTATTATTATTAATTCAATTTATATACCGCCCATTCTATTGGACTCAGAATGTTAGATAGAGATAGATAATAGATGACAGACAGCAAGACAGACAGATGATACATAGATATTACATAGATAATAAGATACTGTAGATGATAAATAGATGAAAGATAGATAATGATAGATATAGATGATAGATAGATAGATAGATATGACACATAGATAATAGATGGAGAGACAGATAAATTTAGGTTGATAGATTTGTATACATAGACAGACAGACAATTAATAGAATTTTGCTTGGCCAGACCAAGCTGTAATGTTGTTTTTGTTTTGTTTTGTTTTGATTAAATTTATATAACTCCCATATAAATTATATAAAATATAATTTAACTCCCATAAATTATATAAAATATAATTTAACTCCCACATACTTAACACCTGATACTTAAACATTATCCTTCTTCACACCACAGATTATAAGGCAGCTAAAATCCATATAAAGTGAGATGGATGGGAATATTTTATTTTTATTTATTTTATTTATTTATTTTTATATGCCGCCCTTCTCCGGAGACTCAGGGCGGCTTACAATGCATTAAGCAATAGCCTTCATACTTTTTGTATATTTTATACAAAGTCAGCTTATTGCCCCCACAAACTAGGTCCTCATTTTACCCACCTTAGAAAGGATGGAAGGCTGAGTCGACCTTGAGCCTGGTGAGAATTGAACTCGCAGTAATTGCAGGCAGCTGGATGTTAAATGCTGCCTTAGTAGGAGGCATTAGCCTCCTACGCCACTCAGGCTCCTAATATAAAACGGGTGAACAAATACATTATGACGGAGGGGTGCTCTAAGTCCTCTGAGCCTGGCTGTTTTCTTGCAGACGCTTCATGGATCCAACTCTGGAACATCATCAGCGCAATTATTATTTTGCGGAACAGCCGTCACACAAAATAGGGATTAAATTGGGAGCCGGACTCCAAAATGGGCCCACAATCCACTGTCAACTCGTAGTGACCACATACGTTTTCTCCAGACTAATCTCTCCCTAACCCAGTTATCTTTAGTTAATTAATTGATATTTACCTATTTTCTTTGGTACAGAAGACCTGATATACAGATTGACAAAAGTTGGAAGCCACCTTGTAAGGTCATCTAGTCCAACCCCCTGCCCAAGCAGGAGACCCTACACCATTTCTGACAGATGGAAGTCCAGATTCTTGAAAGCCTCCAGTGATGAAGCTCCCACAACTTCTGTTCCTTCGGTTGATTGTTCTCGCTGTCGGAAAATGTCTCCTTATTTCCAGGTTGAATCTCTCCTTGTTCAGTTTCCATCCATTATTCCTTGTCTGGCCTTCAGGTGCTTTGGACAATAGCTGGACCCCTTCTTCTTCTCTGGGGCAGCCCCTCAAATATTGGAAGACTGCTATCATGTCTCACTTGGTCCTTCTCTTCACTATAGCTGGCAAGCCTTCCTTTCCATGCTACCCCTTCAATTGCACTTCAATTGTATCAGGAAAGGCCTTTAAAGCAGTTTAAATATCTAATCTTAATATAATATCTGCCCTTAAAACCCACTTTTTCCAGCAAGCCGGGCTGGCTTAAGAAGAAATTTTTAAAAGTTTTAAATTGGTTTGTGATTTTTAACTTTTGGGGCCAAATTTATATATATTTTAATTGTTTTTTTTTTAATATTTGTATTTCATGTTCTTAATTCTGGCTGTACACCGCCCTGAGTCCTCAGGGAGAAGGGCGGGATATAAATTGGAAATAAAATAAAAATAACATAAATAAATAATCTTCACCACTTGAAGATGGGTAGACTTCAACTCCCAGAATTCCCCGGTTGGCTGGGGAATCCTGGGAGTTGAAGTCCACCCACCTTCAAAGTTGTTGAGTTGAGTTTAATTTTGGTTTACTTTATTGTCACTGCACCTGGTGCAACGAAATTAAATGCTGCCTTCAGCGTTCGTTATTTATTTTTATTTTATTTTATTTTATTTTATTAAATTTCTATACCGCCCTTCTCCCGAAGGACTCAGGGCGGTGAACAGCCAGAAGATAAAACACAGAGATACAAAAATTTAAAATAGATTAAAAACGAATTAAATAATTTGGCTGAATTTAAAATACCCCATAATTTAAACAGATTAAAATTTGTATTTAAAATTTATATTTAAAAGGGGAGAAGATTTAGGCCAGGCCAAAATCTTACTATAAAATCTAACTATAAAAATAAAAACACAGCTTTAAAGGCATAAAAGGACTCGCGATCAACCCCCTCCCTCGCATGTCATGCATCCTTTGCCCAACAGGGGGCGCCCAGGGCCAAGCTAAACTCTCCAAACTCAGGTGAGCTCACCTGCCAAGGTTGGAAGGAACCTGTCCGGAACTGGAAGAAAATTGACTGAGATCCAAAGGAGAGGCAGAGAGAGAAGGATTCCAGCTGCTGTTTTTTCCGCTTTTTTCCAGGAACAGAAGGAGGCCGAGGGGTGTCTTCTGGACAGGTGAAGGAACATTTGCAGGATAAGAAGAAGTAATGAAACGAGAGAGAGAGAGAGAAAAGGAAAGAGAAAGCGAGAGAGAGAGAGAGAGAGAGAGAAGGAAAGAGAAAGAGAGAGAGAGAGAGAGAATAAGTTTCGAGCGACTCCCAACGTTCACTGATCTAATCGATCCGATTTGCAAATTAATTATTTGCAAGAAAATTTTTCCCAATCGTCCAGATGGAAAATGAGAGGAAGGTTAATTTAAAGTCGGGTGGGTGCTTTGCAAAAAATGTTTGAATGGGGTGGTGGAATGTCCAAGCCTTTGAAACCAGAGCCGATCCAGGAGTTTAAGGTTTCACAATGCAAAGATAATTTCTGAGGCCGGTGCTTAGAAAGGCTTCCGGTTCTTGCTTTTTTGCTTTTTGCTTTTTAATTTATATGCCGCCCTTCTCTGGAGACTCAGGGCGGCTTACAATGCGTTAAGCATTCCCTGGTTCCTTGGAACCAGGGAAAAAAAAGCCGGGTGAAGATATTGGTGGGCAGAAATAAAAATTTTTTCGAGGCGGGTGGGAAGATGCAAAAGCCACAAACAAGAAGCAAAAAATAATAATAATAATAAAAATGTAGCTTCGTTTGCATGGGGTTCAAATAATAATAATTATTAGCATTTTGTTGCCATTTAAAGACCTCCCAAATCAGCTGCCTGAAGTCCTGGCTAATAGTAACAGTAACATATTTTTAAATTTTTAATTCTTAATTGGTTTGTCATTTTAAACTGGGGCCAAATTAATATATATTCTTTTCATTGTTTTTAATGTTTGTATTGTATGTTTTTATCTGGCTGTACACCGCTCTGAGTCCCTTGGGAGAAGGTGCGGTATATAAATTCGAAATAAAATAAAAAAATAAAAATAAAAATAAACAGAGTGGGAAGGAACCCTGGAGGTCATCTAGTCCCCCGCAGGAGATTTGTACCGAACCGGCTGAATACCACCTCTGCCGCCTACGAGAAGCAATCAGAGATATTATCCTAAACCACCTTTTTAAAAAAATTATCCTTTAACTGTTTTCATAGCTATCTGCTTACTCAAAGATTACTATGAATTGGCAGCCGAGATTTTAGAGCAGGGGGAAATCGGCAAACTGGCTGGGGAATTCTGGGAGTTGGAAGTCTTAAAAGTTGCCAAGGGGGTGGGGGGACCATAGATGGGAGAAGACCACCTTGTGATGTTCACGGACTTCAGTGAGGACGTTTTATCAATTCAATCATCTTGTGATTAAAATCGGCCTCTCTGGTTTCTTTAAGGTGAGTGGACTTCAACTCCCAGAATGACCGGCTGAGGAATTCTGGGAATCGAAGTCCACTTTCTCTTAAAGTCACCCCAAGTTTGAT
The DNA here is from genome assembly GCF_029215685.1 of Pituophis catenifer annectens. Lineage (NCBI taxonomy): Eukaryota > Metazoa > Chordata > Lepidosauria > Squamata > Colubridae > Pituophis > Pituophis catenifer. The sequence goes on from NW_027256895.1 coordinate 4,284,129, forward strand.
TTAGGAAAAAAAAAAAAGGTCTGGGCATGGCCAGGAAACGCAATTGATTTGCTCAATTAATGTATTTACTTTAATTAATCAATTAAATCAACCTCATTTGCTGTTTTAGAGCCAATCGCGAAATAGCAAACCGAAGCTGGGCTCAGACGATCCGGTAAACCTTAACCGAGGTTAATGCCAACCAGGTTTGATGTCTTGAAGAGAAGCTCCTGCCCCAGCTACGGACCCCAAAGAACGTAGCGCACACAAACCTTAGTTTACTAAATTAAATCAGTCTTTTTCAAACAAAGGCTGTTAAGTAACTTTCTTAACAGCCTACAAGAATCCAAAGAATAAATAATCGTACTCTTACTATGGTTGGCAGAAAGCCCAGAAGCAATTTGCAGGAAGCTGATAAGAGAACTAAGATCAGGATGCGAAGGAGAGTGAAGGAAGTGGTTCCCTGCAAATTGCCTCAGTCGTCGTCCTTCCCTAAATAGGCTAAGGGATTGGCCAATTAGCCCCAAGCCTTAACTCTCGAGGAGATCTCCTCCTGAGGAGCCACTCCTGCCTTTTGGCAGCTCTGTGCACCCGTGCATCGACAAGAGGCTCCTCCTCTTCTTCCTCTTCACTTATGGGAGCTTCTGGAGGTTCTGAAGGCCCTGGCTGAATCCCCGCCTCTGGCACCACATCTTCTCCAGCCTCCTCACTGTCTGACTCGAGTGCCAGCTGCACAGGCTGCTGGCGCAGCACCACACCAGCCTCCTCGCTGTCGGAATCAGCTACTAGCTGCACAGGCTGTTGATGGGCCACAACGAAGGGGCTCTAAAAATTCAGACTAAAAAAGTTTTGGGGGGCCGAAGAGACTCCCCAAATCCCCAACTAAAATTCAGCGTTTTGTAATTCCGATGCACCTGAGATGATGGGTTAGGTCAAGTCTTAGGTCCCGAGTTCTAAACATGCGGTTTTTTTGGTGGGGAGGGGAACCGCAAGAAGAATACACATCATGCGAAGAAGACAGGATAAGGGAAATTCCCGGCAAATCCTGACAAATTATTACCTGTCCCACATTTCCTTTGTCATCTAGGATGTCCGAGGGACCGCTCACTTTACCGATCCTGATCCGGACCATTCGGAGCGCCCGGACGCAGGCGGAAGAACGGGAATTGGTGCAACGAGAAAGCGCCAAAATTAGGAGCGCTTTTCGGGGCGATGAATCCGGGAACCGGGTTTCCAATTTGGCGAAGTTGCTGTACATCTATATGTTGGGCTATCCTGCCCACTTCGGACAGGTACGTTCAGCTCGTCCTCGAGTTACAACAATCTGTTTTAATGACCGTTCAGAGTGACCACAGCACTGGAAAAAAGGGACTTATGACCGTTTTTCACCCATACGACCGTTGCAACAGTGATCCAAATTCAGATGCTTGGCAACGGGTTCACATTTATAACGGTTGCAGTGTCCCGGGATCATGGGATTCCCCCCTTTTATGACCTGACAAGCAAGGGAAGCCGTGTTACTAACTGAACAGCTACAGTGATTCACTTAACAACCGTAGCGAGAAAGGTCGTAAAATGGGGCCAAATTTGCTTAACCCAGGGGTCGGCAACCTTAAGCACTCAAAGAGCCACGAAGATCCTAACCGGAAGCCCCCCCGTTCAATTCTGGAGCCGACCGGAAGTCCAGTTCCCCCATCATAGAGTCTCCTCCTAGCACGGCATCCTTTTTCCTCTACCTGTCCTAACCAAAAGCCCTATCAATTGTGGAGCCAACCGGCGACAGGGAGCTGCAGCAGAGGGATGGAAGAGCCACATGCGGCTCCAGAGCCGCAGGTTGCTGACCCCTGGCTTAACCGATGGTCACGTGAGCCAAAGTTACAACGGCATGGAAAACAGTAACTTAGGACCGTTTTTCACACTTAACGACCGTTGCAGCAGCCCCATGGCCACGTCGTGATCCAAATTCAGACGCTTGGCAACTGACTCGCCTTTATGACGGTCGCAGCGTGCCGGGGTCACGCGTTCCCCTTTTGCGACCTTCTGACATGCCAAGTCAATGGGGAAGCCAAATCCACTTTAAAAAAACCCACGTGACTAACTTAACAGCTGCGGTGATTCATTTAACGACCATGGCAAGAAAGGTCGTAAAATGTGGCAAAACTCGCTTAGCAACGGAAATTTGGGACTCAGTTGTGGTCGTAAATTGAGGATTACTTGTGATTTTGTAAGGATTAAATTTGCTGACTCCGGTATTAAAGAGCAAAAAAAAAAACAACAACCACCCCAACAACTTTTGGGTAGGTCAAGTTTAAAAATATCGCCCTTCCTTAGCTGCCATTTTGGAAGCCGCCATTTTGATTTCCCACCATGCCCCTAACTAAATGCCGCCGCAAAGCATTGTGGGAAAAAGATGTAAGCCCTCTTCTTCCTGTCGCAACCCAGATGGAGTGCCTGAAACTCATCGCCTCTGCCCGACTCCATGAGAAGAGGATTGGCTACCTCGGGGCTGCCCTCCTATTGGACGAGAAGCAGGACACTCACCTTCTCCTGACCAATAGCATCAAGAAGTGAGGGGGGGCGTGTCCAAATATGGGGGGGGTTTCTCCCTTTTCCTTAATCAGATCAGATCTGAGATCTCAAAATCGATCCGTGGAATGGATTAAAATGGGTGGGCTATCGAAAGAGGGAGGAATTCAGGCGGATTTCTGCGGGAGATTTGCAGGATCCCGAAGGGGATTTCGGTGATCTGGACCCTGCAATCCCGCTAAGCCGCCATGTAGATCCTTGCTTCCGACTTAAGGGGGCGCCACCACAGCCATCGCAGTTTGTCAGCCTTGTGGGTTGGGCAAACCCAGCCAGGCGGGGCTACTAATGACGGTTAAAGAGTGGTTTAGTGGAACACGTGAGCAGGGAACTGGGTTTGAGGGACTCAGAAGAAGGGGCGTCTGCAGGATGTGGTCAAAAAAGTCAAAATGGCGGCGACGATGAAATCAAAGCTCCGCTTATTTCTTGATGTGTGTGGTGGTGGTGGGGGAGTCGGCAACCTTCAAACCGGGGGTTCTAGTGTCCTTGGGAGGGGGTCCGTTGTAACTTTGAATGGGTCACTCAGTGACTGGTCGTATGTCGAGGAGTGCATGTAGATATAGTTAATGATAGATAGATAGGTAGATAGATAGATAGATAGATAGATGATAGCTAGATAAATAATGACAGTTAGCTAGATGATAGAGATAAATAGATGATAGATAGATGATAAATAGATGATAGCTAGATAGCTAGATAGCTAGATAGTTGATAGGCAGATAGATAGATGATAGCTAGATAAACAATGACAGCTAGCTAGATGATAGAGATAAGTAGATGATAGATAGATAGATGATAGATGATAGATAGATGGATAGAAAGATAGAGATAGATAGATAGATAGATAGATAGATAGATAGATAGATAGATAGATGGATGGATGGATGATAGGCAGATAGATAGATGATAGCTAGATAAATAATGACAGCTAGCTAGATAATAAAGATAAATAGATGATAGATAGATAGATAGAGATAGATGATAGCTAGATAAATAATGACAGTTAGTTAGCTAGCTAGAGATAAATAGATGATAGATCATAGATAGATGATAAATAGATGATAGATAGATAGAAAGATAGATATAGATGATAGATAGATAGATAGATAGATAGATAGATAGATAGATAGATAGATAGATAGATAGATAGATGGATGGATGATAGGCAGACAGATGATAGCTAGATAAATAATGACAGCTAGCTAGATGATAGAGATAAATAGATGATAGATAGATAGATAGATGATAACTAGCTAGCTAGGTAGATGATAGCTAGATAAATAGATAATAGCTAGCTAGATAATAGATGATACATAAATAGATGATAGGTAGGTAGATAAATAGATAATAGATGATAGCTAGCTGGAGAGACAGATAGATAGATAGATAGATGATAGGCAGATAGATAGATGATAGGCAGATAGATAGATGATAGATGATTGCTAGCTAGCTGGATGATAGGCAAATAGATGATAGATAAATAAATAGATGATAGATAGATAGATAGATAGATAGATAGATAGATAGATAGATAGATAGATAATGACAGCTAGTTAGATGATAGAGATAAATATATGATAGAGAGATAGAGAGATAGAGAGATGATAACTAGCTAGCTAGCTAGATGATAGCTAGATAAATAGATAATAGCTAGCTAGATGATAGATGATAGATAAATAGATGACAGCTAGGTAGATAAACAGATAATAGATGATAGCCAGCTGGATAGATAGATAGATAGATGATAGGCAGATAGAAAGATGATAGATGATTGCTAGCTAGCTAGATGATAGATAGATTATAGGCAAATAGATGATAGATAAATAAATAAATGATAGATAGATAGATATAGATAGATAGATAAATAGATAGATAGATTCATTGATTGATTTACAGCTAAAAAATCCCTGCCCATAAGGTAGGATATATTCTGGGGGTGGGTGGGGCAGAGACTCTGCTTTCCCCCCTTCCAGATTTTTTTGAGGGGAATGAAGGTGGACAATGAAATCTAAATTTATTTATTTCTTCAGTCAATGACTATCAACATTAAATAATAAAATGAGCAATTAAAAAAGAAAAAGGAGTTACCATCAGGATCAAGAAAGAGAAGCAGCGCAGTAACATACTGGCAATGATAAAATAAATCATAAATATAGCGTAGTCGAGTGTTTCTCAACGCGTAGCCCCTTTAAGAGGAGGGGACTTCAAGTCCCAGAATTCCCCCGCTGGGGAATTCTGGGAGTTGAAGTCCCCCTCCTCTTAAAGGGGCAACGGGTTGAGAAACACTGGTATGCTCTTAATACAAGAACACCGTGTTCATTTATCTAACACTAATAAAAAAACTGATTCCATAAAGCCGTACATTAAAATACGGCTTCTCTAAAAATTATTAGAAAACTTCTGGGCGAAATAAGAATAAGGAGCGGCGCGTGGAAGACGGGATTTCTTATATGCCTCTTTTCCCTCCTTACCTGCAAGTGACCTGCTGCATAGCAACCCCTGGGTGCAAGGATTGGCACTCAGCACCCTGGGCTCGCTCGGCTCGGCGGCCATGTTGCAGGATTTGGCTCAGGAAGTGCAGCAGCTGGCAAAAACCGGGCAGCCCGCCGTACGAAGGAAGGTGAGACGCCGCGGATTCGCTTTCCGGCTTTCACTGTACAGCTAGTCCTCGAGTTACGCCCGTTCATTTAGTAACCGTTCAACGTTCGGAAGGACTCCCCTGGTGGGAGCTCAACCAATCTCATGGCGCACACGTTGTGCGCTGACAATAAAGATTTGACGTTACGACGGCATCCGATAAAACGACTCGGGAGCCGTTTTTCACGCTTAACGACCGTTGCAGCATCCCGTTGCGTCGTCAAGACGCTCGGCAAGTGGTTTCCTATTTGTGACGATTGCAGGGTCCCTTGGGAAACCCCTTTTGGCGACCGTCGGACGAGCGAAGTCAACGGGGACTCCCGATTTGCTTCACGACCGTGTTGCTAATGTTAACGACGGCAACGATTCGCTTAACAACGGTGGGAAGAAAAGTCGGAAAACGGGGCCGACGTAATAAATGTTGCACTTGGCAAGATAAAGTTTGGGCTCCTTTGGGGTCATAACTCGAGGACTACCTGTCGTTAAAACCTTGGTTTGGGTGCTCCAGTTTGATCTGATTGTTCAATCCTAAAATTTCCACTGCTTGGTTTTAGCACGCCATTTTTTTACAAGCCGCTGACCAAATGCCGTATTTATAGGTAGTTCTTGACTTACGATCTTTTCGTTTAGTGACCGAAGTTACAACGGCAGTGAAAAAAAGTGACTTACAAGCGTTTTTCACACTTATGACCGTTGCAGCTTCCCCGTGGTCACAGTTCAGACACTTGGCAATTGACTTGTATTTATGACGGTAGTGGCGTCCCGGGGTCGTGTGATCCCCTTTTGCGACCTTCTGACGAGCAATGTCCATGGGGAAGCCAGATTCACTTACCAACCATGTTACTCACTTAACAACTGCAGCAGTTCGCTTAACAACAGCGGCAGGAAAGGTCGTAACATGGGGCAAAACTCGCTCAACAACTGTCTTGCTTAGCGGTGGAAATTCTGGCCTCGATATTGGTCGTAAGTCGAGGACGATCTGTATTCTCCCAATTTGCGGGCAAGTGGATACCTCAAACATCCTCCCTAAAGAGAGGTGGTATTCAGCCGGTTTGGATCAGTTCGCCCGAACTGGTAGCGGAAATCACGGGTGGCCCCACCCACCCACCCCGGCTCTATGCCATCCTATTTAGGCAAGTTTTTGAGGCCGGGTGCATGCGTGGAAGACAGGTACGCCAGCAAAGCACATGCGCGCAATGCCGGGTGCATTCGTGGATGGGGCGCGCTCAGGGGTGCGCTCTACTTACCTTTACTACCAGTTCACAACGGGTAGTAAAGCTTCCTGATGACATCCAGGTCAGTGGGCGGAGCCTCCTGCCGGTTTTATTACCGGTTCTTGCGAACCGGTCTAAACTGGGGGCAACCCAGAAAGTAAGTGACTACCATCCCTGACCCTCACTAATTCCAAGCTGTAGTTGGGACCTCTTCCCATTTACTCAGAGGAATAGGAGACCAGCTGGCATCCCTCCGGCAAACTTTCTGCACATGTTCAGAGGCGCTGGCCTTTTCTCAAAAAGACAGAATGTCCCGTCCAAAACCGAGCCATGAAAAACTCTGAATTATAAGTGAATTATAAAATATATAAACGTATAATAAATAATATATTCATAATATGAATAGGTTGTACAATATATGAATGTAAATCATAGTAATTCCTTCTTATGAACCCTCCGTTTCCAGGCTGTGGTCTGCGCGGTACATATCATCCGGAAAGTACCCACTTTAGTAGATATGTTTACACCACTGGGAGAACAGCTGTTGAAGGAACAAATTCAGAGTGAGTGGGCTGGTTTTTGATTCGGAGGTCGGTGGGCAAAATTGGTGAGTTGCACTATTCCTGTTTGTAGGGCGATCCATCCGTTACTTGGCACCCCAAGTGGTGAATGTGCAAAGTGATTTCATAGCTAAAATGTGCAATGGAAGGACTGGGAAAAAACTACGAGAAAGATCGAGAAACAGTTAAGGGGGAAAAAAATCAAGAAAAGATCATGGGAAAGATCGAGAAAAAGTTATGGGAAAGAACGAGAAACGGTTATGGAAAAGATTGAGAAAGAGTTAAGGGAAAAGATCGCCAAAAGGCTAGGAAAAGATCAAGCAAAGGTTAGAGGGGAAAAAATTGAGAAAAAGATTGAGAAAAAAAATTGAGACATAGCTAGAGAAACATTGAGAAAAGGTTAGGGAAAATATCAAAAACAGGTTCGGAAAAAGATCAGGAAAAGGTTAGGGGAAAGGTAGAGAAAAAGAGAAAAGACGAAAAAAAGTTAGGAAAAAGATCAAGAAAAGGTTAGGGAAAACAGATTTACAGAGTTGGAAGGGACCTTGTAGGTCATCTAGTTCAACCCTCTGCCCAAGTGGGAAAAAAGATCGAGAAAAAGAGAAAAGATTAAAGAAAAGGTGAGGGAAAAGATCAAGAAAAAGAAAAGATTGAGAAAAGGTTAGGAAAAAGATCAGGAAAAGGTGAGGGAAGAGGTGAGGGAAAAGATCAAGAAAAAGAAAAGATTGAGAAAAGATTAGGAAAAAGATCAAGAAAAAGAAAAGATTGAGAAAAGGTTAGGAAAAAGATCAGGAAAGGTTAGGAAAAAGATCAGGAAAAGGTTAGGGAAAAGATCAGGAAAAGGTTAGGAAAAAGATCAGGAAAATGTGAGGAAAAAGATCAGGAAAAGGTTAGGGAAAAGATCAAGAAAAAGAAATGATTGAGAAAAGGTTAGGAAAAAGATCAGGAAAATGTGAGGAAAAAGATCAAGAAAAGGTTAGGGAAAAGATCAGGAAAAGGTTAGGAAAAAGATCAGGAAAAGTTTAGGAAAAAGATCAGGAAAAGGTTAGGAAAAAGATCAGGAAAAAGTTAGGGAAAAGATCAAGAAAAAGAGAAAAGATTGAGAACAGATTAAGGAAAAGAGGGAGAAAAGGTTAGGAAGAGAATGAAGAAGGAACGGAAGAAACCGAGCAATTGGGAAGAACAATTGAATGAGAGTCAAAACTCAAAAATGAGCAATCTAATTTTTTTCCAGGCATCCTGTACAGCACTATTATGTTAATCGCGGAGATGTGTGAAAAAAGCTTGCAGGCCCTCCAACATTTCTCCAAGGTAATAGCAGATAATAACAGAATCACGGAGTTGGGAGGGATCTTGGAAGTCATCTAGTCCAACCCGCTCTGTCCTCTCTGTCCAAAATGTGGACGTTGCCGCCTTCAAAAGAGCGGCCTTTGTTTTTTAAACGCAGCTGAACCGCTGAACCTAGTCCTGATTGGGCTTCTTTTAGGTTGTGCCATGAGGTTGTGAAGTGGTTGTTTTGTTTCCCCGATTTACAGATCTGCCCATGGCTCACTGCATTGGACTTCATATATCAACTGACTTTCCAGCATGCGGCTGGACAATGGGATCCGAGACCTGTAGAAACACCCTCCCTTGGGAAGGACCTCACCCTCCTGACCTTCTCCTTCTCTTTGTCGTCCTCCGCAGTTTGTTCCTCAGCTGGCCGGAATATTGCGCAATCTGGTGGTAGCTGGATATTGTCCGAATAACACAATTGGGGGCATCAGTGAACCTTTCCTCCAGGTAGGAAGGAGACGGCCTGGCCTTCTTGTTTCGCGAGGCCTACACAAGGCGACAGCTGGGGGGGAAAGGAACACAAGGACCTGCGTGGGTCAGCAAAGATGTTTGGGACACAGAACACGGGTAGTCCTCGACTTACGACCAGCATTGAGCCCCAAATTTATGTTGCTAACTTTGTAAATGTTCCTTAAGGGAGTATTTGCCCCATTTTGCGACTTTTCCTGCCACGTTAGAGCAGTCCAATGAGTAGCGTTCAGTAAATCTGGCTTCCGCCGTGAACTTGGCTTGTCAGAAGGTCACAAAAGGAGGACCGCATAACCCCGGGACGCTGCGACCGTCGTAAATATGAACCAGTTGCCAAGCGTCCTCTGGATTTTGATCATGTGACTGAGGTGATCAACGGTCGTAAGTGTGAAAAATGGTCACGAGTTACTGTTTTCCGTGCCGTTGTGACTTTGCCCACTCACTAAATGAAGTGTTGTAAGTCAAGGACTGCCTGTACGACAGGGGGAAGGGACCTTGGAGATCTTCTAGTCCAACCCCCTGTTCATGCAGAAAACCCTATACCTGTGATGGTGAACCTCTGGCACGTGTGCCACAGGCGGCACACGGAGCCATACCGGTGGACACGCGAGCGTTGCCCTAGCTCAGCTCCGGCGTGCATGCACACGCCAGCCAGCTGATTTTCGGGACTTCCGGGCCCACCGGAGGTCGGGAAACAGGCTGTTTCCAGCCTCTGTAGGGCCTCCAGGGGAGGAAAGGCCCGTTCTTTGCTCTCCCCAGGCGCCAGACGCTTTCTAGGCCCCACCGGAAATCAGATTGTTTCCAGCCTCCAGAGGACCTCCTGGGGGGGGGAGGCCGTTTTCGCCCTCCCTAGGCTCCAAGAAAGCCTCTGGAGGCTGGGGAGGGCGAAAAAATGGGCCTACCGGGCCCACCGGGCCATTGCGTGCCAAAAGCGGGGGACTCGGTGAGGTGTGGGCATGTGCAGGGGGATGGGGCGCATTGAATTATGGGTGCACGCGTGACCCTTCCCCCCACTCCCCCGACTTTTGGCACACGACGGCAAAAAGGTTAGCCGTCACTGCCCTATACTATTCCAAACAAATGGGTATCCAATCTCTTCTTAAAAACCTCCTTCTAGTGGCAGGTTGTTCCACTGGTTAATTGTTTTAATTGTCAGGAAATTTCGCCTTCATTTTAGGTTGCTTCTCTCCTTGATTAGTTTCCATCCATTGCTTCTTGTCCTGCCCTCAGGTGCTTTGGAGAGTAGCTTGACTCCCTCTTCTTTGGGGCAACCCCTGAGATATCGGAAGACTGCTATCATGTCTCCCCTCGTCCTTCTTTTCGTCAAATTAAACATACCCAGTTCCTGCCAACTGTTCTTAGTATGTTTTAACCTCCAGCCCCTTAATCACTTTTGTTGCTCTTCTCGGCACTCTTTCTAGAGCAGGGGTTTCAAACTCAAGGCCCGCAGGCAGGATCCGGCCTGCGGGGTGCTTAGATCTGGCCCGTGGGGTCGCCGTGGAAACAGCGAAGGACCGGCCCACGGTGCCTCTGCCAGTGAAAATGGAGCTTGGGAGGGCTCCGTGCGGCCCTCCCTGGCTCCATTTTCAACCACGACAGCCTCCTGCAGCCCTCTGCCAGTGAAAACGGAGCTCTGGGAAGCCGCGCGCGGCCCTCCCTGGCTTCATTTTCGGCCACGGCAGCCTCCTGCAGCCCTCTGCCAGCGAAAACGGAGCTTTATTATTTTATTTATTTATTTATTATTAGATTTCTATACTGCCCTTCTCCCGAAGGACTCAGGGCGGTGTACAGCTGTCAGCGTTCCAGCGCTGACATATGAAAGGAGAGGAGAAGCTTGAACTTTTGCCTACTTAATTCCTTTGAAGATTCTGTTTCCTCGGAGATGGGAGGAGGGGGGGGACATTCCTGTGATCTGACGGAGATGGGATGAGGAGAGTGGCTTGGAAGATAGCCAATGAGATGCAGAGAATTGGGGATCGGAAAGGGAGGGATTGGGGGGCAAAGGTCAGTGCTGACCGCGAAAGAGCCAGGGACAGATCACTATGCTCAATCAAGAGAAAATTTCCTCAAAGATCGGCAGTTTGGAAATTCATTTATTTTGAGATAGCATCGAAACCTAAAACAGAGCTCCCGCTTTCGTTGGCAGAGGGCTGCAGGAGCCCGTCGTGACTGAAAACGGAGCCTCGTCGAGTGACATCGAGCTGGCCATGCCCACCCCAACCACACCTACCCACCCCCAGCCACCCCAAGGTCAAACAACCCTGATGCGTCCCTCAATGAAATCGAGTTGGACACCCCTGTTCTAGAGTCTCAACGTCTTTTTTTATATCATGGATATTTTATATCATGGAGACCAGTTCGTTCTCACAGGGAGGGACTACTCAGTACCGTCAGTCAAATTATGTCGACTGGCGACTCCCAGGGGGAGGGCCTTCTCTGTGAGGGCTCCAACCCTTTGGAATGAACTGCCCCCGGAGATACGGAATATCCCTGATCTCCGTGCTTTCCGCCGTGCCCTCAAGACCCTGATGTTCCAACAGGCGGGGCTAAACATACGAACATGTGAATGATTTTTTAAATGTTATCTAATTCTGGGTTTTATTTAATTGGCCAAACTAAGTAATAATTTTAATTAGCAATTTTATGATGTTTGTGTGTCTATATTTTTCTTGACTGTACACCGCCTTGAGTCCTACGGGAGAAAGGCGATATAGAAATATAATAAATAAATAAATAAATAAAATAAAACTGAGGTTCGGCTCAGCCTGTGAATGTTTAGGCTGGTCCGCAGGTCCAGAGTTGGTATTCAGCCGGTTCGGATCGGTTCGCCTGTACCGATAGTGGAAATTGCCCACCTGTCCCGGCTCTATGGCATCCTATTTAGGTTTTTGAGGCTGGGCACATTTGCGGAAAGTAAGTGAATACCACTCCCTGCGCAGGTCCCAAGATTTTTCAGGTGGGGCTGGAGCTGTGGGTTTCTCCCCAAGGGACCGAGCTGCTTCACACTTGGATTAAACAAGTTTGTAAAGGGTTAGTAACTTCTCCCATCCGAGCCACAAAAACTTGCGGTTATACCATGGCTTAGGGCCGGGGTATTTACGAGACCGCCTTCTGCCACCAATAGCCTCCCACCGGCCAGTACGCTCGCACAGAGAGGGCCTCCTCAGGGTGCCGTCCCGCAAGACAGTGTCGGCTGGCGACCCCCAGGGGGAGAGCCTTCTCTGTGGCGGCGCCCGCCCTCTGGAACAACCTCCCCCCAGAGATACGTACAATATCAGACCTCCGGACTTTTCGTCGAGCCCTGAAAACTTATTTATTTCACCTAGCCGGGCTGGCTTGATCCCACTGTTTTGGTTAAATTTAATTGATTTTAATTGGGTTGTTTTAAATTGCGGCCAAAAATATTTAATTATTTTTAAACTGTTTTTAAATGTTGTATGTTCTGTTTTATTTTGGCTGTTCACCGCCCTGAGTCCTGCTGGAGAAGGGCGGTATACAAATTGAAACAAATAAATAAAATAAGTAAATGGCTCTCTCGTCTTCTCTCTCCCCGAAGGTGCAGCTCCTCCGGCTCCTCCGGATTTTAGGACGAGACAACACGGAGGCCAGCGACGCCATGAACGACTCCTTGGCGCAGGTCAGCGGGAAGAGGGACGTTTTGGGAAGGAAAAGTTGAAGGTTAACCCAGGAAAACAGGACGGGAACGGAGAAGCTATTCCGACTTTTAGCCTCCGTCGCGTTGCTGAAGCTCTTAGGATGTGGGAATTCTCTGAAGAATTATTTTTATAATCATGTACTTCGGAAGAAATGCAAAGCGATCCATTTTTTTTTTATTATTAAAAAGGGAAAATGCCGAGGGATAAAATTCTTATTTAAAAAAAAGGAAAAAATGCAAAGGGGTAAAATTATTATTAAAAATGGGAAAATGTGGAATAATAAGAGCCGGACTAAGTCTAGTGAGGAAGGCACCAGACTAGAAAGCAGGAAACAAGAAAGTTGGCTGGGTGACTTTGGGCCAATCACCAGGAGACGGTGAGTTCTAGTCCCACCTTAGGCATGAAAGTTGGCTGGGTGACTTTAAGCCAATCACCAGGAGACGGTGAGTTCTAGTCCCACCTTAGCCATGAAAACTAGCTGGTTGACTTTCAGCCAGTCACAAGGAAGCTGAGTTCTAGTCCCGCCTAAGACATGAAAGCTGACTGGGTGACTTTGGGTCAATCACCAGGAGACAGTGAGTTTGAGTGCCACTTTAGGCATGAAAGCTGGCTGGGTAGTTTTGGGCCAGTCCTTTTCTCTCAACCCAGCCCACCTCACAGGGTTGTTGCGAGAAGAATAGGAGGTGGTACGTGAGTTGGATATGTTTAACTCCTTGACTTATTGCTAAACATGAATAAAGCCGGAATAGATGATAGATAGATAGTTAGATAAGATAGATACCGATAGTTAGATGATAGATAGATAGATAGATGAGATGATATAGATAGATCACAATAGATATATATAGATGATAGATAGATACCAATAGATAGATAGATTGATAGATGATAGATAGATATAGATAGATAGATATAGATAGATAGATATAGATATAGATAGATAGATAGATAGATAGATAGATAGATAGATAGATACCGATAGACAGAAAGATAGATACCAGTAGATAGGTAGATAGACAGAAAGATAGATACCAATAGATAGATAGATGATAGATAGATAGCGATAGATAGATAGATAGATAGATAGATAGATAGATAGATACCGATAGAAAGATAGATAGATGATATAGATACAGATAGTTAGATAGATATAGATATAGATACAGATAGATATATAGATAGATACCAATAGATAGATAGATGATAGATACAGATAGATAGATAGATACCAATATATATATATATATATAGACAGATAGATGATAGATAGATAGATACCAATAGATATATGTATATATATATATAGAGAGAGAGACAGATAGATAGATGATAGAGAGAGACAGATAGATAGATAGATAGATAGATAGATAGATAGATAGATAGATAGACAGATGATAGATAGATACAAATAGATAGATAGATAATAGACAGACAGACAGACAGACAGACAGACAGACAGACAGGTAGATAGATAGATATTTTTTTAATTTGATTTATATGCCGCCCTTCTCCGGAGACTCAGGGCGGCTTACAATGCATTAAGCAATATGAGGATATGAGGATTATTAAAAAAAATAAAAATGCAAAGAACTTTTAATTATTTTAAAAAAGGAAAAATGCTAAGCGATAAAAATATTTTTTAAAAAGAAAAATGCGAAGCGATAAAATTATTCTTTGAAAAAAAGCAAAAATGCAAAGCAATACAATTATTATTTTTGAATAAAAGGAAGAATACAGAAGAAAGAGTTTCGGGAGTGTTGCTTTCTTCTTTCCTTCTCCCAGGTGGCCACCAACACCGAAACCACACGAAACGTGGGCAACGCCATCTTGTACGAAACGGTGCTGACCATCATGGGGATACAGTCTACCAGTGGATTGCGGGTACCGTAAAACCGCACAATGCACAAATTGCACCATGCAAACGTTAGCGTTTGATTTAAACCAAGATTTCTCTCTTTAGCTTTAGCCGGCTAAACTCAAATCAAGGTCTGCGAGCATTGCAATGCGTTGTAAGGATTGTAAGCTTTTTCTACCACCAATTTCCCTCAGAGTTTAGCCTCTCCTTCGTAAAATCATGAGTTGGGTAGTTCCACGCGCTATCCTTGACTCAAATCTGCTTTCCTAATCCCGCTTTTACCTCAGATTCATTTTAAGAATGAAAGGAAATTCTTGAATTTTTTTTTTTCTCCCATACATAGGTTTTGGCGATAAATATCCTTGGGCGGTTTCTCCTTAACAAGGATAGGAATATCAGGTAAAAAAAAGAAAAGAAAATCTAAATTTAAATCCAGCTTTTATTCAGGTCAGGCTGATAAAAGACTTCCTAGTTTCCTGCTTATCCTTGGGGAGAAATAGGAGCCTCAAACACCCTCGTTGGTTCTTCAAATTTGGTGTTTCGTTGAAAAAATTGGAATATTTTCCCAGCAAAAAAATGAAAAGAAAAGGAGGGAGGGAGAGAGTAGGAAGGAAAAGAAGGAAGGAAGGAAGGAAAAAGGAAGGAAGAAATGTGTGTGAAGAAGGCAGACAAGGAAGGAAGAAAGAATGTGAGTGAAGAAGGCAGAGAAAGAAGGAAGGAAGGAAGGAAAAAAGGAAGGAAGAATGTGTGTGAAGAAGGCAGACAAGGAAGGAAGGGAAGGAAGAACGTGAGTGAAGAAGGCAGAGAAGGAAGGAAGGAGAGGGAAGGAGGAGGAAGGAAGGAAGGAAAGAAGAAAGGAAGGAAATAGAGGGAGGAAAGAAAGAAAACAAGGAATTTAGGAAGGAAAGAGAGGAAGGGAGAGAAGGAGAAGGAAGGAAAGAAAGGGAGGGAGAGGGAGGGAAGGAATGGAGTTAGGAAGAAAGGGAAGGAAGGAAGGAAGGAAGGAAACAAGGAAATGGAGGGAGGGAAGGAAGGAAGGAAGGAAGAATGTGAGTGAAGAAGGCAGAGAAGGAAGGAAGGAGAGGGAGGGAGGGAGGAGGCGGAAGGAAGAAAAGAAGAAAGGGAGGGAGTAAAGAAAGAAAGCAAGGAATTTAGAAAGGAAAGGGAGAGAGGGAAGGAGAAAGAAGGAAGGAAACAAAGGGAGGGAGAGAGGGAAGAAAGGAAAGGAAGGAAGGAAACAAGGAAATGGATGGAGGGTGGAAAGGAAGGAAGGAAGGAAGGAAATAAGGGAGTTAGGAAGGAAGGAGAGGGGGCGAAGGAAGGAGAAGGGAGAAAGGAAGATTAGACAAAAGAGAAAAAACCCACAGTGGGTGTTTACTCAGCACTTTAGATCCTTGAGTTAACAAAACACAGTTTCCTATGTTATGGGAACCTAATAAAATAAAAATTAAACATTGTTAGAATTAAACATTAAACAAAGTAAACAGTCATTGGCTTTTGAAAGAGTGGGTGGGACTATCTGAAGCCCCACCCCCTTTGTCATGCGGACAAAGTCCAGATAGTCCTCGATTTACAACGACAATCGGGACCTGGGTTTCCATCGCTAAGCCAGGCAAATCAAGTGAGCTGCGCCTCATTTGAGAACCCTTTTTTCCCTCGTCGTTAAGTGAGCCACGCAGTCATTAAGCAAATCTGGCTCCCGCTGTTGACTTTGCTTGTTATTTAAACAAATATGGTGTCAGCACTTCAAGCTGCCTTTACTCTAGTGCTGACATAAGAAGGAGGAGCGGAGGTGTCTGGAAAGGGACGTTTGACTTTTCACTTACTTATTTTCCCTGGAGATAATATCCCCTAGGAGATGGGATGGGAGGGGGGAAATTCCTTTGAGTTGGACCAGTAGATAGGGGTAGAGTGACTTGGAAGATGGCCAATGAGTGCAGGGGAGTGGGGAACGGAAAGGGAGGGTTTTGGGTCTGGAAGTCAGTGTTGGCTACGATGAGTCGGACTTTGAATGTCGTGCTGAATAAATGGGAGTTTTCTTCAAAGACTTTGTTTGAAATGCAATTTATTTGAGACGACCTCGAAACCTGACATATGGCTGTCGTTAAGCAAACACCACGGTTGTTAAGCAAATCCATTTTAGCCTAAATGGGCATTTTTCACCCAGAATTCCCCCAGGGGGGCAGCAGAGCAGACAAGATTGAATTCTGCTGGATCCAATTAATATTTTAATCGCTGGGATGTTTAGATACGTCGCCCTCACGTCGCTCCAGAAATTGTTGCAAACAGAAAACAACCCTGTCCAGAGGCACCGATCCACCATCCTCGGTTGTCTGACGGATCCCGACTCGACGGTGAAGAGGTGAGCTGAAGGCCCGAAGATGGGAGAATGTTCTAATTTTGATAAATAGACAACCGTATTTCTGATTATTTTTTCTCTCTCTGTAGGAGAGCCCTCCAGCTGAGTTTATCCCTGATCAACCACGCTAACATTCGCACAACCACGAAGGAATTGCTGGCCTTCATGGAAAGCAGCACACCGGATCTGAAGTCGGAGTGCGCTTCCGGATTGTTCCTGGCTGCCGAGAAGTGAGTCATTCCACCATTGCCCGCAAGAGGGCGATAGAGAGCGGGACGAACATATCCAGCTCTGTACGAATCTTACGAGCTCTCTTCTACCTTTTGACTCCCTTCCATAGTTTCGCACCCAACAAACGGTGGCACATCGATACCATTCTCCAGATTCTGATTATGGTGAGAGCGAGGATTGGTGATAGGATCCCTTGGTGTCCACTAGGTGGCAGCAGAGAGACGCCGAAAACCTTAATCTGCTGCTGCCCTCTAGAGGTTGCGTTTGGTAGTGCAGGCAAGGGAGATTTTCTTATGGATCTTCCTTTCGCTCCTTCTGGGTGGGGGGAAGAGTGATTAAAGTCAGAGTAAGCGAAGAGGATCCCGTCAACGTCACCTTCCCGGTTCCTCTTCGGCAGGCGGGCTCCTACATCCGGGATGACGCTGTCCCCAACCTCATCCACCTGATTGGAGGTGCAAAGGAGCTTCATAGTTATGCTGTGCATCAGCTGTACGGTGCAGTGAGCCAAGATATCTCTCAGGTATGTGTCTATTTCAGCATTTGCATGATGTCCTAAGGCAGTGTTGGCAAACCTTTTTGGCACCAAGTGCCTAAACGGGAGCACGCATGCGCGCGGGGAGCGCCGGAAACCGGAAGAACAGTTCCCTGGCGTGTATGTGCACCAGTGGTGGGTTTCAACCCGTGTTACCACCGGTTCGCTTCATGCAAATGTAGTGTATTATGGAACAGCTGAGACATGGCAATCTGCACTGCCGAACCGGACCAAACCGGTAGAACCCCACCACTAATGCGCACCAGAAACCGGAAGAGCAATGGGCAACGGCTGGCGTGCCCGGAGAGATGGTTCCACGTGCCACTTCTGACATGTGTGCCATAGGTTCGCCATCACGATCCTAAGGCCTAAATCAGGTGTGTTAAACTCAAGGCTGGTAGGCCAGATCTGGCCCACGGGGCTGGCCTGGAAACAGTACAAGAGCCTTGGTAGTACAGTGGTCTAAGGCACCCTGTTATTAAACTGGTTATTAAGACCAGATGCCTGCAATTACTGCAGGTTCGAATCTCGCCAAGGCTCAAGGTTGACTCAGCCTTCCATCCTTTCTAAGGTAGGTAAATTGAGGACCCAGTTGTGGGGGCAATAAGCTGACTTTGTATAAATATACAAAAGAATGAAGGATATTGCTTAGCGCATTGTAAGCCGCCCTGAGTCTCCGGAGAAGGGCGGCATATAAATCAAATTAAAAAAAAAAAAAAAAGACTGGCCTGCAATGGCTCTGCTAGCGAAAACGGGGCACGGGGGCCCGTTTTCAGACTGGATGCAGTGGTGAAATGTAAAATTTGTTACTACCGGTTCTGTGGCCGTGACTTGGTGGTGATGATGGGGGTAATGTAACTGGGTGGGTGTGGCCAACTTTTTTTTTAAAACTTTTAAAACCATTTTTTGTACCACTTCTTCAGCCAAAGAGGTTGAAAAAAAAAATGCTTTTAAAAGCCTCTGACGATCCCAGATGAGTGCCTGATCGTCAGAGGCTTTTTTTTCTTTTAAAAGCATTTTTTCAGCTGAAGAGGTTGTAGAAAAAATGCTTTTAAAAATAATAATAAAAAAAACCTCTGATGATTGCGCGGCTCAGCTGGGCGGGGGGTGGAGGGGCAGGATTTTTGCTACCAGTTCTCCGAACCACCCACCGCCATCGCTACCGGATCGGGCGATCCGGTCCGAACCAGGAGCATTTCACCCCTGCCTGGATGGCCTTCAGTACCACCTGGATGGCTAAAATGGGGTACGGTGGGACCACGGGTACCCCCCCCCGGGGCCCATTTTCAGCCTCAACGGTGCACGTTTTGGCCAGCCGGATGCTGCAGGAAGCTGTGAAGGCTGAAAATGGAGCACCGGGGGGGGGTGTCGCCCACAGTACCCCTGTACCCCATTTTTGGCCGGTAGGGTGCTGCAGGAGGCGTCCATCCAATCTGCCCCACCTGGCCAGCCCATAGACAACAACTACAGTGCTGATCCAGTTTGACACCCCTGGCCTAAACGGATCCAGCAGACAAGATTTATGAGGGAAAAAAAAAAAAGAATGACTACAGTTAGTCTTCGACTTACGACCACAATTGGGCCCCAAATTCCTGTTGCTCAGCGAGACCATTGTGAAGTGAGATTGGCCCTGTTTTCTGCCCTTTCTTGCCACAGCTGCCAAGTGAATTGTAGCCATGATTAAATTATTTGCTCGGTCGTTAACGCAATCGGGCTCCCCCATTGGCGTAGCTCGTCCGAAGAGTCGCCAAAGGGGATCACGGGACATTGCGCCTGTCATAAATATGAGTCGATGGCCAAATATCTCAATTTTTGATCACGTGACCATGGTGTGCTCTGGCGTCGTTGTCAAAAACGGTCATAAGAAGGGGTGGGATTCGAAAATTTTAGCAACCGGTTCTCTGCCCAGTTGCTGGGTGGGCATGGCCATGGTGGGCGTGGCCTACTCGGCCTCCTGCACCACAGGGGGGGCGCGTTTTTGCCCTCCCCAAGCTCCGGAGGCTTTCCTTGAGCCTCAGGGAGGACAAAAACGGCATCCCCAGGCTCCGGAGGCCCTCTGGACTTCCTTTCCGAACTTCTGATAGGCCCTTTTTTCACCCTCCCCGAGCCTCCGCGTGGGCCTTGCACTTTCCTGGCATCCCAAACGGGTCGTGTGGAGACTCCTGGAGGGGCAGGCTTTGTTGGGCGGAGCCAGCCAGTCCTTGCAGCTTCTGGTTCAGCGAACCAGATGTAAAATTAGCATCCAAACCAGTCCAAACCGGCTGAATCCTAAGTCATAAGTCACTTTTTTCAGTGCTGCCGTAACTTTAAATGGTCACTAAACGAATGGTTCTGATATTTCGATATCGGCATTGGTATTATTAATATTTTGGTTAGAATCATGGTGATTGACATATTCACTGCTCTAGTTTTCAGTTAACGGTTCAGTCCAGGAAAGGAGATTGAAGCGGTGAATATGGGCTGAATCGTGTGCTTCCGGCTGCCATTTTGACTTATTTGACCTCAGGTGCCCCCTGCTGCAGGATAAAAGGAGCTCAGGATATCAATATTTTACGAAGGGCTTTAAAGCTCCAGATTTAATTGCTTGCAAAGATGCCGACTCAGACAATGGCTCTATTCTGCTTTTGCTTACGTATGGCACATTCAGAATTGGTAGAGAAATATTAGGCATTTTCTCCGGCCTTAAAAAATTACGTTGAGGGTTTTGCATGAAGCAGAGGGAACATTAAGTTGCAGACCGCAGCAGTCCTTGCACAGAGCAGATCCCACCGATCGTGGTGGGGATCATTTCAGAACAAAAGGGGGGGGGGATTAGCACATTCCTGATCTATCCTGGGAAGTCGGGGGGCCCAAGATTGAACCCTAAACCAGCCTAAGAACAATATATCGCATCTCAAAAAGGGGGTTATCCCTCTGAAAGCTGCAAAGCTGAAGCTGCAGTTCCACCCGTTGACCACACGGTGGTGTTTCAGCCTGAGAGAAAGTGGGTTATGGCGCCCTCTAGTGTCAGAGGAGAGAAAACTCAACATGTTTTGGCCCAGGATCGTCTTCTTTTAACGGCTCCATAATCTCTTGCGGGGTGGAGACTGGGCAACTGAAGGAAGCTGAGTGTTTACTGGCCAGATGCTCTTCCTGTTGCCAATGTGGAGTTTTGTTCAGCAGGTTGTGTCCAGAGAAAGAAATATCTGCCTCTACCTAGGATCGAACTCACATCCTCCTGATTGTGAGGCAAGATCTCCACCTCTAGGCCACGCACCACTCAAGTTTTTGGCCCAGGATGAAAAGTAAATATTATATAGATAGTCCGGGACTTATGAGTGGTCGCTTAGCGATTGTTTAATGTAAACAACAGAGCTCCCCAGGATACTTACACCCTGCTTCGAATAACGACCACCGTGGTCGCTAAAAGACCATAGCAGTCATTTAACAACCACAACAGTCACTTAATGACAGTCGCAAAAAAGGTCATCAAATCGGATATGTCGTGCAGGTGACCCATTTTATGGCTGACTTAACTTACAACCATCACTAGCAGGCTCCAACATGTGAACACATCCAATTTTATGACCTTTTCACCATTGTCGTTAAGAAAATCACATGGTCATTAAGTGAAAAAGATGACCACGTAAACCACGGGACGCCACAAATACACACCAGATTGCAATCACATGACTGCAGGGACACTGTTACGGTCATAAGAGCAAGGACTGGTTCGTGACAAGTCACTTTTTTGAGCTAAACGAATGGTCGTAAATCGGGGACTACGTGGATGTGGTGTAATAGCACTTTGTTTGTGTCCCATCGCAGCAACCCTTGGTCCAAGTGGCCACCTGGTGCCTTGGCGAATACGGACACTTCCTTCTCGACGGGAATTGCGATGAGGTGGAGCCGCAACAGGTAAAGTCTCCGAAATCCATCCGTGAAGATCTGCTCTGAGCTAGGCTCCCTTAAAAAGCAGGAAGCAGAGTCTTGGTCTCGACAAAACCTCTTTTATTTACCTGACTGTGAAATCCTTTCATTCCCAGTCAGCAAGGCCTGTCCAAGCAGTTTTTCAAAGGAATACTTATCAACACAGACCTTATCTCGCTTGGCAAGTTGCCACGTAACTAGTTTCCAAACGCAGTACAAGGCCAAACTTGGCACAGAGTCTCTCAGAGTCACGGAACGAACAAATTGTTCCCCTCCCCGTTCGCTCCTCTATTGTTTCCTCTGGGAGGGGCCAATCACCTCCAAGGTGTGGCTTTACTCCCAGGTCGCTTTCTGAGTTGTTCTTGTCTTCTGGCAGCTCTGCGCATGCGCGCACTGGGAACAGGCTCCAACTGTTCCTCTGCCTCACTGCTGCCTAGCTCCCTCTCTGCCTCCGACGCAGAGCCCTCATCCGAGCTTTCCCTAGCCCCCGGAACTAGCCCATATTCCTTCCCAACCTCCTCACTGTCCGACTCTGCTGCCAGCTCTGCTGGCCGCCGGCGGGCCACAACGAGGTCCGCGATGGGGAAGTTGATCCTCAGCAATGAAGGCGGATATAAGTGTCCCAGGATAATGTTGCCGGATCTAACCTGGGTTAGTTACCGGGACCAGAGGTTTTGTCTTCCGAGCTTTTGGACACGGCGTGCCGGAGCCCATCCTCAGGGAATTTTGGGCTATTCTGTGTGTGGTATTTACATGGTGCCTGTTGTGTGTAACTTTTTAGATGTAGATTGTATTGGTGTTGATGGCCGGCTAGTACGTCGTTGCCTATTGTTTCCTTGTGTTGACAAGCCCTCCCTCCTAAGCAGTGGTGGGATCATTCCGGTTTAACAACCGGTTTGGTGATTGTGCGATTTGCGCATGCATGCACGCTGAGCACACATGCGCAGTTTGAAGAAATCTTCACTTCTTGGTTTCTTCGGAGGAGTAACACAGCTGATTCGCGCGGCAATCTGCTCTACCGCACGAAATCAGCAGAGAAGGTAGGAAAATAGCGCGGGCAGGCGGCTGGGCCTATCTGATCGTTGGGGTGAACCGGTTCACTCCCAGCTGATCATCGGAGCTACCGGTTTGCCCGAACTGGTAGAATCCCACCCCTGCTCCTAAGTACTTGATAAACTCGGGGTAAATCAGCACTCCTGTTGACTCACGAGGGGCCTGTTTCCCAGGCTTCAATTATTTCACTGGTTGTTTTTGGGCCTGCTCGGCCGACAATCTTAGTAGCTGTTGATCCTCGTTGTACGGTGTCCTCATTTTTTATCTTCTCAGGTGGACGCCGAGGACATGCTGAGCTTGCTGGAACGTGTCCTCCAGTCACATCTGTCCCTGCCCTCCACCCGGGCCTACGCCCTCACCGCCCTCATGAAGCTCGGGACGCGCCTCCAGGACGCCGACATTAAGTGAGCGTGGGAAAAAAATTATCCTATCATTGATTCCGAACAAGCAGACGTGTTCCTTGGGGTTTTTTTTTGGTAAAATGCATCGTCCAATCAAATCCAATGTGCAGTTTTGTGGGTTCCTTGTTGTGTGCTCACGTGATGGCTCACTTAATGGAATCTGCTTATTGTGGTTGTAAGTTGTGACGGTCGTAAAATGGGTCGCCCACATGACCGACCTGATTTTATGATCTTTTTGCGACTGTCATGAAGTGAGCACTGAAGTTGTTAAGTGACCGACCTGGTCCTTAAGTAACCACCACAATTGTGGTGGTGGGTATTAAGTACCATTTGGGAAGTCCGTTGATAAAAATCGAATGGTCGCTGAGTGACTGTTCATAAATCAAGGACTACCTGTACAATATTTTCATCCTGGGCCAGAAAATGTGAGTTTTCTCTCCTCGGACACTAGAGGGTGACATAACACCCTTTCTCTCGGGGGAGAGCGCCACCATGTGGGCAGCTGGCGGAACTGCAGCGTCAGCTTCCCGTCTGTCAGTGGGATAAAACCTTTTACCATACCGTTGTCCACCTTTTCTGGCTCAGAATGGGAAACCCTGAACTCCCATAATCCCCAGCTGGCAGGGGATTATGGGACTCAAAGCCAAAAGCTGTAACGCTTGCAGAGAACTGCATTGTGAATTGAAAATTGGGGGCTGGTTAAAAACCACGTTTTGAAGTGGGTTTAAAGTTGTGATGAAATTTGCGTTTTCCCGGAAAATAACAGACCCTGATAGATACAGGCAGTCCTTGACTTACGACTGGTAATCATTCAAAGTTACAACGGAACTCTTCAAAGTTTACTTAAGATCTGTTTTTGGGCATTCCAATGGCTGCATACATGCCCACGGTCACATGACTGTATTTCAGCTGCTTGGCAACTCTCCTTTACGACGGTCACAATGTCCTGCGGTCACATGACTGCAATTTGTCACTTTCCCAGACAAGCGAGGGAAGCCGGATTCGCTTAACGACCACGCTATCAAGGGTTGTAAAAATTGGTCATGTGCTCGCCCACTTAATGACCACATCACTTAGCGACCAAAATATCGGTTTTCAATTGTGGTCGTAAGTCGAGGACTACCTGCAAACTGCCGGGAAGTAGGCCTTTAGGGGATGACGTATCAAAAGGAATAGAAATGAGATAGTAACTTCCTTTTCTCTCATTTTTTTCCCCCCTCTCCTCTTCTCCGATTCAAAGCCGGATTCGAAGTTTGGTTTCGATTTATTGTAGCTGCCACGACGTGGAACTACAACAGAGAGCCGTGGAATACAACACCCTTTTCCGAAAATACGATCACCTCAGGTACTTGTTAGCCGGTCTAGTCCATCAAAAGCTCAGAGCTCCATGTCAGAGATGGTATTTAGCCGGTTCGGGCGAATCAGTAGGGGCGACTGGGTGGGCCTGCCCACTCGCCCAGGTGCAATCCCGTCCTATATCACTGTGTTTTGGACGCTGCATGCATGTGCGGATGGCACACACAAGCGAATTGCCGTGTTGTTTGATGTTGCGCGCATGTGTGGACGGTGCACACACATGAATTGCCGTGTTGTTTGACGTCGCACGCATGCACGGATAGCACATGTGTGCTCACGTTTCTGGTGCTGGGCGAACCGGTTGTAACAGTATGAGAATCCCATCTCTGCTCCACATCTAATGATTCTTAGTGCAGGGTCAAACAAATCTCTAAGTTACTAGTCCTTATTGTCGGGGGGGGGGGGTGTTGGGTGGAAACCTGTGTGCATGCGTAAAAGGAAAAGAGGGCTTTGATAATTTTACATCATTAAGTCTTATTTCATTTCTTCCTGATCCCTTTACCCTCTTTTGTCCTGAAATCCCTGCCGAACCAAAGCAGCAGACACAATGAGGACGAGAAACTTGGATCATTTTTAAATCAGCCCAATTCCCTCAAACCCTCGGTGTAGCTCCCAACCTCAACCGGGGGGGCCATGGAAAAGAGTCTGCTGGATTGCAGTTTGTAATATAGTCGATAAAGAATGGGTTTTTTAAAATGTTTTACTTGATTTTACATTCTGGATTTTGGTTCCATTTTGTTTAGTTCAGTGTTTCTCAACCTTGGCAAAGTTGAGAAAAATGTGTGGACTTCAACTCCCAGAAACCCCCACGGCTTCGCAGGCGTTGGACTCAGTTTCAAAAAGACGGTTCTCCGTTCAAAAGACTGAATTCCCCGTTTAAAAAAGATGGATCCCTTCCGTTGAAATCAGCGGGGAAATTTCTGGGTTTATTTTTCTGGTGAATGCTTTGAATTTGAGTAAGACTAGAATTCTTCGGTTTACTTCAAGATGGGTGGACTTCAACTCCCAGAATTCCCCAGCTGTGTAAGGCAGGCTGGAGAATTCTGGGAGTTGAAGTCCACAAATACTTGCTGGAGAATTCTGGGAGTTGAAGTCCACAAATACTGGCTGGAGAATTCTGGGAGTTGAAGTCCACCCATCTTAAAAGTACCAAAGGTTGAGAAACACTGCTCTAGAGCAGTGTTTCCCAAACTTGGCTATTTTAAGATGCATGGACTTCAACTCCCAGAATTCCCCAGCCAGTATGCCTGGTTGAGGAATTCTGGGAGTTGAAGTCCATACATCTTCAAAGGGTCAAGTTTGGGAAACACTGCTCTAGAGCAAGGGCCTCAAGCCTGGTGGACTTCAACTCCCAGAATTCCCCAGCCAGCAAAGAGTATTCTTTTGCGTCCTGGAATTTGCTTCGGCTAGGGAATTCTGGGAGTTGAAGTCCACCCATCTTAAAGTACCCAACTTTGAGAAACACTGTTCTAAAGTATTTTTTTTGGCCTCATGGAATTTGCTTCAGCTGGGGAATTCTGGGAGTTGAAGTCCACCCATCTTAAAGTACCCAACTTTGAGAAACACTATTCTAAAGTATTTTTTTTGGCCTCATGGAATTTGCTTCGGCTGGGGAATTCTGGGAGTTGAAGTCCACCCATCTTAAAGTACCCAACTGTTATAGACAACAGTTATATAACCTTGGCAACTTTAAGCCTGGTGGACTTCAACTCCCAGAATTCCACAGTCAGCACAGAGTATTCTTTTACCTCATGAAATTTTGCTTGGGCTGGGGAATTCTGGGAGTTGAAGTCCAACCCATCTTAAAGTACCCAACTGTTATAGACAACAGTTATATAACCTTGGCAACTTTAAGCCTGGTGGACTTCAACTCCCAGAATTCCACAGTCAGCACAGAGTATTCTTTTACCTCATGAAATTTTGCTTGGGCTGGGGAATTCTGGGAGTTGAAGTCCAACCCATCTTAAAGTACCCAACTGTTATAGAGCAGTGGGTCTCCAATCTTGGCAACTTTCAGTCTTGTAGACTTCAATTCCCAGAATTCCCCAGCCAGCAAAGAGTATTCTTTTGCCTCATGGAATTTTGCTTGGGCTGGGGAATTCTGGGAGTTGAAGTCCAACCCATCTTAAAGCAGCCAAGGTTGGGAAACATCGCACCAAAGGTTCATATTGAGGTCAGCAGAGAAAGATCTAGAATCAAACCTCCAGCACCGGGCTGGACTAGAAGACCTCTAGGGACCCTTTCAACTCTGTTATTCTGCCATTCAACTCAATTGTTTGCACCATCCCCCCCCCTTTTTTTCAGGCATTCTGTTTTTCCTTCCTTTTCCAGAGCCTCCATACTGGAAAAGATGCCGGTGGTGGAGAAATTTGGGGATGGCAAGGAAAACCAGGAAACAGACCAGAATGGAAATGAGATTGTTACCCCAATTGTCCTGCAGGGGGAGCCATCCACTGATCCAAAACCCCAAGAACCTAACCAGGTAGGAGATGCAGTGCCTAGTTTTGGGCAGTAGGGGGCAGCAGAGGCCATCAAATCCTTAAAAGCCGCTTAATACAGTATAAATCTGATTATTCGTAGAAGGGATTTAATTTTAAACCCCATTTCTCTTGCCTCCTTTGTAAAGTACAACCAGGAACATACAGACAGTCCTCGACTTACAACAGTTCATTTAATGACGGTTCCAAGTTACGACAGCAAGGAAAAAAGTGACTTACGACCGTTTTTGACACGACGGTTGTAGCACCTCCCCCCAAGTCAGATGATCAAAATTCAGAGTTTGGCAACTGACTTGTATTTATGACGGTTGCAGTGTCCGGGGTCACATGATCCCCTTTTGCGACCTTCTGACAAGCAAAGTCAGAAGTCAGTGACAAGCAAAAAATTACGCAAATTTTAATTGGTTTTTTAAATGATTGGGGTGGTTTTAATTTGTTTGGGCAAAATTTGTTTAATTCGATTTTACTTTGTTTTTAAATTTTGTATCTATGTATTTTTACTGTTTGGCTGTTCACCGCCCTGAGTCCTTCGGGAGTAGGGCGGTATATAAATTAAATAAATAATAATAATAATAATAATAAAAAAGTCAGATTCACTTAACAACCGTGTTACTGACTTATCGACCACAGTGATTCACTTAGCGACGGTGGCACCAAAGGTCGTAAAACGGGGAAAAACTCAACATGTCTCACTTAGCGACAGACATTTTGGAGCTCAGTTGTGGTCATAAGTCTAGGACTACCTAAAGAGCTGCGGTTTGGAGCCTTTGCTAAATATGCTTTAACAAAATCTCTTCCTTGGTTGACCGGAGCAAACGGGGTGGACTTCAACTCCCAGAATTCCTCAGCCAGCATGGGGAATTCTGGGAGTTGAAGTCCACACTTCTTAAAAGTTACCAAGGTTTTGGGAAACCCTGTTCGACCCAGTTCTTTTTCTTCTACGCATCCAGCAGAAGTAGTGGATTTTGAGGCCACCAAAAAGCTGTGATTCCACCCTCTCCCCCACCAGAACAACTGTCACAAATCCTGACCATGAATCGTGGTTTGCTCAGAAATTAACATTATTTCCCCTTCGGCCTTCTCAAGGAAAGACTGTTCATCGCCAACAAGGGAGTTTTCTAGGAAGAGATTGGACAGCCATTTATCCGGAATGGCGTAGAGTCTCCTGCTTGAGCAGAGGGTTGGACTAGTTGACCTTTAAGGTCCCTTCCAACTTCTTCTTGTCTTTCTCTACCTAGGTCTTCGATCTCTTGGACCTCCTTGGAGACCCTGTAGATACATCTCCTGCTCCGTCAAATCCAGCCCATGCGGGGACAGGATCTCTTCTCGGCTTGCTTCAAGATCTAAAGCCTTCAGGTAGAATGAGAGGGTTCTATTCAGCCAAAGGTTCCTTCCAGTGGTGGGATTTAAATTGGGATTTTAAATAATTTAACCACCGGTTGTCTGGCTGGGTAGGCGTGGCCGGGTGATCATGTGACTGGGTGGGTGTGGCCAACTCAACATCACTCATCACACCCAGCCCTGCCTCCCAGCCACTCGCCTCAAAGAGGTTCAGATTCAGCAATTCTGACTGGTTCGGATTAATCCCACCATTGGCTGGCCCCGCCCAGTTTTTGAAAAAACGGCCCGAAAATGGCTGAAAAACTGCCTGAAAAACAGGCAGAGGTGGGGTCGGCCAGTGGTGGAATTAGCCAGTTCGCCGAACTGGGTAGAATTTTAACAAGCAGTTCGCCTGAACCGGTCTGAACCGGTTGAATCCCACCTCTGGTTCCTTCCCGTTTACAACTGTTGAACCTCTTGGTTGGGTAACCTATTCAGCTAGTCCTCGATTTATGACCAACATTTCTGTTGCCAAGCGAGACAGTTGTTCAGTGAGTTCCACCCCATTGTACCACCTGTCCGTTGTTCGGTGAATCCCTGCAGTCGACAAGTTTTGTAAACACAGAATTGTTACGCGAATCTGGCTTCCCCGTTGAGTTTGCTGGTCAGAAGGTCGCAAAAGCGAATCACATGACCCTGGGACGCGGCGACCGTCATAAATATGAGTCAGTTGCCAAGCCTCTGAATTTGGACCATCGGGATATTGTGGTCATAAGTCCCTTTTTTGTCTATCTAATTTTGGATGGTCACCAAGTCGTAAGTCGGGGACTACCGTCGTAAGTCAAGGACGGTAAATCGTGTGATTGTATGAAAGCCTTCTCATCTTTACTTCTGACGCCAAACTTGTTCTGTCCCCGTCTCACACACGCACACAGATAGCCAGGGGTTAAACAAAACTGGCAGACAACAAATTCTTTCGATAAAAGGATTGGCAACAACTCAGTAGCTGCTTGCCAAGAACTTTACTCATACAGGGAGGGGTTGTTCCTCCGACAGATAAACCCAAACAAGATACACACAGTTCAAGAATTGTCAAGTCCAGTCCGTATTAAATCCAAGGCAGATAACGTTGTTTCCAAAGATACGTGACTCGCTAGTAGTTTGTTTTGTCCGTCACAGAGTCTGAATGGCCACCTCACCCCCTTTTATCCCCTGTGGGGTGTGGTCCAGTGACTCAGTTTAAACTCTGGCACGCCTCCTTTTCTGCTGCATGCACCTGTCTCTCCGACGCTGACGTGGATCCAGCCAAGACTTATCTCCATCACTGTCCGACTGCAAGGAGATACCTGGCTCCTGGCCAATCTCTTCTCCTTCGGGAGACACCTGAGGCATTGCCAGAGAGGAGGGTCCTGGAGAGGGAGGCCTGGCCAACTCCTCTCCTTCATGTTCGGGGCCTTCTCCCTCCGATAAGTTGGCCTCGGGGGTCGGAGTCACAACAAAACTGCACTCTAGAGAGAAGGGATTTCCTGCACAATTCCATGAATTGTGAAATGAAAACTCAGGAAAACGAGAATTTTGATCCCATCAAATAGCAGCGACAGGAGACATCCGGGGGGTTAAAATGGAAGGTCGGGAGAAGATCCTTTCGGAACGACACAGTTGCAGGTAGCCCTTTCGTTTAGTGACCGTTGGAAGTTATTGAAACAAGCGACTTACGACTCACGGCGGGGCAAGTCCCAAAATTAATCTCTTTGGATAAGAGCAACGGGTTTTGTTTTTTTTTTAAACTAACCGTGTTTTCCGCAGAGGCCGTTCCCTCCCGCATGGAGGTTTACAAACAGAACGGGTTGCTGGTGGAGTTTTCGATGAGCCGGACTCCGGGGGAACCCGCGTTGCTGGTGATCACAGCCACGGTGACCAACACCAACTCTGGAGATGTGGAGAACTTCTCCATGCAGGTGGCTGTGCCCAAGGTGAGATGCCCTGAAATGGGCTCCATAGGATGGGGATTTTTTTTCTTTTTTTCAATAGGAGGAGGAGGAGGGGAGGAAGGAGGAGGAGGAGAAATCGGGGAGGAAGAGGAAGAACGAGAAGAAGAAAAGGAGGAGGAAGAAAGAAACACGGGGTTTTTTTTGTTGGTTAGATTTGGGTCTCACGGTTCTTCTCATCTTGAACATTTTCTGTTCACTTACAACTGCCTTCTCCTCCCTCTCCTCCTCCGCCTCTTCTTTTTTTTCCCCTTCCCTCCAAATCTCTCCTTCTCTTCCTCTGCTTCCTCCTCCCTCTCTCTTCACCTCCTCCTCTCCTCCTCCTCTGCCTCTTTTTCCTCTTCTTCCATCTTTTCCTTCACCTCTCTCTGCTCTTTTCTTCCTCCTTCCTTCAATTCCTCCTCCCTTCCCGCTCATACTCTTCTTTTTTCCCCCTCCCCTTCGTCTTCTCCTTCTTCTCGTCTCCTTCGCTTCTTCTCTCCCTTTTCTTCCCTCCTTCGCCTCTCCCTTTTCTCCTCCTCCTCTTCTTTCATTCTCTCTCTTGTCTTCCTCTCCATCTCTCTCTCTCTCTCTTTTTTTTTTTTGGTTTTAAAAACAAAACTTTATTAAACATATAAAAGTAAAATACTATACTACGTATATACAAGATACATATATATTAATACAAATGACAATACGTAAAAAGAAAAAGTGACTTTGGGTCACACGTCCATTATCTTATTAACGGTGCATATTTGTATTTAATTTAATTTAATTTAATTAATAATTTAATTTAATTTAATTTAATTTAATTTAATTTAATTTAATAATTTAATTTAATAATTTAATTTAATTTAATTTAATTTAATTTAATTTAATTTAATTTAATAATTTAATTTAATTTAATTTAATTTTTAATTTATTTAATTTAATTTAATTTAATTTAATTTAATTTAATTTAATTTAATTTAATAATTTAATTTAATTTAATTTAATTTAATTTAATTTAATTTAATTTAATTTAATTTAATTTAATTTAATTTAATTTAATTTATTTCTATGCCGCCCAACTCCCAAGGGACTCTGGGCGGTATGATAATTATTATCATACAAAAGTTTTCATTTGCTCTCATTTCTGTGCGTTAGCCAATCATACCACCTATTCCTCGCTATAGAACATTTTGAGTCTACCTTGTCCTTCATTTCAAACGTTAGTTTGTCCATTTCCGCGCAATTATAGATTTTTTTTTGGATTATCAATTGGCAGTTGGTCAGTTTTCCAATATTGGGCGAGCGCCAATCTGGCTGCAGTGACGATGTGTAATATTAAATACTTTCTTTATTTCTGAACAAGATAACATCCTCTCCATCTCTACTTCCTCTCCCCACCCCCACCCCATCGTCTCCCACGTGGCTTGTCCTTTTTCTCCTCCTCCTTCCAGTCCTTCCAGGTGGACCTTTCGGCCCCCAGCAGCTCTACAGTCCCAAGCCAGGGAGGGCCCCCCATCACTCAGATCATCCGAGTGTTGAACCCCAAACAGGTAAGGACCAGGAGAGGACCTGACATCAACTCCGCAAATCCACCGTGATCCCATCGAGAGATCTGCTTCAATCCACACACCCCACCATCCTTTCCTCTGTCTTCTCACATGATAGCCAAGAGGACCAGAGCCGTCAGTCCTCCAAAAAAAAAAGCTAGATGGTCCCCGAGATTTATTAGCCAGGTTTCCCGCAAAGGAAAAGGACTTAAGTATCTGGTAAAGTGGCTCTCCGGGTACTTTAGCAAGTGGATTAAAGGCAGATTCTCCCCAGGGTTTTTTTTTTTTTTTTTTTGATCCTCTTTCTAACTTCCCTCTGGATTCGGAGGCGAAGCTGGTTACCAGTTTTTGGAGACACGTAAAAGGACATTTCCGGGGCTTTCCGTTCCGGCAATATCTTGCAAACAACTCCAGGGTAGGCCAGCTCCATGAGATGGCGTCTCCTGATCTTTCCCGTCAGTAAGAGGGCTTAGCTGTTCTTGTATCTGTGGCAGGGGTGAAATGTAAAATTTGTTACTACCAGTTCTGTGGGCGTGGCTTGGTGGTGGGTAATGTGACTGGGTGGGTGTGGCCAACTTTTTTTTTTTTTTAACTTTTCCAAGCATTTTTTCGAATGCTTTGAAAAGCCTCTGCCGATCAGGCAACTCAGCTGGGATCGTCAAGAGAGGCTTTTAAAAAAATGCCTCTCTGCCGATCAGGCAACTCAGCTGGGATCGTCGGAGAGGCTTTTAAAAAAATGCCTCTCTGCCGATCAGGCAACTCAGTTGGGATCGTCGGAGAGGCTTTTAAAAAAATGCCTCTCTGGCGATCAGGCAACTCAGTTGGGATCGTCGGAGAGGCTTTTTAAAAAATGCCTCTCTGGCGATCAGGCAACTCAGTTGGGATCGTCGGAGAGGCTTTTAAAAAAATGCCTCTCTGCCGATCAGGCAACTCAGTTGGGATCGTCGGAGAGGCTTTTAAAAAAATGCCTCTCTGGCGATCAGGCAACTCAGTTGGGATCGTCGGAGAGGCTTTTTAAAAAATGCCTCTCTGCCGATCAGGCAACTCAGTTGGGATTGTCGGAGAGGCTTTTTAAAAAAATACCTCTCTGCCGATCAGGCAACTCAGTTGGGATCGTCGGAGAGGCTTTTTAAAAAAATACCTCTCTGCCGATCAGGCAACTCAGTTGGGATCGTCGGAGAGGCTTTTTAAAAAAATGCCTCTCTGCCGATCAGGCAACTCAGATGGGATCGTCAGAGACTTTTCAAAGTGTTTTTTTTACCACCTCTTCGGCTGAAGAGGTTGCAGAAAAATATGCTTTGAAAAACCTCTGACGATTCCAGCTGAGCTGCGCGATCATCAGAGGCTTTTTTTTTTTAACTTTTAAAAGCATTTTTTCGTCGGAAGAGGTTGTAGAAAAAATGCTTTTAAAAGTAAAAAAAAAAAAGCCCCTGATGATCGTGCGGCTCAGCTGGGTGTGAGGGGGCGGGGCGCAGGGATTTTTGCCACCGGTTCTCCGAACCATCCTCCGCTATCACTACCGGATTGGGCGATCCGGTCCGAACCGGGAGCATTTCACCCCTGATCTGTGGGGTCCTTGAGGAAGGGGGCTTAGCGGAAAAGAAAAGGAGGAGGAGAAAGAGGAGGACGACTGTGGGGTCCTTGGTGATCTCTGAGCTTGGTCGTTTTCTTGCAGAAGTTTCATGACCCAACTAGGGAACATCTTCAGGATTAGAAGGGAGGAGGCTTTCCCTGTCAGTGATGGTGGGAGCGTTTTGGGTGGAATTATATATACAGTATAAAAAACATTATGTAGTATATGTAATGTATAAAGTATATCTATAAGGAGTTGATTATATAGTATATATAGTGTGCAAACAGAAGGAGCGGTGTGGTGGCCTAGAGGCGCGGCTCTCGCCTCACACAATCAGGAGGCTGCGAGTTCGATCCTGGGTAGAGGTAGATATTTCTCTCTCTGGGCATGCTGAGAATATATCTGCTGAACAAAACTCCGCATCGGCAACAAGAAGGGCATCCGGCCAATAAAAAAAACCACTTCGCTAGCTCCATTCCGTTGCCCAGACTCCACCCATCAAGGGATTATGGGGTCGTTAAATGAAGATGATAGTGTGCTAATCCTACTTTGCAGTCATCCGTGGGACACATCCGTGGGACACAAACGGATTCATTGGCAGGCACCCAAAATGCAATCACACAATCGTGGAGGGGGAAACTTGGCTATTGTGTAAGTTCGAATCCGGGCATAAATTACCTTGGAGAGGTTCGTCATAATTTTAATTGGCTGCTATCTGTACAACATACAATATATTGCTTTTCCTTCCGCTGGAATCCGCTGGATTCCGCTGGATTCCGCTGGAATCTGGGAACCTCCAAGCACGTAGTTAGTGCGAAGTTGGGACGTTATCTCTCTTTTCTTGTTTCTTGAACCCAGATCCCTCTCCGGATGAGGCTACGCTTTTCCTACACGCTGCCTTCCGGGGCTGTTGTACAACACGTCGAAGAACTCAACTCGTTCCCGGAGACTGCGTGGAAGTGAATAGTAGGTTACTCAAGGAGTAAAGAACTCCTGGAGTAACAGCCGCCGGTGTTTGTGTTTCCCCTTT
The DNA here is from genome assembly GCF_029215685.1 of Pituophis catenifer annectens. NCBI lineage: Eukaryota > Metazoa > Chordata > Lepidosauria > Squamata > Colubridae > Pituophis > Pituophis catenifer. Next base: position 4,318,183 of record NW_027256895.1, read on the forward strand.
AAACATGCGCTTGAATAAACATGTATTGTTATCCCACAGACGCCCATGATGTTTACAAATGACTTTACAGGCAGGGAGTCCTCGACGTACGACCGTTCATTTAGTGACCGCTCAAAGTTACGACGGCCCGGAAAAAAGGGACTTGGCACCGTTTATGACCTTTCCCGCATTCTCACGTCACGTGATCAAAATTCAGGCACCTAGTTCAGACTTACGACGGTCGCCGTGTCCCGGGGGGGGGGTCACATAATCCGCTTTTGCGACCTTTCCGACGAGCGAAGTCCAAAGGGAAGCCCGATTCACTTGACAACCGGGTTAGTAAGTCATCCACTGCAGCGATTCGCTTAACAACGGAGGCCAGAACGGTGGTAACAGGGAGGGCAAAACTCACTAAGCCAATGTTTCACTTAACAACAGGCATTTTGTGGCCGTAAATCGAGGACTAGCTGTATTCTGAGGACACGGGGGGGGGGGAAGAATCGCTCCCAAGCCTGTATAAAGCACAATACAGTTTTTATACAGGCAGTCCTTGACTTATGACAATTGAGCCCAAAATTTCCGTTGCTAACCGAGACACTCGCTTTACAAGTGTCTCACTTAGCAGCAGAAATTTTGGGCTCAGTTATGGTCCTAACTCGAGGACTGCCATGCCTGCGTAAAGATATTAGGGGAGGGGGCTTTTAGCCTTTGCATCTTATGCAAATCAGGGAAGGATGGATGGCCCAATGAGTGAGTGAAGGCAGGGGGGCCATGTACAGGTAGTCCTCGACTTACGACCACAATCGAGCCCAAAATTTCTGTCGTTAAGCGAAACATTTGTTCAATGAGCTTTGCTCCACTTTACGACCTTTCTGGTCCCGGTTGTTAAGCGAATCAGTGCAACTTGGTAACTTAGTAACTCGGTTGTTAAGTGAATCTGCCTCGACGTCGCTTGTCGGAAGGTCGCAAAAGTGGATAACATGACCTTGGGATGCAGCAACGGTCGTAAGTTTGAAACAGCTGCCAGGCAAGTTGAATTTTGATCCCTTGACCAAGGGGAACGCTGCAATGGTCGTAAGAGTGAAAAACGGTCCTAAAGTCACTTTGCCCAGTGCCGTTGTAACTTTGGTCACTAAATGAAGTGTCGTAAATCAAGGACTACATGCATGAAGAAGCTAAAATTGAGAAGCTGGACAGGCCTTGAGACTCAGTAACCTGCTAGCTAGAATGGCCACGAATGCTTAAAAAAACCCAAAAATAATCAAGAATATTGCTCACTTTTTCTGGTCCATTGTAACTTCGGTCACTAAATGAATTGTCGTAAATCGAGGACTACCTGTATGAAGAAGCTCATATTTAGGAGCCGACAAGCCTTGAGACTCTGTAACCTGCTAACCAGAATGGCCAAGACCGTTTAAAAAAGCGAAAGGAATTAAGAATATTGGTTCAAGTGAAGCCGTAAGTCACTGTTTCCGATGCTGTTGTAACCTCCGTCACTAAATGAACTGTCGTAAGTCGAGGACTACCGGCAGAATGCACGTTCGAAGCAGGGCTTCCCAAAGAGCGGGCGGCGCCAGGCCCTTGCGGAGGGTTTGCACGTGCGGAGGTGTAATTATGGGAATCCCGATGGCTCGTCGGTGGCTTTTTCCTCTCTCCTCACTTCAACTGCTAGTAAATCAATTGAATTGATCAGCCGGATGGGGAAACTCCACAACAACCGAGCGAGACTAAGTGGAAATCAATGGCGGTAAACGAGTGAAGGGAAGAAGCTGGTTGTCGAATCGACGCAGCCGCCACGCGCACGGATTTTTCTCCCTTTTGAAGGGTCAATTTAGAGCAGGGGTGTCAAACACAAGGCCTGGGGGGGGGGCTACATCCGGTCCGCGATGTGAACGGATCCAGCTGTGGGGCCGTCCTGGAAAATATAAGAGGCCGGTTCCCCTAAATTGCCCCACACGTACACACCCCTCAGGAGACCCCCCCATAAGACGAGCTAAACCAAGGGAAGGGATCAAGGGTGGGATTCGGCCGGTTCGGGCAAATCGGATGCTAATTTTACATTTGGTTCACTGAACCAGTAGTTGCAAGGACTGGCTGGCCCCTCCCTGGCCGGCCTCCACACGGCCGGTTTTGGATGTGAGGTAAATTCAAGGCCCGCGTGGAGGCTCTGGAAGGGTGAAAAATGGGCCTCCTGGAAGTTCCAGAAACGAGTCCGTGGGGAGGCTGTTTTCGTCCTCCCGAAGGCTCGAGGAAAGCCTCTGGAACCTGGGGAGGGCAAAAACGCCCCCCTCCACCATGGTGAAGGAGGCTGAGTAGGCCACACCCCCATGGCCAGGCCCACACAGCAACCTGGCAGAGAACCAGTTGCTAAAATTTTTCAATCCCACCCCTGGAAAGGATGTCCTGTATGGAGTCCCACCAGCTTCTCGCACCTTGATGGATCTAATCATCCACGTTGGGCGCACAGATGGATAACCCCGGAGCCACCAGGTCTCCTGCCCTGGTCTCCAACTTCCATGAACCCTGTCCAACACGTTGACACTGGAGGAAGTCAAGTCTCCCTTGAGATCTTCTCAGGAAGGTCTACACGGACTTTGAACGTTGTGTCTTCTGAACCCATGGTGTCCTCCATATTCCAAGCCGGCCCATGTCTTGTTCATAAACCACGGTGAAAGCTAACCCTCCAGGTCTTCACCTCCCACCACCTCTGGTCCAGAGAGGGAGGCCAGTGACTAATAATTGACCAAACCACACTGCTTCGTTTGGCTGGAGAACTCTTGCGAGTTGGAAGTCCCACAAATCTTAAAAAGTTGACAAGGTCGATTCGAAACAAATGTAACCAGAAGTCAAAATGGCCGCCCTAATTTAGATCATATCAAGCTCCGCCCCTTTTAATGGCTGTCGCAACTTTCGGCTGTCAACTCCCTGCCCTAACCAGGGTAAGGTAGCATGAAGGGCGAAGTCAGCTATGTGATATTCAGCCGGTTCGGATTGGTTCAGCCGGTTCGGATCGGTTTACCCGTACCGGTAACAGGAATCGCGGGAGGGGCTGCCCACTCGCCCCGGTTTTATGCCATCCTATTTAGGCACATTTTTGAGGCTCGGTGCATGTGCAGACATTTGCAAAACAGTAGGGAAAGTAAGTGAATAGCACCCCTGGCTAGATGATGTGTTCGGATTAAGAAACTGGGTTTTAGATGTTTCTTCTTTCATCTCTTAAATCTCCACCACGTTCCAAGCTGTTTTTAAGTCTGATCACGAACAGACCATTTTTTCTCCAGGTAATTTTACCCAATCCAAGTGATGACCAGCCAACCAGCCAAGCCCCTCCCTCTTTCAGCCATTGGCTCGCCCGCTGTGATGTCACGTCAGGCTCATGAAATACTGAAGCAAGTGTTTCTCAATCTCTCTTGCCCCTTGTAAGATGGCTGGACTTCAACTCCCAGAATTCCCCAGCCAGCAAAGCTTTTCCTCTTTCTCCTCACAAAGCTGGCTGGGGAATTCTGGGAGTTGAAGTCCAGCCATTTTTAAAGAGCCAGAGATTGAGAAACACAGTTGAAAGAAAGGTGAAAAGCTCACAACCACCAAATTTAAAAGAAAAAGAAACTATCTTTGCAATATCTTTGGAAGGAAAAGGAGAGTTTTATTGGAATTGCTCTTTTAATTTAAAGATCATTTTGATTTAATGTAAAGATAATTCTGGAATATCCTGTAATTTGGAGATGAAACTCTCTCACCCCATCCTGGTTCTTGCTCTGTCAGACTTTTCCATCCGGCCTCTCTGTTGCACTTATCACTTTCCGGACAATTCCAGCCTCCGTCAAGGCCTTGTAATGGGCGGGTCTGAATCTGTGCAAATACACCGACATCTTGCCAGGAATGGCGGTCTTTTCTTCCAAGCCTAGCAGAGGAAGGGGAAAAAAATTTTTTTTTCTTTCTATTGACAGCCTAGAACAGGGGTGTCAAACTCTGCGGGGTGCTTAAATCTGGCCTGCGGGCAGGCCTGGAAATATCAAAAGACCAGCCTGTGGTGCTTCTGCCAGCCAAAATGGGCCACAGGGGGCCACATGCAGCTCCCCGCGGCCCATTTAAGTCTACCCGGCCTCCTGCCGGCCAAAAACGGACCTCGCAGGACCTCCACTTGGCCCATTTTTGGCTGGCAGAGTGTTGAGGGAGGCCAAAGACGGGCCACGGGGGGCCTCCTTGAGGCCCATTTTTGGCCGGGAAAGTGCTACAGGCCATGGAGGCCGAAAATGAGGCTGTGCCCCATTTTCACCAGCAAAGTGCTGCAGGAGGCGACCATCCTGTTTCCCCCACCTCACCCCATCCCCGCTGGCCCGCAAAGAACTACAATGCTGATCCGGCCCTCAAAGAAATCCAGTTTGACACCCGTGGGCTAGAACAAAGATTTGAGCAAAATTCCAGGTTGTAATTAATGAATGAAGCTGATGCCATCTTAAATCTGAAACTTTCCCAAAGTCCTTTTCTCGAGCCGAGAAGGCGTTTAAGATGAAGATGTCCAATCATTTTTTTTAAAAAAATTGAATTTTATCACACGCTCGTACACAAACACACAAGACCGAAGAAGATCAGCCTTACCTAGCTGCCTGCAAAACTTCTGAATCTTCTCCAGAGCTTCAGGGACATCTTCTAACCGCCGGACCATGGCTTCCACCTCACCCACGGCATAGCCGAAATCCGCCTCGTCGAGATCCACGTGCAAATCCCCCGTGCGGTATTTGTGCCGCGTGGTCACAAAACTAGCAAACACCTCCAAGCCCAGTTCTTCCACTGCTTTGTTCACACAAGTCCAGTTCTGTCCAGGGACTCTGTCCAATAAACCACAAAGGCTGCTCATGATATTTTGGGGACATGTCACTTCTCGGTATTGGGTGGCCGCGTGAGATGATCTCTTGTCCCTCGGTGGTCGCAAAACTGGATCGGACAGATGGTTATCCGTCTTTGCCGCACACGGGGTCTCCTTGCTTCCCACCACCCCAACATCTGGGGGACATTTCAGCTCCCAACCCACCCCCTCGCGTTCCCGCAGCCAGTGATCCTCTCGCGTCAAGCACCAATTGGGGACGTCGTAGTAGCTGTCGCGAAAAGAGACGCGGCCTTCCAGGATCGCCCCCAGCTCGACTAACTTCTCGATGGTGCTAGGCCCAAAAAGAAACTTCTCTTCCACCTCGATGGCTCCGGAAATCTGTCCTGGGGCACAAACAAAAAAAGTATCCAAAATTGAAAAAGAATTCTAATGATTTTACTGCAACAAATTGGATTCTGCTCTTTGCGAATTGCTCAGCTAGTTTCACGCTTTCGGAGAAGCTGCTGATGAAAGGTATTTTAGAATCTTTATAAATTTATAAAAGTTTATGTATTTATATAAATATATATTTAGAATATTTACAGGGTTTTGAATGGCTCTCCCGAGCTCCATTTTCGCTGGCAGAGGGTTGCAGGAGGACGTCGCAGTCAAAAACAGAGCTCGTGAGGCCTGCGTGCGTCTCTCTCGAGCTCCATTTTTGCTGGCAGAGGGTTGCAGGAGGCCGTCGCAGCCAAAAACAGAGCTCGCAGGGCCGCGTGCGGCTCTCCTGAGCTCCATTTTCACTGGCAGAGGGTTGCAGGAGGACGTCGCAGCCAAAAACAGAGCTCGCGAGGGCCGCATGCGGCTCTCCCGAGCTCCGTTTTCGCTGGCAGAGGGTTGCAGGAGGACGTCGCAGCCAAAAACAGAGCTCGCGAGGCCCGCGTGTGGCTCTCCTGAGCTCCGTTTTCGCGGCAGAGGGTTGCAGGAGGACGTCGCAGACGAAAACAGAGCTCGGGAGCCTGTTTTCTCTGGCAGTGATTGGGCCCCCGATACGAGTAACGTCGTGCTGGCCCCACCCACCTTGGCCATATCCACCGTGCCCCCCCCCCCAGGTCAAACACAACCCCGATGCGGCCCTAGTTTGACACCCCGGCTTTCAGACTTCAGCTGCACCTCTCAGCAGAATCAAGAGTGGCATGTTTCTTAAGAGAAGATTGCTTGATTAACGAAAACCATCTTCCACTGCCTTAAGTCTTTTAAAAACAAAACTATTGCAGCGAGAGCAAAGCCTTGACTGGGAATTTTTTTTTTAAAAAAACACGGTTTCTAATCTCCCCCAAATAGTATTTCCTGTGTTTTTCTCCTCCTTCCTTCCTGTTTCAGGAACAGGTCATTTTTCATTTAATGACAGCTTTCCTTTCCTTTCTCGGCCTGAAGACGCTTCCTTCCATCCATTTTATGCTCAGGATCAAGGCTGGTGCGGAAGACCGCAGGTGGGTGAATAATAGTGTCCCCCCATCCCAGATCACGGTTAGTGGAGGATTTGAACCCAGGCCTGGCTTGTCTTGCCATGATTTCAGGAGAAAAATCACCCTTGAGCTGCATTTATGCCGGTAGTCCTCGCCTCACGACGACCACAATCGATCTCAAAACGTCTGGGCTAAGCAAGACAGTTATAAGGGAGTTTGGGCCCATTGTACGACCTTTCTTGCCACCGTTGTTAAGCGAATCACGGTGGTTGTTAAATTAGTAATGAGGTTGTTAAGTGAAGCGGGCTTCCCCCGTTGAATTTGCTCGTCAGGAGGTCGCAAAAGTTGATCACATGACTCCCGGGACACTGCAACCGTCGTAAATATGAGTCAGGGGCCAAGCCCTTGTCACTTCAAACAGTCACGAAATGAATGGTTGTTAAGTCCACCTGTACAAACTAATGAAGCACAAACCATGATTTGTAAGCTACTGTATATCACCTAATGCGAGTCAGGGGAAAAACTTAATTTTTCTGGCTTTCAGATCTGGGCTAGCAAATCCCCATGATCTTCAAAGCAAAGGGATTTCTCGCCTTCCCTGCTGCCATCTAGTGTTCGCCGGGATGTTTGCAACTGGCACCTTCGCGTGCATTGCACGCTCGGGGGTTCGTCGCGCGGCAATTTTGCACCCGGCACCTTCCTGTGCATTGCACATTTGTGGTTCACTGCAGTTTTGCACGTGGGACGTTCACATGCATTGCACGCTCGTGGTTCATTGCACACCAGTTTTGCACATGGGATGTTCGCATGCATTACACCTTCGTGGTTTTGCACCCGGGACCTTCGCGTGCATCGCAACTCTTGTGACTCACTACACTAGTTTTGCACCTGGGACCTTCGCACACATTGCACATTCGTGGTTTTGCCCCTGGGATCTTGGCATGGATTGCATGTTCGTGGTTCACAACAGTTTTGCACCCAGGACCAGCCCGTGCATTGCACACTCATGGCTCACCCCACGGCATTTTTGCAAATGGGACCTTCGCGTGCATTGCACACTCGCGGTTCGCCCCCACGCCAGTTTTACACTTGGCCCCTTCCCGTGCATTGCACACTCGTGGTTTCACCGCACGGCACTGGTGCACGTGGGACCTCCCCGGGCATTGCACGCCCGCGGTTCGTTGCCCTGCAGTTTTGCACCTGGCCCCTTCACCTGCATTGCACACTCGTGGTTCACCGCAAGGGCTTAGGTTTTTTTTTTTTTTTTTTTTTTTGCACCTGGCCCCCTTCGCGTGCAATTGCACCTTCATGGTTTCCTTGCACGGCACCCCTTCGCGTGCAATTGCACGATCGTGTTTCCTTGCACGGCTAAGCACGGGACAGGCTTAAAAAGGGCAGCTAAAAAGCCAGCGCAGCCTGGCCTTGGGAAAGGGGGGTGGGTGGTGGTTTAACTTAATCCGGATTAATTGCACACTTGCCCGTTGCTTCGACTCCACCCTGCCTCCCCCCACTTCCACGGAGCAAGCCACTAACCTTCCCCCGGCTGGAGATCCGGAGCTGCGGGCGCTTCGCATGCAGAGCTCCGTTCCATGTTTGCCAAAAAATAGGGCTTTAAACGAGGACTACAACTCCCAGCCTCCTTTGCAAGGGGTGGGGTGGGGGGAACCGCCGTCAGCTTTGCAAGCTTTTGCAAAGCGGAAACAAAGAAGGACGGAGTCTGTCCCCGTCCGGACGTTCAATCAGGGGGGGACCCATAAAGGGGGACAGGAAAAACCACTGCACAAAAGGCTGGCAGCCGCGCAAAGCCTCTCGGGAGTCGTAGTTTTTATTATTTCGCCCCCTCCCGCCACTCGCTTTTCCTTGCCTTTCTTTTTTTTTCTCATTTGGCGCGCCTGGGCTCGTTCTATTTTTTTTTTTTTTTAATTCCCTCTCCCCACGTGACCGTCTCGCTCTCTCGCTCCCCGTTGCCACGGAAACCGGAAAGCTGCAATTAAGAGCAGCGGGGGGTGGGGTGGGGGGGGTAGGAAGGAGGAGGGGGGGGTGCATTCCCAACCTGGGAGATATTTTTTGGGGAGGGGGGGTAGGAAAAAAAAAAGATCCAGGTTTAACTCCTTGCAAGCCAACATTCCCAGGTTCTATGCCTGGGGGGGGGAGGGGAAGGGGGGAGGAAGGATAGCAAGCCTTTTTCCCCATTCCCCCCTCCTTCTTCCCTGTATTTTTGGGGAGGGGGGGGTTAGAGGGTGGGGGGGAGGCATGCACAAGATGGACACCTCCTGGGAGCTTGCAAAAAATAATAATAATAAAACTAAATTAAAATCCTCTTAAATTTTTGCAAGAACTCCCTTTTCCTGGGGGGGTGAAAAACACCAAAAATAATATTTCAGTTTCTCGGCGAAGCTTTTCAGCTTTCTGCTCTCCTAATCGCTGGGTAGTCCTCGCGTTAATGGCTGCCCCAAAAAAATGTCTGTTTACGTGAGAATCGGTTTGACGTTCGCCTCGGTTTTACGATCCTTTCTGGCCTCGGTTGTTAAGGGAATAAGCAGTTGATAAGTTAGTAAACCGGTCGTTAAGTGAATCTGGCTTTCCCCCCCGCTCTCCCCGTTGACTTAGCTCGTCGGAAAGTTGCAAAAAGGGGATCCGGGGGACGTTTGCAACCATCGTAAACGTGAGACCGTTGTTGAGGGTCTGAATTTCGATCACGCGATTTCCGCTACATGTCCGAACCGGCTGAGTACCACCTCTGGTCGGAAGTGTGGAACATGGTCACAGGTCACTTTTAGCAGTGCCGTTGTAACGTCAAAACAGTCACTGAATGAACTCTTGTCAGTCAAGGATTACCTGTAGTAGACTACTGAACAGAAATTCTGCAACCGTCGTAAATGTGAACCAGTGGCCAAGCATCTGAGTTTTGATCACGTGGACATGGGGATGCTGGAAAGGTCGTAACTATGGAAAAAACGGCCCTCAGTCACTTTTTTCAGTGCCGTTGCAACACTGAATGGTCACTAAATGAACTGTTGTAAGTCGAGGACAAAATTTTGGAAGGATGAGGCCCATAGCCTGGACAGGAAACTCTGATCTTGCATCCATCCTGCGAGGTGGGGAGAGAATGGTCCCATTTTCTGGACTGCTAAGCCAAGGCAGAGAAAATAAAGTTGGTCCTCGACTTACGACCAAAATCGAGATCGGTGTTTCCGTCGCTAAGTGAAGCGGTTAAGGGAGTCGTATGCCACATCTGCTTCCCTGCCCAAGCCCTGGTAGTGATCCCCACCTTCCCAATGCGATTATAGATCGTCTATACAATCTATTTTTTGGGGGGGCACGGTTGTTAAGTGAATCACATGGTCGTTGAGCAAATCCGGCTTCTCCCACTGACTTTGTCAGAAGCTGGCTAGGAATATCACGAAAGGCAGTCGCGTGATCCCACACGTGGGTCGTAAGTGCAAGAACCGGTCGTAAATCACTTTTTTCCAGTGTTAACCTCATATGGTCACTAAGCGAACAATTGTAAGTAAAGGACTACCTGAGTTCTGGACGGCTGGCCATCCCAACTTCCGCTTTTGAGGAGAGGATCAAAGAGATCCCTTCCTGCACTGGCCTACCTGGTCAGGTTGTTGTTAAGACTTTCAGGGGTGATGATGACCTCGTCTGGGAAGACAAACTCACCCCCAAACACCATCATCCTCACCGTCGTCATGACCCCCACCAAGTATTAGCAATTAATTAATCAGTAATTATTACGGTCAGTCCTCAATTTACGACCACAATGTTGCTAAGCAAGATGGTTGTTAAGTGAGTTTTGCCCCATTTTACGACCTTTCTTGCCACCCTTCTTAAATGAATCTCTGCGGTGGTTCAGTGAGTCACACGGTTGTTAAGCGAATCAGGCTTCCCCATGGACTTTGCTTTTCAGAAGGTCGCAAAAGGGAATCGTGACCCCGGGACACTGCAACCGTCATAAACACGAGTCCTTTTGCCAAGGGTCTGAATTTTGATCTCGTGACAACGGGGACGCTGCAACGGTCGTAGGTGTGAAAAACGGCCATAAATCTCTCTTTTCCCCCTTGCCGTTGCAACTTGGAACGGTCGCTGAATAAACTGCAATGAATTAATTTATCTCTAAATAAACTGTTGCAGATTGAGTTCGATCCTAGGTAGAAGCAGATATCTCTCTCTCTGGGCACACTGAGAATATATCTGCTGAACAAAACTCCGCATTGGTGACAGGAAAGGCATCCGGCCATTAAAAAACACTCTGCTAGCTCCATTCAGTTGCCCAGACTCCACTCAACAAGGGATTATGGAGTTGTTGTTGATGATGATGATATTGAGGACTATCTGCAATTAATTAATTCATCCCTACACGAATTGTTGCAATTCGAGGACTATTTGCAATCAATCAATCTCTAAATAAACTCTCGAAAATTGAGGACTCCCTGCAATCCATTAATTCATCCCTAAATGAACTTGTTGCAAGTCGAAGATTATCTGCAATCAATCAATTCATGTCTAAATATATTGTTGTATCCTGAGGACTACCTAAAACTGATTAATCCATCCCTAAATGAACTGTTGTAAATTGAGTTCTATCTGCAATGAATTAATTTATCTCTAAATAAAGTGTTGTAAATGGAGGACTATGTGCCATCGATTAATTCGTCCCTAAACGAACTGTTGTAAATTGAGGACTACCTAAAACTGGTTAATTCATCCCTAAACGAACTATTGCAATTGGAGGACTATATGCAATTAATTAATTCATCCCTAAATGAACTGTTGCAATTCAAGGACTATCTGCAATGAATTAATTCATCCCTAAGCCAATTTGTTGAAAATTGAGGACTACCTCCAATCAATGAATTCATCCCTAAACCGTTGTAAGTTGAAGACTATCAGCAATCGATTAATTCATTCCTAAACAAACTGTTGTAATTCGAGGACTATCTGGAATCAATTAATCTTTAAATAAACTGTTGAAAATTGAGGACTCCTTCCAATCGATCAATTCATCTCTAAACGAATTGTTGCAATTCGAGGACTACCTAAAATCGATTAATTCATCCCTAAACTAAGTATTGCAATTTGAGGACTATCTGTGATGAATTAATTCATCTTTAAACAAATGGTTGTATATTCGGGATGATTTGCAATCAATTACTCTCGAAATAAACACTTGTAGATTGAGGACTTTCTGCAATTAATTCATCCCTAAGCCAATTTGTTGAAAATTAAAGACTACCTCTAATCAATGAATTCATCCCTAAACTGTTGCAAGTCGAGAATTATCTGCAATCAATTAATTCATCTCTAAATAAACAGTATATTGAGGGCTCCCTAAAATCGATTCATTCATCCCTAAACTGTTGCAATTCAAGGACTACCTTTAATTGATTTATCCCCAAATAAACTGTTGAAAATTGAGGACTCCTTGCAATCCACAAATTCATCTCTAAACGAAGTATTGAAATTTGAGGACGATCTGCAATCAATTAATTCATCCCCAAATAAAGGGTTGTATATTGAGGGCTCCCTAAAATCGATTCATTCACCCCTAAAAGGGTTGCAAATTTGAGGACTATCCCTTAAATAAAACTATCTATCTATCTATCTATCTATCTATCTATCTATCTATCTATCTATCTATCTATCTATCTATCTCTCGAGGGCTCCCTGCAATCGATTTACATCATTCACACCCCCTTAAAACGAAGGGTTGCAATTCGAGGACTGCCTCAAAGTCAAACGCTTGATTCAATCCATTCCCCTAACTGGAGGATGATGATGATGATGATGATGATAATGAAGATGATTGATGATTGATCAGGATGATGATTGATGATTGATCAGGATGATTGATGAGGAGGAGGATGAGGAGGATTGATGAGGATGAGAATGATTGACCAGGATGAGGATTGATGATTGATGATGATGATGAAGAGGAGGAGGAGGAGGAGGATTGATGAGGATGAGGATGATGATGATGAGGAGGATGATTGACCAGGATGAGGATTGATGATTGATGAGGATGATTGATGATGATGAGGAGGAGGATTGATGAGGATGATGATGAGGAGGAGGATTAATGAGAAGGAGGAGGATGAAGAATGAGGATGAGGAGGATGATTGAGGAGGATGAGGATGAGGATTGATCAGGAGGAGGATTGATTGATAAGGAGGATTGAGGAGGAGGAGGATGAAGATGAGGATGAGGAGGATGATTGATGAGGAGGAGGATTGATGAGGAGGAGGATTGATGAGGAGGAAGAGGATGAGGATTGATCAGGATGAGAATTGATTGATAAGGATGATTGATGAAGAGGAGGAGGAGCATGAAGATGAGGATTGATGAGGAGGAGGATTGATGATGAGGATAATTGATGAGGAGGATTGATGAGGATGAGGATTGCTGATGAGGATGATTGATGAGGATGAGGATTGATTGATAAGGATGATTGAGGAGGAGGAGGAGGAGGATTAATGAGGAGGATGAGGAGGAGGATTGATGAGGATGATTGATGACGAGGAGGAGGAGGAGGGTGATGAGAGGATTGGTGAGGGTGATGATGATTGATGATGATGATTGATTGATGACAATGAGGATGAGGATTGATGAGGATGATTGATGATGAGGATTGATGAGGATGATTGATGATGAGGATGAGGATTGATGATTGATGAGGATTGATCAGGATGAGGATTGATTGATAAGGAGGATTGAGGAGGAAGAGGAGGAGGAGGAGGATTAATGAGGATGAGGATTGATGATGAGGATGAGGATTGAGGAGGATGAAGATGAGGAGGATTGATGAGGATGAGGATTGATGAGGAGGAGGATGATTGATGAGGAGGAGGAGGATTGATGAGGAGGAGGAGGATAATTGATGAGGATTGATGAGGATGAGGATTGCTGATGAGGATGATTGATCAGGATGAGGATTGATTGATAAGGATGATTGAGGAGGAGGAGGAGGAGGATTAATGAGGAGGATGAAGATGAGGAGGATTGATGAGGATGATTGATGACGAGGAGGAGGAGGAGGATTGAGGAGGAGGAGGATTGAGGATGATGATGAGAGGATTGGTGAGGGTGATGATGATTGATGATGATTGATTGATGACAATGAGGATGAGGATTGATGAGGATGATTGATGATGAGGATTGATGAGGATGATTGATGATGAAGATTGATTGATGAGGATGAGGATTGATGAGGATGATTGAGGATGAGGAATGATGATTGATCAGGATTGATCAGGATGAGGATTGATTGATAAGGAGGATTGAGGAGGAGGAGGAGGATTAATGAGGATGAGGATGAGGATTGATGAGGATGATTGAGGATGAGGATGAGGATTGAGGAGGATGAGGAGGATGAGGAGGATTGATCAGGATGAGGATTGATTGATAAGGAGGATTGAGGAGGAGGAGGAGGAGGAGGAGGAGGATTAATGAGGATGAGGATGAGGATTGATGAGGATGATTGAGGATGAGGATTGAGGAGGATGAGGAGGATGAGGAGGATTGATCAGGATGAGGATTGATTGATAAGGAGGATTGAGGAGGAGGAGGAGGAGGATTAATGAGGATGAGGATGAGGATTGATGAGGATGATTGAGGATGAGGATTGAGGAGGATGAGGAGGATTGATCAGGATGAGGATTGATTGATAAGGAGGATTGAGGAGGAGGAGGAGGAGGAGGAGGATGAGGATGAGGATGAGGATTGATGAGGATGAGGATGAGGATTGATGAGGATGATTGAGGATGAGGATTGAGGAGGATGAGGAGGATGAGGAGGATTGATCAGGATGAGGATTGATTGATAAGGAGGATTGAGGAGGAGGAGGAGGAGGATTAATGAGGATGAGGATGAGGATTGATGAGGATGATTGAGGATGAGGATTGAGGAGGATGAGGAGGATTGATCAGGATGAGGATTGATTGATAAGGAGGATTGAGGAGGAGGAGGAGGAGGATTAATGAGGATGAGGATGAGGATTGATGAGGATGATTGAGGATGAGGATTGAGGAGGATGAGGAGGATTGATGAGGATGAGGATTGATTGATAAGGAGGATTGAGGAGGAGGAGGAGGAGGATTAATGAGGAGGAGGAGGAGGATTGATGAGGATGATTGAGGATGAGGATTGAGGAGGATGAGGAGGATTGATCAGGATGAGGATTGATTGATAAGGAGGATTGAGGAGGAGGAGGAGGAGGATGAGGATGAGGAGGAGGAGGAGGATTGATGAGGATGATTGAGGATGAGGATGAGGATTGAGGAGGATGAGGAGGATTGATCAGGATGAGGATTGATTGATAAGGAGGATTGAGGAGGAGGAGGAGGAGGATTAATGAGGAGGAGGAGGAGGATTGATGAGGATGATTGAGGATGAGGATGAGGATTGAGGAGGATGAGGAGGATTGATCAGGATGAGGATTGATTGATAAGGAGGATTGAGGAGGATGAGGAGGAGGATTGATGTGGAGGATTGATGATTGATGAGGATGATTGATAAGGATGAGGATGATTGATTGTTGAGGAGGAGAAGGAGGAGGATGGACTCTGGCCCGGAAACTCCTTGGACTGCATTTCCCAGCCTGCCTATTACACACACACACACAAAAATTGCACCTGCCGAGCACTTAGCTCCTCCTCGCCCGCCTCCGCTTTGGGTGTGCGCGCAAGCTGGAGCCCGCGGGGACGCGCGCGCGCGCCTCTCCCTCTGTCTGTGCGCGTGTGTGTGTGTGTGTGTGTGTGTGCCAGAAGAGGGAGGGGAGGGGAGGGAGGCGCGAGGGAGGGAGGGAAGGAGGGAGAGGAGAGAGAGAGAGAGAGAGAGAGAGAGAGAGGCGGAGGGCTGAATTGATTATTCCATTGTGTTGGAAGGCAGCCGCCAGGTCCGCGGAGCGAGGGAACGAGGCAGGCTGGGAGGCGGACGAGTGTAAATCAATGGGGAAGCCCCGGCGCGGCGAACCCCATCGATTTTTGCCTGCCTGAAGCCGAGGCGAGCCAAGGAAGCGGCGGCGGGGAGGAGGAGGAGGAAGGAAGGAAGGAAGGAAGGAGAGAAAGAAAGAAAGAAAAAAAAAGAAAAAGAGAAAAAAAAAAGAAAAAAGATAGAAAGAGAAAGAAAGAAAGAAAGAAAAAAAAAGAAGGGAGCCAAGCTTGCTCTGGCGCCCCCTCCTCCGCAAATCCCCACCGCCCACCCCGGCGGCCAGGAACGTCAGCGGCGCCTGCTGGTCCCCGCTCTCTTCCCGCGGAGGTGTAAGTGGCATCGATTTCCTATCCTTTCCAGCCCTGGCAGCCGAGCCCAGCCAGCCAGCCAGCTAGTTGGAGCGCAAGAGAAGGAGGAGGAGGAGGAGGAGGAGGAGGAGGGATAGAGGGAAGGAGGAGGAGAGGAGGAGGAGGAGGAGAGCGGGATGGGCAGAGCGAAAGCAGCCAGGGAGAAGGAGGAGGGGAGCAGGCAGTGTGCCCACCAAATGCCAACCTTTGCCAGCCAGCCAGCCAGCCCCTGGCAAAGTGGAAGGGAGAAAAAAAGGAAGGGGGAAGGGAAAAAAAAGAAAAAGGCAAAGAAGGAAGGAAGGAAGGAAGAAGGAGGGGAGGAATGGGGAAGGCAGGTGGAGAAAGGGGATAAAGAAATGAATGCGGGAGGGGGGGGGAGGGAAAAAAAAGGGAGAGAGAGAGAGTGGGGGAGGCGAGGATGGATGGTTGGAAGGAAGGAAGGAAGGAGGAGGGAGGAAGAAAGGCAGGAGACAGGCAGGCAGGAAGAAGAGGCGGGGAAGGGAAGGGAGACGAGGAAGAAGGGAGGACGGGAGGAGAGAGAGAAGGGGAAGGGAAGGGAAGGGAAGGGAAGAAAAAAGGGGGAAGGAGGGAGGGAAGGAAGGAAGGGAGAAAGAGGGAGAGAAAGAGAAGAGGGGAAGGAAGGGAGGGAAAAAAGCGGGAGAAGGAGGGAGGAGAAGGAAAGGAGGGAGGGAAGGAAGGAAAAAAGGGAGAGAAAGGGAGAGAAACAGAAGAATGAAAGGAGGGAAGGAAGGAAGGAAGGAAGGGAAGGAAGGAAGGAAGGGAGCTGTGAGCTGCTGCTGTTGTGGGCGCGAATTCCTGCCGCGGAGAGACCCTAGCGGGAGGGGGGGACCCGGGTGGGCAGCGCCGGGGGGGGGGGAAGAAGGCTTGACGGAGGGCGACCCTAACTACCCCGAGAGAGCGGCAGAGAGGGGAACGAGGGTCGCGGATGTGACAGTGACAGCCCAGGTTGTGGGGTAGAGTGCCCCGAGGCTGGAGGAGCGATGAAGAGGGGGGGGGGGGTGTTTCCCAAAATTAGGGTCTCCCTCTGTGTTAAGACTACGGGGTACGGAGTGGAAGCCCTCCACCATTTATCTGGGAAAGGTGGCAAGACCCCCGCCCCACATCCAGGAACAGGTGGGGGGTGGGCCGCTCCCCTGCCCCCTTTTAGAAGTGGCCTTGGCTTAAACCCCCCCTCCATTTCCAATTCCAGCCCCCCCCTTCTCCCAGCTCTTCATGCCCCCCCCCCCTGCAAAGAACCCCCGGCTCAGCATCGCTGATCCCGTTCCTGGCACCGGTTGACACCTACCGACCCCAAATTTATGTCTGGCCTTGTCTTCCTCGTCCTCTTACCAGCCTCTCTGGTGGTGGGTGGTGGGGGGGACGATCTGGGCCCATCAGGTGTCCCCGAATCTCCATTCCCCCAATCCGGTGCTTCCTTCATCCTCCTCCTCTCTGACAGCAGACGAGACAGGATGATGGAAGGACTGAGAAAGACCCCTTTGGCGGAGGTGTGGACGGCAGGAGAGGCTTCCGGGGGGTTGTGGTGGTGATGGAGGCAGCTCATATTTTCCTCTCCGCGACAGCCTGCCGACACCGGGGCTCCCTTAGCAACTCGTTTCATTGATTTTACAATCTTTCTTCCCTCTTTTTCCTCCCTCCCTTCCTTTCCTCTTTTCCGCTCCCCTTTTCTGACCTCGGTTTCCTCCTCCCATGCTGAGTTCACCTGGCGAACTGTCAATGGGGGGGGGGGGAGAATGGCAAAAGGGGGAAACCCCAGCAAAAGTGAGCCGGCAGGTTTCGTGTGTTTGGCTTGGCAGCTTTCGAACTCGGCATCCTGACCTCTCCAGAGGGAAGCGAGGTTGGATACCTTTGGCTCTCTCTCTCTTGTCTCTTTTGTTTTTGACGGACTTTGGAGACTGACCGGGTCAGTGGGTCAGCTTAAATCTGGGCGGTTGGCCAGATTTCTCCTTCAAAATAGCCCCGGAAACAAGAGTGGAGGAATTGGCACTCTGCACATGCTCGGGGAGACGGTTGACTTTGCTGTTCTTATTTTCTGATATTTACACTGGGCGACGTATCGGCGTTTTTAAGGCCCGTTGTATGGAACAAGCTGCATTTCCTGCGAAAGTCTTTTGAGAGGGGGGAAAAAAAAGGGGGGGAAACTGAGTCAGAGAGCCTCCAGCGAGAGGCTTTTCCTGGATTTTTGAGATCTGGCGAGGGGGATCAGGAAAGGGCCCGAAAATCTGTAACCTGGGGGGGTTAGTTAGGGCTAAAAAAAAAAATGCTGAAAAAATGTGCATTTTTCCCAAAGCAAACTTTGCAAAAGGCGAGAACAATAACAACCACCCAAAAATAATAATAATAATTAAAAAAAATCTGTGTGAGATTTGCCAGATTCCTGCCGGGTTAGGAAATCTCATTTCCGCGGATTCCTCCAAATTTTTGCAAGGGAAGGGGGAAAAAAACAAAACAAAACAAAACAAAAAAAAATCAGTTTTTGAGCATTGCAGATTTCCTGAATTAATTGGTTCAAATGAAGTGACCGAAATAAATTTCTCCCGTTGGGTTGGTTAAACAGCTCTCTGGCCGACTGGATCCCCTCGGCACGAGAAAACCTCGATCCTTTTGTCTTCGATCAGCCGGGCCTTCGCTTTGGCACGTCGTCTGTTGTCTTCCCCTGGCCGGTTAAAGGTGCCGAAGGATCCTTTTCCCCCCCCTCCTGATTCTTAAAAAAACAAAACGAAAAAAACAAGGCCTGGTTGAAAAAAATTATCTTTAAAATCGGCTTTATTTTCGAACTGGGCCGTTTCGTAGAACGGAAAGGTAGGCTGAGGTCAGGTGAGGGGGGGGTTGGAGTACCACATGCCATTATAGCAGCCATACAAAGCGATCTCGAGACAATGCGCCTTTTGCACAAAGGGTGGCCGTGTCACACAATTATGGGAAATAATCGCAATTTCCTTCGAAAGGCTGGAAGAGGGAGACATTTTCAGGCGAGGGCGAAGGGTTCGAAGCGAGGCCCGGTTTGCAAAATTTCTCGTCCGATTTGTCCTTTTTTTGAGGGGGGGACGGACGGTCTTGGCGTTACGAGCATCCTAGGCCGAACGTTCTGTTGTTTCCTCTGAGGGGATTGCTCGGTTAATATTTTGATTTTTCTCACCTTCGCCAAACAAAATCAGCCCGCGAATCCGAAACTTGCCCTTCCTCTCGTTCGTACGGACAAGTTCACACACCTACGAACGAAATACATGATCCAACCGGATTCTTCAACCGTCCTGAGCTGTCACACAGCCTCGACGAATGCCAATTATTTAATGGCGGGGGATGAGAGGTGTAGCTTCCCCCTCTCTCCCAAAGTCACCAAATTCGTAAAAAAAAAAAGAGCTTGAAACGCATTGTGCGATACCGATAGGAGAGAATTTGGGGTAGCTCGGGGTTGAACCGCGGGGCGCTCGGTCGTCTCTGAGCTTTGGGGGGGTTGTCTCGCGAGACGTTTCAGGGCCCAGCTAGGTAACATCAGCAGTGCTGGAAGGGAGTGAGGTTTGGGAGGAAGGGGAGGATGAGGATGAGAAGTACTGTAGGTTCTTAACGCGCTCTGAGGTTGGTGGGTTTTCTCATGACCCAACTAGGTAACAAAATCAGTGCTAGTAAGGGAGTGGGGTTAATGGAGAGGAGGGGGAGGAGGAGGAGAAGGAGGAGGAGGAAGAGGAGAAGGAGGAAGACTGTGGGGTCCTTGGGACTCTCGGAGCTTGTTGGTTTTCTCGCAAGACGTTTCATGACCCAACTAGGTAACAAAATCAGTGCTAGTAAGGGAGTGGGGTTAATGGAGAGGAGGAGGAGGAGGAGAAAGGAGAAGAGAAGGAGGAAGACTGTGGGGTCCTTGGGACTCTCTGAGCTTGGTGGTTTTCTCGCAGGACGTTTCATGACCCAACTAACTAACTACATCAGTGGGGGAGTGGGGTTTACGGAGAGGAAGAGGAGGAGGAAAAGGAACCATGTGGGGTCCTTGGTGCTCTCTGAGCTTGGCGGTTTTCTCACAGACGTTTCATCAGCAAACTAGGTAACATCATCAGTGCTAGAAGGGAATGAGGTTTATGGAGAGGAGGAGAAGGACGATGACTGTGGGGCCTTGGTGCTCTCTGAATCCGGTGGTTTTCTCGCCGACGTTTCATGACCCAGCTAGGTTACCTATTCAGTGTTAGAAGGGAGTGGGGTTTGCAGAGTGGAGGAGAAGGGGAGGAAGAGAAGGCGAGAGGAGGATGAGGGTTGTGGGGCCCTTGGTGCTCTCTGAGCCGGGCGGTGCCATGAACTGAGAATGTTACCTAGTATGGTCATGAAACGTCGGCGAGAAAAGCACCAAGCTCACAGAGCCGCAAGAATCCCTCAGCTAGTACAGCAGTGGTGTGATTCAGCCAGTTCACACCTATTCGGGAGAACCGGTTGTTAATTTTCTAAGCAGTTCAGAGAACCAGTTGTTGGAAGAAACCTTATTTTGTTTTTTTCCACTTTACAGGGCTAATCCTGTAAGGAAGGCAGTAAGGAAACATTCTGGTGGTGTTTCTAGCCTAATCTTTATTGCCCTGTTTACAGAAACTGCCTCTCTGGTTAACCCTTATTACATTGTAACAGTAAGGTGAAGCGCTCATCGACGTGATTGATGTTGAGTTGGCCACACCACAGGGTCACATGACCACCGAGCCACACCCACCCAGCTGGTCATTAGGGCAGAGAACCGGTGGTTAAATTATTTGAATCCCACCACCGGCCTTAACGTATGACATCTGCTAACTCACAATCCCCAAGTGATGCATTCAGGAGAGGCGCTAAACTGAACCTCCACTCGCCGAGGCAGTCTACCGCCAAACACCAGATTACACGGCCAAAGCATCTCCAGAAAGGCGTCGCTACTCCGCTACAATAATTTAGACCGTCAAATTATTTGGCTTCCCACTGGATTAAGGAGGAGGGATCGGTAGCCACCCCAGATGTTGATGGAAGGAGATCTGTAGCTTTCCAGATGTTGATGGTTTTAACAGAAAAGGGAGAACTAAAACAAAAACGAGAGTTGGAAAAGAAAAGGTTTGAGACAGATCGGTTTACACGATTGCAAATACAGTCAAGATACGACAAAGATTTTAAACAGTATGGTTTTAATATGGGTAAATCAGAATTGGATGAGATACTGATGGGAACAGATGCAAAAACGATTTAAGAAATTATAGAATTATCTGCTGCAAATTAGTTGAGAAGATGAAGAAATCTCATTTTTAATAGTCAACTTCCCGTCAATTCCGGTTCGATCCAACTGCAGAATATTCGAATATAAATTTTTATTTATTTATTTATTTTTTTGCACGCCTCTTCCGAGGAATTGTATTCAAATGTTGTGTTCTTTGGAGCGACGGAACACCTATGAATATTTGTGCGTGGGTCACAGGTTTCATGTGTGCGAAACCTGTCCATCACATAAAATTAGGGGGCGGGGGGGCCATCATAACACCGAATCACAAATTTGCAAAGAACTTAGGCTCCGTTACGGTAGTTCCTACTTTTAAGAATTGCACAATAAACCCCCCCCAAAAAAAGGTATTAAAAACTGCACAACAAACACACAAAGCCGCAAGGAAATATGGTTAAGCCCCTGCAGAAAAGCTAGAAAAAAATAACTTAAAAAAATAACTTAAAAAAGAGGTCTACAGGTAGTTCTCGACTTACAACCGTTCATTTAGTGACGGTGCAAAGTTACGATGGCCCGGAGGAAAAAGGGACTGACAACTGTTTTTCACCCTTACGACCATTGCGGCATCTCCCGTGGTCACGTGATCCAAATTCAAGACGCTTGGCGACTGACTCGTACTTACGACCGTCGCAGCGTCCTGCGATGCCCTCTTGCGACCTTCTGACGAGCAAAGTCGATAGAGGAAGCCGGATTCACTTGGCAATCCGGTCGCTAACTGAATGGCTGCAGGGATTCACTTTGCAACGGTGGCAAGAGAGGTCGTAAAACAGGGCAAAGCTCACTTAACAGCCGTCTCGCTTAGCCACAGAAATGTGGGGCCCAATGGCGGTCGTACGTTGAGGACTTTCGTAAACCTCAGGAGGAAGCAGCGTGCAAGTAAAGAATAAAGCATTAAAAAAAAAAGGGGAAGTTGTGATGGTAGAAAAGTCATAACCCAGGCAGTCCTCGACTTATAACCATATGTTTAGTGATCGACCAAAGTTACGGCACCAAAAAAAGGGTTTTACCACTGGTCCTCACACTTACGACGTTCGCAGCATCTTGGGGGGCGGGTCATGGGATCGTCATTCCTGACCTTCCCAGCTGGCTTCCGACATGCAGAGTCAACGGAGGAAGCGGGATTCTCTTAACAACTGCCTGATTCTCTTAACGACGGCAGAGAGTCGCTTAACTGTGGTTAAAGAAAGGGCGTATCAAATCAGACGTGACTCACTTAACAACCGACTTGTTTAACAATGGGAATTCTGATCCTAATTATGGTCATAAGTCGAGGACTACATACAGACATGTGTGTGTGTATGTGTGTGTATATATGTGTATGTGTGTGTATGTATGTATGTATGTTGTATGTTGTATGTATGTATCAGGTGGGATTCACATACTCTAGCAACTGGTTCGCCAAGCACCGCAGAAATGCGGTGTCACAAAACATGGCAATTTGCATGCGCGCGTCCGCACATGCGTACAATGTCAAACAACACAGCAATTCGCTCGCTCACGTGTGCCATCCGCTTACGCGTGCTGCGTCAAAAACACAGCAATATAGGACGGGATTGCGCTCGGATGGGTGGGTGGGCCCAACCCGCAGTTTAGCATTACCGGTTCGCCCAAACCGTTCCGAACCGGCTGAATTCCACCTCTGTATGTATGTATGTATGTACATAAAAATAAAATTAATGTACAGTATTAAAAAACCTGAATTTCAAGCAAAAGAGCCGAGCACATACGTGTTTAAGTAGCGTGTTTAAAGGACATGCATAATTCTGGGCCAAAAAGAACACCTGTGCATTTCTTGTGTGCCGTTATCAGACAGTCCTCGACTTACGACCACAACTGAGCCCAACGTTTCTGTTGCTAAGTGAGACCATTTGTGACATGAGCTTTTCCCCTACTTCGCCCCCTTTCTTGCCAGAGTTGTTAAAGTGACTCAAGATAGCGACTGGGTTGTTAAGCGAATCTGGCTTCCCCGTTGACTTGGCTCGTCACAAAAGCGGTTCCCTGCCACCGTCGTAAGTATGAATCAGTTGCAAAAGCATCCAAATTTCGATCACGTGCGTCGACGGTCGTAAGTGTGAAAAACGGTCTTAAGTTCCGTGCCCTTGTAACTTTGAATGGTCGCTATACGAACTGTTGTTACGCCGAGGACGAACTGCATTGTGTACACAACGCAATAATGGTGCCGAGTCTGGATTTGCTGTATTTGAACAGTGTGTGTAGCAGTTGTTGTGACGCACAACAATTCTAGATACACTAAAGTTGTAACTTTCCTCCTTCGTTGTGGGCGGTCAAGAAACTTTTGCTGATATTCTCCTTTTTTAAAAAAATACCCTGCAAATAGTTCGACACCCATAAAGGCAGGAATGCCACATAGTTTACATTCCGCGTATGGAACCTTAAGTTGCTAGTCCTCATGGAGGCAAAATCACATTTTTTTCCCCTGTAGGCCTTGCAAAATTCAGAAGTTAGAAAGTTGAAGTGGTTTTTTTTTTTAAAAAGAACTCTATATGGAAAAAAAAAAAACAATCAAAGATTTTGGAGCGATGCGTGGCCAAACACATAAATTTGCATTTTGACAGCGACTGGAATAAAAGCGTCTTTTTAATGTTGATTTTATTTGACACGTTTGACAAGGGATTTAAAAGGAATTTTTGGCCCTTTCTTGGAGATTTGGATTTAAAAAAAAAAAAAAAAGATTAAAAAAAGCAACATATTACCTATCGATCAAGTTTGAACCTGG
The DNA here is from genome assembly GCF_029215685.1 of Pituophis catenifer annectens. Classification (NCBI taxonomy): domain Eukaryota; kingdom Metazoa; phylum Chordata; class Lepidosauria; order Squamata; family Colubridae; genus Pituophis; species Pituophis catenifer. The sequence continues at coordinate 4,341,693 of NW_027256895.1, forward strand.
CTGGAAAGAATTGCATTTGCTAATCAGCTAGGAGCGCTGAATTTTCCCAGAATTCCCAAGCACCGCAGCAAAGAATTCTGGGAAATATTTTTCCTCCGTCTCTCCCGAGGAAGAATCCCATCTTAAAATCAGTGATTCTCAAAAAATGAAGAATAAGAATAAACTGTGGCCCTTTTACAACCTGTGGACTTCAACTCCCATAATTCCTGAGCCAACTTGGCTGTCTCAGGAATTCTGGGAGTTGAAGTCCACAGGTCATAAAGGCGCCATATTTGCCCACCCGTAGCGTAGCTTTTAGTGAGAATTCTGGGATTCGGCCTACACATTTCTGGCTGAGGAATTCTGGGAGTTGAAGTCTAGGCGTCTTAAAGCTACCAAAACTGATTTATTAAGAACTGTACCCTACAGCAGGAGTGGGCAAATATGGCCCCTTTATAACCTGTGGACTTCAACTCCCAGAATTCCTGAGCCAGCTTGGCTGTCTCAGGAATTATGGGAGTTGAAGTCCACAGGTCATAAAGGAGCCATGTTTGCCCACCCCTGGAATAGAATAACAGAGTTGGAAGGGACCTTGGAGGTCTTCTAGTCCAACCCCCTGCTTAGGCAGGAAACCCTACCCCACTTCAGACAAATAGGTTATCCAACATCAAGAGAATTCATCCAAGAGAATTAATTTAGCCTAATGTGTGTGTTTTAGATATTTAGATTTTCCCAGAATTCCCTCACAGGCCTAGCTTTTAGTGAGAATTCTGGGATTCGGCCTACACATTGCTGACTGAGGAATTCTGGGAGTTGAAGTCCAGGCGTCTTAAAGCTACCAAAACTGGTTTATTAGGAACTGTACCCTACAGCAGGGGTGAGCAAATATGGCCCCTTTATGACCTGTGGACTTCAACTCCCAGAATTCCTGAGACAGCCAAGCTGTCTCAGGAATTCTGGGAGTTGAAGTCCACAGGTCATAAAGGGGCCATATTTGCCCACCCCTGGAATAGAATAACAGACTCCCAGAATTCCTTCAACTCCCAGAATTCCTGAGACAGCCAAGTTGGCCTTCAACTCCCAGAATTCCTGAGACAGCCAAGCTGTCTCAGGAATTCTGGGAGTTGAAGTCCACAGTTCATAAAGGAGCCATTTTAATCCACCCTGCCGTACAGAAATGGGACATTTTTTGTGTGTCTCATTGCAACTTGTATTATAATTAGGGATTATTATTTTTTTTAATGGCTTAAAAACATTTTAGCCTCCCTCTTTGCGCCTTCAGATAAGCTAGTCCTCAACTTAACGACCGCCATCGACGTTTCCGTTGCTAATCAAGGCAGCCGTAAAACGAGTCGCATCCCGTTTTCCGACTTTTTTTTTTTGCCAGTAGTAAAGCGAATCCCTGCGGCCGTTAAGCAAACCATGCCGTCGTTAAGCGCATCCGGATTCCCCTCCCCCCCCCAATTGATTTTGCTTGTCGGTAGCCGGCGGGGAAGTTTGAAGTGATGCTGCAACAGCTTGTAAATTTGGATGCTGCGAGAATGGTTAAGTCTGAAAAAACGGACCCAAGTCAGTTTTTGGAATGCCGTCGTAACTTTGAATGGTCACTAAGCGAACGGTTGTAAGTCAAAGACTATTTGTTCTCAACATGAACGTTCCCGAATGAACAAATGATGAGACCGGATAATCCGTTGTCCGAAATGGTGTAGAGTTTCCCTTCCGACGCTGCGATTCTTGTTATTTGACTTGCGTTTTGTCTCCTTTGTCGAAATCTCCCCTACGACCCAGTTGCGGTTTGTTGAGGACTAGCAACGTGGACTGCCCAAATATTCTCACTTAACGCGCTTTTTTCTTTGAGGTATCCTTCTAGCCCACACCCACCCAAACAGAATAACAAGACTGGGTAAAAAAATATTAAGGCAAAGATCATCCTTGTTTATTTTCCATGTTTTATTCTATTTTTTTAAAATTCTGTTCTTCGCCAGTTTTCTCCAGCTGGTTTTTTATTTTGCAGGGAGCAAAAGAAAAAAAGAGCGAGAAATAAAACGTTTGAGCCCCCAAATCCTTTTTATTTTCTTTTAAAACAGGGAGCCATTTAAATATATATATATATATATATATATATATATATATATATATATATATATATATATATATATATATATATATATGTATGTATATGTATATATATATATTTGCATCTGGAGAATCTTGCTGGAAAAGCTTAAATTTTTGCTTCCTTTTCTCTCTCTCTCTCTCTTTACGCTCCCTACAATGAATGCAATATCCAAGCCTGCCATCTTTGATGGGTTTTTTTGCAATTGGCTTTAAATTGCAATGCCCTTGGAGAGGACATAACCTCATATCACAACGGGCCACGCATGCGCCAACCAGCCAGCCAGCCACGCACACGGGCGCCTACACAATCCTCACCCGTTTGGGGCTCTGCCCCCTCCCCCAAAGATTGAGCAAAACTCACCTTTTTCCACCTTACCAAAATAATAATAATAAATCTGATAAATAGAAAGTTCAGCTCCAGGTCATAAAGGGACAGACATAGATAGATAGATAGATAGATAGATAGATAGATAGATAGATAGATAGATAGATAGATAGATAGATAGATGATGGATGGAATAGATGGAGAGAGAGGATAGATAGATAGATAGATAGATAGATAGATAGATAGATAGATAGATAGATAGATAGATAGATAGATAGATGATAGATAGAATGGAGAGAGAGAATAGATAGATAGATGGAATGGATGGAGAGAGGATAGATAGATAGATGATGGATGGAATAGATAGATGGAGAGAGAGGATAGATAGATAGATAGATAGATAGATAGATAGATAGATAGATAGATAGATAGATAGATAGATAGATATAGATAGATAGATGATGGATGGAGAGAATAGATGGATGGAGAGAGAGAAAAGATAGATGGATAAATTAGATAGATGATGGATGGAATAGATGGAGAGAGAGAGGATAGATAGATAGATAGATAGATGGAATGGATGGAGAGAGGATAGATAGATGATGGATGGAATAGATGGAGAGAGAGAGGATAGATAGATAGATGGAATGGCTGGAGAGAGGATAGATAGATAGATAGATAGATAGATGATAGATAGATAGATAGATAGATAGATAGATAGATAGATAGATAGATATAGATAGATAGATGATGGATGGAGAGAATAGATGGATAGAGAGAGAAAAGAGATAGATAGATGGATAAATTAGATAGATGATAGACAGATTTTATCTAGAGGGGGAATAGATAGATAATAGATTAATAGATATAGAGAGATTAGATAGATGATAGAGAGAGATAGATTAGATGGATAGATGGTGGAGAGGGGGGATGGATAGATAGATAATGGATGGAGGGAATAGATGGAGAGAGAAGATTAGATAGATAGATAGATAGAAAGATAGATAGAGATAGATAGATAGATAGATAGATAGATAGATAGATAGATAGATGGTGAAGAGAGGGGATAGATATTTTATCTAGAGGGGGAATAGATAGATGACAGATTAATAGATATAGATAGATTAGATAGATTATTGATAAATTAGATGGGTAGATGGTGGAGAGAGGGGGATGGATAGATGATGGAAGGAGGGAATAGATGGAGGGAGAAGATAGATAAAATAGATGGTGAAGAGGGGATAGATAGACAGACAGATAGATGGTGAAGAGAGAGGATAGACATTCTATCTAGAGAGGAGGGAATAGATAGATGATAGATTAATAGATATATAGATAGACGATAGAGGTAGATTAGGTGGGGAGAGAGAGAGAGGAGAGAGAAGATAGATAGATAAATTTTTAAGTGCAAATGACACACTTCCATGAGGAAGTGTGTCTCTTTTTTGCACGCCTGCCCCCTCCCCCTCTCAAGGCAACAAGGGATCTAGAGTGTGGGGTGTTTTGTTTTGTTTTTTTTTGCAGGGAGGGTAGGGTGGGGTGGGGGGAAGGGAGAGCCAAGCCCACCTGCCCCAAAGCACCTTTGGGGGGAAAAAAAGACCCCCTCCTCCTCCTCCCGAAAGGGCCTTTACGATTGCAACGCTCATTCTGCTGTTATTGCGATCTCTTTTTTTTGGGGGGGGGGGGAGGCAGGAGGAGGAGGAAAAGGGGGGGCAGGAGGAGGAGGAAAGGGGGGAGGGCAGGAGGAGGAGGAAAGTGGGGAGGGGGTTTGAGGAAGAAGGAGCAAAGGTGGGTGGCTTCCCCAACCTTCCCACCCCCCTTCCCACCCCTCTCCAAAGCTACCAGGCCAGCCATCACCCTCCTCCTCTCTCCTCCTCCTCCCCCCTCCCCATTGTATGCAAATCGGATGCAAATTAATCGAGAAAAAAAAAAAAACAAACGCACGGCTGGGATTAAACAAAAGCGAAAGTGGCGGCGCGGGGGGGGGGGCGCGCGCGACGCCTCGCGTCTCTATCCTTTTTTTTGCAAATTTAGCCTGGTTTTGCAATGCATCCCACTCCCCTTTTCTCTCTCTCTCTCCTTTGGGGAGGGGGGAGGAAAGAAAAAAAAAAGGGGATGCAATATTGGGGGGGGGAGGGGTCAGGCGAGCCTCTTGCAGCCACACACACACACACATACCCCAATCTTGCAGGGCAGCCCCCACCCCACCCTTTAAAACAAAAGGGGAGGGGGCTGTTTTGTGCAAATCTTGGGGAGGGAGGGAGGGGGGGGCTATGTCACAGGGCCCTCCTCACCCCCCCCACCCACCAATCTTGCAGGGCCCTCTAGAACAAAAGGGGAGGGGGCGCAGCAGCTTGCCTCCTTTCCCCCCCCCTCTCCCCAAAGTCTCTCTCGATGCTGCAAATGCGTGCAAATCTTGGGGGGGAGAGACCTGCGGATCGGGGATTTGGAAGGAGTGTGGGGGGGGTGTGTGAGTCCCATTGCAGGGAGGGGAGGGGAGGAGAAGGGGAGGGGGAGCAGCCTGGCTTGGCCTGGCCCCTCCCTCCCCTCCCCTCCCCTCTAAACCCAGCCCCCACCCCCCTGCCCCCCGCCGCGCAGAGTAATTTAAAGCGGCGCCTGTCACCGCGCTCCGCGTTTTTATTGACTCGCGCTGCCTCCCTGTCACCCCGCGACATTAATCTCCCCGTTAATCGCCCTGCCGGAGACCCCCCCCTCTTTTCTCCTCTCTCTCTCTCTCTCTCTCGCTCCCTTCCCTGCTGCAGCCCCCCCGCCCCGTCCTGCCGGCACGCCACATGGGCTCGCTTTGCCCCTTCCTCCCTCTCTCTTGGCCCCCACCCCCCACCCCAAATAAAGTCCCTTCTTTCTTTCTTTCTCATTCCTTTCTCTCTCCCTTCTTTTTCTTTCTCCCTCTCTCTTCGTCCTTCTTTCTCTCTCTCCCTCTCTTCTCATTCCTGTCTTTTTTTCTCTCTCCTTCCTCTTTCTTTCTCTCCCTTTTTCTTTCTCTCTCTCCTCATTCCTGTCTTTCTTTCTCTTTCCTTTCTCTCCCTTCTTTTTCTCTCCCCCTCTCTTCTCCTTCCTCTTTCTTTCTCCCTCTCTTCTCCCTTCTTTCTCACTCCTGTCTTTCTTTCTCTTTCCTTTCTCTCCCTTCTTTCTTTCTCCCCCTCTCCCCTTCCTTCCTTTCTCCCTCTTCTTCCTTCTTTCTCATTCCTGTCTTTCTTTCTCTTTCCTTTCTCTCCCTTCTTTTTCTCTCCCCCTCTCTTCTCATTCCTCTTTCTTTCTCCCTTCTTTCTCACTCCTGTCTTTCTTTCTCTTTCCTTTCCCTCCCTTCTTTTCCTTTCTCCCCCTCTCTCCTTCCTCATTCCTGTCTCTCTTTCCTTTCTCTCCCTTCTTTTTCTCTCCCCCTCTCTTCTCATTCCTCTTTCTTTCTCCCTCTCTTCTCCCTTCTTTCTCACTCCTGTCTTTCGTTCTCTTTCCTTTCTCTCCCTTCTTTCTTTCTCCCCCTCTCCCCTTCCTTCCTTTCTCCCTCTTCTTCCTTCTTTCTCCCACCTGTCTTTCGTTCTCTTTCCTTTCTCTCCCTTCTTTTTCTTTCTCCCCCTCCTTCCTTCTTTCTCTCTCCTTTTTCTTTCTCCCTCTCTCTCCTTCCTTCTTTCTGCTTCCTGTCTTTCTTTCTCTTTCCTTTCCCTCCCTTCTTTTCCTTTCTCCCCCTCTCTCCTTCCTTTCTTTCTCCCTCTCTTCTCCCTTCTTCCTCATTCCTGTCTCTTTCTTTTTCCTTTCTCTCCCTTCTTTCTTTCTCCCCCTCTCCTTCCTTCTTTCTCCCCTTCCTTCCTTTCTCCCTCTTCTTCCTTCTTTCTCCTACCTGTCTTTCATTCTTTTCTTTCTCTCCCTTCTTTTTCTTTCTCCCCCTCCTTCCTTCTTTCTCTCCCTTTTTTCTTTCTCCCTCTCTCCTTCCTTCTTTCTGCTTCCTGTCTTTCTTTCTCTCCCTTCTTTTTCTTTCTCCCCGTCTCTCTCCTTCCTGTCTTTCATTCTCTTTCCTTTCGCTCCCTACTTTTTCTTTCTCCCCCTCTTTTTCCTTCTTTTTCTCTCCTTCCTTCCTCTCTCCCTTCTTTCTCTCTCTCTCTCCTTCCTTCCTTTTTCTTTCTTCTTTTCCTCTTTTGTTGCAACGGCCAGCTCTGGACCTCGCCCTTCCCCTTCTCTCGGTCATCTTCCCCGCGCTTTGTCCTTCCTCCCCCCCCTCTTCATCCTCCTTCATGCCTGCTGTGGTTGTGCAGGCACCTAGTGTACGCGTGCATATAATAGCACGCATGCATACATCCTTCATATGGTGCATGCATGCACGTATGGATGAATGCATAGCGGGCCTAACGTCCCAGGCACGGATAGCTGCCCTAACAATGCACGCATGTTTGCCGCATACGGCGCGTGCATGGGTGGCCAAGCGTGCGCAAGGTTGCACGTGCGCATGTACAGAATGCCTCGGTCGCCTACACGTGAAAGGTGATCCTTTACGTTTCATGCGCGTCCCTCTACATAAGGCACTTATGAAATAGCCACTTGTTTCGCGTGTCATTTCCCCCAACCCCCTTCCCTTTGCACGTGGCTCTTCCACGCGCGCGGGGGGGGGGGCGGGAAGTGAGATCCAGAAACACGCATACCCCCCCGCGCGCGCACACACACACACACGTGTCTCTCTTCTTATTCCTTTCCTTCCCCACTAACTCCTTCTCTCTCTCCATCCTTTTTTCTCTCCATCCTCCTCCCTTTCTCTCTCTCCATCCTCCTCCCTTTCTCTCTCCATCCTCCTTTTCTTTCTCTCTCCATCCTTTTTCTCTCTCCATCCTCCTCCTTTTCTCTCTCTCTCCATCCTCCTTTTCTCTCTCCATCCTCCTCCCTTTCTCTCCATCCTCCTCCTCTTCTCTCTCCCCATCCTCCTCCCTCTCTCTCCATCCTTTTCTCTCCATCCTTTTTCTCTCTCCATCCTCCTTCCTTTCTCTCTCCCCATCCTCCTTTTCTCTTTCTCCACCCTTTTCTTTCTCTCCTTTTTCTCCATCCTCCTTTTCTCTCCATCCTCCTCCTCCTTTTCTTTCTCTCTATCCTCCTCTTCTTTCTCTCCATCCTCTTTTTCTCTCTATCCTCCTCCTTTTCTCTCTCTCTCCATCCTCCTCTCCCCCTCCCCCATCACGCGCGTGCCCGTGAAGACCCCCCCCTCCACGCCTGCGGGCCCCCCCCAACCTTTGTATGCCTGCAATAAATATGCAGCAGCCCTCTAATTACGCCTCCCGCCTCCTTTTCTCCTTAATGAGACAATTTGCATCGACTAACCACCCTGCGGAAGGGGGGGGGAGGGGAAGAAGCCAGCATAGAGGTTAGTGGGGGGGGGGGAGAGAGAAAAAGGGGGAGGGGGGGTGAGGAAAGAGAGAGCCCAATTTGCTGCCCTCCCCCCCCTCCCCAAGTCCTCCTTCTTCCTTCCAAGTGGAGGAATGAACTGAAAAAGGGGCGGTGGGCTTCATTTTAAAAAATAAATAAATCTATTTTTAAGAGCTGTGATGCAAAAAAAAAAAAAAAAGAGGGTTGGGGGGCTTTAAGAGTTTTGCAGGAGAGATTGACTCCTTTGAGCAAAACGGGGAGGGGGCTCTCTACAGTAGATCTGAATTGGGACACCCCCCTTCTCAGATCTTCCTTCCTCCTCCCAGCGGGCTGAGGCTGCTGGGTGGTGTAGTCCGCAGGCAATGTTGATGGATCCCCTAACCTCTGCTAAAAATGAGTTGAGGTCCTCGCATATAGGGCGGGTTTCCTTAAATCTCCCCCTCCTTAATTCTCAACCTTGCGGATTTGTGGGGGGGGGGGGGTTGGGCACAGGGGCAGAAAATGGCCATGTCCGAAAACATCAATATTTTTTTTTTTTGAAAGCATCCAGAGCAAAATGGAGCCGATTTTAAACAAGCGTAGGAAAGAATCCAATGGATGGTTTTAGCTGAGCTGCTAAACCATCATTTATAATAAACCAGCTTTGCAATGTATTGGTTGATGCTGGGTAATCCCAGGGATTTAGCATCTCTTGGAAATTCAACTTTTTTTTTTCTTGGCAATCCAACGGGTGGACGTTATTTTACAGGTCGAATACCTTCATGCGGCACAGGTGGGCTTATTTAGTGACCGTTCAACGTTACGACGGCCCTGGAAAACGTGACTTAAACGACTTCTTTTTCACAGTGACAAACCTTGGTAGCATCACCAGTCGTTAAATTTGGCAACTGGTTCATACTTACGACCCTTGCTGTGGCCTGGCTGGGGGTGGGGGGTGGGGGTGTCACACGATCCCCTTTTGCGACATTTTGACAAGCAAAGTCACCAGGGAAGCCGGATTCACTTAACAACGGGGTTGCTAACTTAACAACGTGCAGCGACTCGCTTAACAACAGTGGCGAGAAAGGTCATAAAATGGGGCAACGCTCACTTAATCTTATTTAACCGCAAATTCAACTGTGGTCGTCAGTCGAGGATTACCTGTATATTTAATCAAACTCAATGCAGACTGTCCTCGGTTTACGACCGCGAGCAAGCCCAACATTTCTGTCACTAAATGAGACAGTTGTTAAGTGATGTTTGCCCCATTGGGGCGACCTTTCTCGGCCTTGTGAATCACTGCTGTTGTTAAGCGAATCATTTGGTCATTAAACAAATCAGGTGTCTCCCATTGACTTCGCTTGCTGGGAAATACGAGTTGGTTGCCAAGCAACGGTTGTCGCGAGTGTGTAAATCTGTCCTAACTCTCATTTTTTTTTCACTGCGGGTGTAACTTTGAACGGTCGCTAAATGAATCGTTGTAAGTCGAGGACTACAACAGTTCATTTAGGGACCATTCAAAGTTACAACGGCACTGAAACACGTGACTTAAGCCCTTTTTTCACACAACCCTTGATACTTCCCCATGATTGCGCGATCAAAATTCAGACGCCTCGTACTTACGACCGTTGCTGTGACCCAAAGTCCCGTGATCCCCTTTTTGCAACCTTCGGACCAGCAAAATCCATGGGGGGAAGCCTGATGCGTTTAACAACCGGATTACTAACTTATCACCTGCAGCCATCCGCTTCACAACCGTGGCAAGAAAGGTCGTAAAATGAGGGCAAAACTCCCTTAAAACAACAGACATGTTGGGCTCCATCGGGGTCGTAAATCGAGGATTATCTGTCTCTGAAAAAAAAAAAAACCGTGCAGAAATTCAGATGAGAATTTGATTTTCATCTGAATTCTTTTGCGGCCGAGGTTCCCGGTCCAGACATTGGAATAATTTACCTCAGGATGTTGTTGTGTGAAAAAAAACAACCCCAAATCTTACAAGAAAATAGAAAAATGCGACGTTGAATTGCTGGATTATATTGTTTTTAGGCGAGGGGACGCGCAGGTGTTTGCTGATGGACAGTTCGATTAAGAGCAATTTTAGCAATCACCAGCCAGCGAGCTGCTTAGTGACAGGAAAACAATCAGCCGTATCGACGGAAATCGCTTTTGAATACAACTTGCATTATCGGATGAACACGGGGAGACAGACGCAGGAAAAAGGACCCTTCCCACCCCAATTCTCAAAATGACGCGCCGTCCCTTTCACCGGCGTTTAAAAATTCGTCTCTGCAAGTGAACTACACCGGGGGGGAAAAACGCAGAGAAACCGGTTGTATGCTGGTTAGGTCAAAAAAGTCAAAATGGAGGCCGCAACGCTGAGGGGAAGAGCCGAGGCTGGTTTTTCGCTGCTGTGTGATGTTTTTGGGGGGGGGGTTTGACGGTAATTTTTTAGGCATTTCGTTAAAAACAGAAAGAATTTTAGCTCTTCAGGCAGTCCTTGACTTACGATCCGTTTAGTGGCTGTTTGAAGTTACGACGGCAGTGGAAAGAGGGAATGACGACCGTTTTTCACGCTTACAACCGTTGCAGCATTTGGACGTTTGGCAACTAGTTCAGATTTATGACAGTTGCCATATCCCGGGGTCGTGTGATCCCCTTTTGCGACCTTCTGACAAGCAAAGTCAATGCAGAAGTGAGATTCACTTAACGACAGGGTTACTAACCCAGGTCAGGAGAAACTGGGACTGTCATGGAGGGCCGAACCGAATTCTGCTCCATATTAATGCTTCTGTAACTTTGAACCGTCACTAAATGAACTGTCGTAGGTCGAGGACTGCCTGTACTGGAAAATCCATTGCTAAGCCAAGGCGGTCGTGTTGTGAGCCGTGTCTTATTTTACAACCTTGCCACCGTTGTTAAGCGAACCACTGCCGTTGTTAAGCAAGTCACATGGTCGTTCAGTGAATCCGGCTTTCCCCTTGATTTGGCTTGTCAGAAGGTCGTAAAAGGGGATCGCGTGACCCCAGAACGCTGCGACCGTCATAAGTATGAGTCGGTTGCCAAGCGTCTGAATTCGGATCATGTGACCCTGGGGAGGCTGTGATGGTCATAAGATGGAAAAACAGCCACAAATCACAGTTTTCACCGCCGTTGTAACTTCGAACAGTCACTAAACGAACTGTCGTAAATCGAGGACTACCTGTAAACTAAGGAACCGTGCGTGGGAGTGAAAATACACAGGTCTGAACACCTGGGAGGGGGGGACGATCAGAAAATATATTGTGTGGCACTCACACCTGTGCAACAGTGGGACTGTCCCCATCTTCTCAGTTGACAACGTGTTGTGAAATTTGCATTGCAAATTGCAAATTTCCATAAGGAACAGCTTTTCCCCATAGAGTCAGTCCTCGATGTACGACCACAATTGCTACCAGAAAAACCATTGTTGGGATGTGAGCCGTGTCTGATTTTACAAATTGCCACGGTTGTTAAGCTGGTTGTTAAGTGAATCTAGCTTCCCCTTTGACTTTTGCTTGTGAGGGGGATCACGTGAACCTGGGGTACAGCAACCGTCATAAATAGGAGTCAATTGCCAAGCGTCTGAATTTTGGATCGCGTGACCATGGGGTCGTAAGAGCGAAAAACGGTCGTAAGTGCTGTTGTAACTTTGAACAGTCCCTAAACGAACTCTTGTAAGTTGAGGACTACCTGCACTGGAAAATCCGTTATTAAGCAAGGCGGTCGTGATGACAGCCGTGTCCAATTTTACAACCTCATCACGGTTGTTAAGTGCATCAGGGCGGTTGTTAAGTTAGTCACACGGTTGTTCAGTGAATCCGGCTTGTCAGAAGGTCGCAAAAGGGGATCATGTGATCCCGGAACATGGTGACCGTCATAAGTATGAGTCGGTTGCCAAAGCGTCTGAATTTTGATCACGTGACCGTAGGGATGCTACGATGGTCGTAAGTGTGAAAAACGGCCCTCAGTTCCTTTTTTCAGTGCCGTTGTAAGTTTGGATGGTCATGAAACGAATGGTTGTAAGCCTTCTTAACAGTCCTGCGATCCGTGGACAGATTGCAAGCCACGTCAGCCAGAACGCTTCATGTGTATTAGTGGACCAGCTTGTCCACTCATGGTAAGGTGGGATTCACACGTGTTTTGTCTTCTCTTGTTTTTCCCTGCAGGGTCTCGGCTCCTGTGCTGAGATGATCCCTCCGTACTCCTCCCGCCTGCACCGCCATGGATGCTCCCTCTAACTCCTCCTCCTCCTCCTCTTCCTCCTCCTCCCACTCCTCCGCTGCTGTCCCCCCGGCAGACGGACAGGATGACCGGGCCACGGTTTGGCCTGCTCAGGGCTCTCCTGCCTTGCCACCCACCAAAGAACCCCCGCTCTGGGACCCTTCCTCTTCCCCCTCGCCCCATCCTGATGACGTCATGAGACCCTGCGCCAGCGCCCAAGCCGCCGCGCTCGGCTTGGCCAAGTTTCCCGCCGCCGTCTCCTCTACCCCACAGCTCCAAGTGGACCCCAGCCCGTCCTTGCCAAATCCGCCCTCTTTCCCTCTAGGCCCGCCGCTGGTCGAAGATGGGGTCCAGCTGGAAAAACAAAGAGACGAGGACGCTGGGCGCGAGGCCCAGCTCTACTTTGCCGCCGACGGTTCGGCGTACCTCCTCGCTAGCGGCCACGTTCTCTTACCAAAGGGCTCCCCCATCACCGCCACTCCTCAAGTGTCCATTCTCCACATCCAGGACAGTGGAGGTCCTAACCAAGGCTTTATGTCTGTTGACCAAATGTCCCAGAATACCTCAGCGCCAGGCGAGGTGACCCCTCAAGGCGCCTTCTACAGTTACCGACTGGCCGGGGCCCCAGCTCAAAGTACGCCTGCCAAAAACGCTGCCGCCAAATCCAAAGATGCCCCCACCGCCCCCGTGGAGAATGAGGATGCCACCCGTGGCCGAGACAAGGTGATGCCAGGGGGCCCCGTGTGGCTATGCCTGACGTGCCGCCTCTTACTCACCCAGGGCCGCACCTTGGCATCTCATGCCCGTACCGTGCACGGCGTCCAGCTCAGCAACGAGAAACGCCAGGCCTTGGATGGAGGGGCTTCGGCTGTGTTCCAGGGCACCGACCTGGGCTTCCTAGAACCAAATAACCCCACCACCGAGGCAGACCTCAATGCCAGAATGTGTAGCAGATGGGTGAATGTAAAAGAGGAGGAGGAGGAGGAGGAGGAAGAGGAGGAGGAAAACGAGAACGAGAAGCGAAGCCCAGAAAGACGATGCGAGCCATCAGATACCAAAGATTCAAGGGTCGGCGGCACGCACTGGGCAAATGGCTCCATGGAGGAGAAACCAGAAGAGGAGAAGGAGGAGGAAGAGGAGGAGGAAGAGGTGGCACAAGTGGATGAAAAGAAGAAAGAGAAGGAACTGCTTCCAGACCAAAGTTCACCAGATACATCAAGCACACCCTTGGCTGCTAACACCCCTCTCTCAGAGACACCACTGACCAAGGCCCCAAATTCTGACCACGCAGGGCCACCTCAGGAGGACGTAAACACGGAGAGGACCACCAACAAGATCCTGAAGGAAAGACTGATGCACGAGGTCCCTTGTGTGGAAATAGCAGCCGAAATCAGCAGGCCCGAGTCCGTTCTCAAAGCTGACAGCCTTCCCAATGATACCAACCGGATGGGCGTTGAGCCGGCGCATGACATCAGCGCCACTGACTTGGCAGACAACCTGAGCAGTGTAGGGATGGCCAACGAAGTGATGACGGCCGGGTTCGAGGTCAACAATGGACTCGGGAGCAACGGCCACAACGGCGGAGGAGGACCCTCGCTTAGCTTCGGGGAAGATTTTACGGCGATGGCGTATTCGGGATTGACTTTGTCAGGCCACATGTCGCTGTTGCACTCGCGCAACTCCTGCAAGACGCTCAAATGTCCCAAATGCAACTGGCATTATAAGTACCAGCAAACCCTGGATGTCCACATGAAGGAGAAACATCCGGAGAACAACAGCCACTGCGCCTACTGTAGCACCGGCGGCCCCCACCCGCGCCTGGCTCGCGGCGAGAGCTACAACTGCGGTTACAAACCCTATCGCTGTGAGGCCTGCAATTACTCCACCACTACTAAGGGCAACCTGAGCATCCACATGCAGTCCGATAAACACCTGGCCAACCTCCAGGGCTACCAAGCCACAGGAGGCAGCGGGCCGCCGGTGGCTCCTCCAGTGGCGCCTTCCCCGTCCTCCCCCGAGGAAAAGGAGTCGAAGGGCAAGTCGTCCTGGCAATGCAAGGTGTGCAGTTACGAGACCAACATCTCCCGTAACTTACGGATCCACATGACGTCCGAGAAGCACATGCAGAACATGCTGTTGCTCCATCAAGGGCTGCCATTGACTTTGCCGGGACTTCTGGGACAACCTCAGACCCCTCCAGGAGGCAAGGCTCAGACCGAGCTCTTCCCGTTCTATGGGGCACAGGCTCTAGGCCACGGCCATCACTCGCATTCCCACCAGGTCCATGCAGGGAGCAACCCACCTCTGCGGGCAGACAAGCCCATGGAACAACCCCAACTCTTGCTCAACGGAGGCTTCCAACATCTCAGTGCGGCGGGGCGGAAGATGGCCACCTTGGGGGCAGGTAAGAAGGACTTTCCATTCTTGGTGTCCATATGGACCTCTAGGTCCTGCCTACAAGGACCCCAAGCTTGACTTTGTTCCTTGTTCTGTTGTTCTTCATCCATCCATGGTCCACCATTTCTTCAAGATCTCCCCTGGCATCTTGATTTGTCTCTCTCTCTCTATCTCTTACATCCATGGTTATCATGTCTTGTGCACCGTTGTCTCTTAAAAATCCAAGTTTCGTTTCCATGTTGTGGAACCAACCTCAATTCTTTAGTTAGTTTAGCAATAGCCCTTCTATACCGCTTTCACAACCCTCAAGAGTTGAAGATTAGCTCCCAACAATCTGGCTCCTCATTTTTACCGACCTCGGAAGGACGGAAGGCTGAGTCGATCTCGAGCCGGTTGGGATCGAACGGCTGACAATAGGCAGAGTTAGTCTGCAGTACTGCATTCTCATTCTTTAATAGCTGTTGTGGCATGCCGGCAGAGCTGGCAGCAGAGTTGGACAGTGAGGAGATTGGAGAGGAACTTGGGCCACTCCTGGGAGCTGGGGAAAGCTCGGACGAGGGCTCTGAGTCGGAGGCAGAGAGGGAGCTAGACAGCAGCGAGGCAGAGGAACAACTGGAGCCTGTTCCCAGTATGTGCATGCGCAGAGCTGCCAGAAGACAAGAACAACTCAGAAAGCAGGGTCGACTCAGGAGTAAAGCCATACCTTGGAGGTGATAGGACCCTCCCATAGGAAACAAAACAAGAGTGAACGGGGAGGGTTAGGCTGGCTGGGGAATTCTGGGAGTTGAAGTCCACAATTCTGAAAGTTCGTGCGGTTGGGAAACACTGCCCGATAGATACGCGAAATTCACCCGTCCATTTTGTTTCTCGTCTCTGCAGCTCCCGCCTCTCTCTCTCCTGAACCACCTCCCCCTTCCTCGCCACCAGCCCCATCTGGACCCGACCTGCTGACCCCCCAGAGATTGTTCAGCTGTCTGGTGTGCCAAGTCTTCAGCACCGACAGTTTGGATAGCCTCCTCCGGCACGCCTCCACCCCGCGCTCCCTACCGGAGATGGAATGGAAAGAAATCTCCGGCGACCTGCACCGTTGTCGGCTCTGCGCTTACGGCACCCAGCTGAAAGCCAACTTCCAGCTTCACCTGAAAACCGACAAGCACGCCTTGAAGTACCAGCTGGCCGCTCACCTGCGGGAAGGGGGCAGCTTGGCCGCACACCTGGGGGTGGAGCTGCCCCTGGGACCGCCTCTACATCTTCATTGCAACCTGTGTGAATACGAGACCAACAGCAAGGAAAAAATCCAACTTCACGTTGCCGGCACTGGCCACCAGGAAGCATTGCAAGGTTATAAGGTACCAAATTTTGGGGTGAGGATGCAGAGAAAAGCAGAATTGAGAATAATAATCAGTATAGGCAGTCCTCGATTTACGGCCACGATGGAGCCCCAAATTTGTGTTGCTCAGTGAGGTGTATGCTGAGCTTCGCCTGGTGTTTCTTCCCACATTAACAACCGCAGTTGTTAAATTAGTAACACCGTTGTTAAGTGAATCCGGCTTCCCTATTGCTTGTCAGAAGGTCGAAAAAGGGGGTCACGGGACCTCAGGACATGGCAACTGTCATAAGTATGAGTCAGTTGAGAAGCCTCTGCGATTTGATCATGTGTCCGTAACATCGGTCAACAGTGGGGGGAAAAGTAACTTCGTTGTAACTTCAAACCGTCACTACATGGTCATAAGTCAAGGACTGCCTGTACAAGTGTTACTGAAAAGGGGTGCAGCAGAGGTCCCCGAAGGACCTGGATGAGGTTGAACTGGAACCCCACAAAAAGTGCAGAGAAGAGCAACAAAGGTGATTAGGGGCCCGGAGGCTAAAACATATGAAGAACGGTTGCAGGAACTGATTATGTCGATTTTGATGAAAAGAAGGATTAGGGGAGACATGATAGCAATGTTGCAATATTTGAGGGGCTGCCACAAAGAAGAGGGAGTCAACCTATTCTCCAAAGCACCTGAAGGCAAGACAAGGAAGTAATGGGTGGAAGATAACAGAGTTGGAAGGGTCCAACCCCCTGCTCACGCAGAAGACCTTAGCTTCAGTTTTGAAGGATCCACAACTTCTGGTGGCAAGATGTTCCACTGGTGAATTGTCCTCACTGTTAGGAAGTTTCTCCTTAATTCCAGGTTGCTTCTCCCCTTGAGGAGTTTCCACCCGTTGCTTCATGTCCTGCCTTTTGGTCCTTTGGAACATAGATCCTTAAAAGAGAGATACCATCCAGGAGAAATTTCCTGACAGTGAGAACAATTAACCAGTGGAACCGCTTGCCTCAAGAAGTTGTGGGGCCTCCATCCCCTGGAGGTGCTTTTAAAGAAGAGATTGGACAGCCATTTGTCCAGAATTGTGGGTACAGGGTCTCCTGCTTGAGTGGAGGGGTTGGACTAGAAGACCTCCAAGGTGGCTTTCAACCCTATTATTCTAGAAAAGGGTACAGATCAGTGGTGGATTGCCCCCGGTTCAGACCGGTTCGCAAGAACCGGTAGTAAAACCGGCAGGAGTAAAACCGCTCACCGACCCGGACGTCATCAGGAAGCTTCTGTGCAGAAGCACATGTGATCCCATTGCGAATCGGTAGTAAAGGTAAGTAGAACCCACCCCTGGTAGAGATGAAGGCCTCAACAAGTAGGTTTAAGTACCAAGGGGGTACGGAGAAAGGCAAGGGGGAAGAGAGGCCAGTAGCCTCCAAGGGGACCAATGACCACTAATCGGTTGTCCCAGTAGGATTGGTGACCTGGAAGACAACAGGGGTGTCCTCTTCTTCGAAACTACAATCCCCCTTTATTGTTTCACCCCTAGTTGCTTCTTGAAATGGAGACCACCTCGGCACCCCCGCCCGTCTCCGAACCCGCGCAGTTCCGCTGCCTCCTGTGTCACGTCGATTCGCCCAACCGTCTGGCCATGATCCAGCACCTCCGCTCGCCCCACCACCGCGAGGCTCACGGCCAGTGGCGCCTCCAGCTACTCCAAAACGGCGAAGGCACGTTGGGCCTCGAAAGATACGTCTGCTTTGCGCCCGCCAATGCCGCAGGTAACCGCCGCGCCGCTCGGCTCGTGGGTGGGGTGGTGTCGCTGACCTTCGAGGCGAGAGTTGGGTCCCAACGGGGATGAAATGTTGATTTTTGGGGGGGGGGAGATTGAAGGGGTGGGGGCAGCGGGAAAGGACCCACAACCACACCATGAAGAGATCTGCAGAAGGGGACGCGTGCTCGATCCTGGGAGGGGGGAGGGGGTGGGAATTGAGACATCCCGCCCCCCAGGGGATAGCAAACACTGTGTAATTTCTTAAGCCTGCTGAATGTTTTACTCCACGTCTCGCTCCGTGGATGTTGGAGTGCAGCGCCGCTGAGCGCGGTACGTTCCCGTTCTTCCTCCTCTCTGCCAGCCCCCGCCAGCCGCCTCCTCCTTCTCTCGTTGCACACACACACACACACACACACACACACACACACACACAGAGCTTCATAATGGATTATGACAGATACTGGGGGAGGTTGCCTAGCAACCTGCAGGAAGAATGAAGGAGAAGAGAAATGAGACCGAGATACGTAGAGGACCACAGCCGGGGAGAAGTTAGAAGGGGAGAAGGGGGTGGTGGTGTGGTGTGGAAGGAAAGATATATATTTCTCCCTCCCCCAGCTGAGGCTGCCTACCCACCCACTCGCCCCCCTCCCTTCCCCACTCCTCCCACACCGGGGAACCTTATCCGAGCGGTGGCGGCAATTGGCCGTCTTCCCAGATTGATGGTTTGCAATCCGTCTGACCTTACGTCCTTACCTGGCACGGGAAGGCAATAGGGATCACCAGGATGGGATTTAAAAAAAATAAATAAAAATAAAATAGAGGGGAAGGGGTGCCAGTGGGCAACGCATGATTGAAAGCGGGGTGACGGCACACGACCGAGGGTCGATCCACCGGCCAGGCCTTTTCACCTTTTTTGGAGAAGAGCTCGAGGGACGGACGGATGGCGAGAACGGCGGCGCAATCCGGGCGACAGACAGATGGAAACGGGAGAGGGGGGACCCCGGGAGGGTTTAGGGACGTGGGAATTCTCGCCCCGATGCGCCGTACATGCGGACGAGGGGGACTCGCCGATTCTTGCCCCTCGTCAGTGAGAAATGGGGGTCTTCACGTCGCGGCGGGCGTATCGAGCCGCGCTAATTGACTTGCCGATGGTAGTGAGGCCGTGTCTATCGGCCAGGGAGGCCAGCCCCGTTCAATATTAACGATCCCGCTCGGGTTGAGAGTTTAATTAGTCGCTGACGAGGATAAAGGCCTGGATCGTGCGTCATTCAGGTTTTTCACAGCCTGTAGGGTGGAATTCCCATTTTCTCTCTCTCTCTCTCTCTTTTTTTCTTTTTTCTTCTTCCTCCTCTTTTTTGGCATCCTTTTGAATATCTGGTCTTAGATGAGGGGGAACGGTACTTTCAGAACACTGGAAAACTGCCCGCCGCAGGCGGTCCTCAACGTACGACCGCAACGGAGCCCAGCATTTATGTCGCTAAGCGAGACATCGGTATGCCCCGTTGTACGGTTTTCCTTGCCAATTTGTCAAGTGGATCCCGGCCATTGTTAAATTAGTAATCCGGTTGTTCAGGGAATCCCTGTACTCGTTACCTGAGGAACCCGGTTGTTAAGCGAATCGTTGTGGTGGTTGTTAGTCGCCCGATTGTTAAGTGAATCCGGCTTCTCCCCCCCCCACACCTTGACTTTGCTCATCGGAAGGTCGCAAAAAGGGGACTGTTAGAAATGGGAGTCATTTGTCAAGCATCCGAATGTCAATCACGTGAAACTTGGGGGACGCTGCAACGGTCGTAGGTGTGAAAATTGATCACAAGTCCCTTCGTAAGTTTGAACTGTTGTAAGGCGAGGACTCCTCCTTTTTTCAATTTATTCTTTCTTTCCGTCTTGTTCTCGCCATTTCTAGGGAAGGAACCTCTTCCGGATAGTTTAACACCTGAAAAAGAAAAGCAGAATAAAACACGGATCACTGGTGAGTAACAAGCCACGCGCGCAATGCAAATAGTCCTCGGTTTACGACCACAAAGGAGCCCAAAATTTCTGTCACTAAGTGAGTCGCTTGTGCATTTTTTTTTTGCCCCGATGTACGACCTTTCTCGCCACAGTCGTTCAGAGAATCACCACCGTTGATGAAAGGAGTCGCGCAAGTGGCTCGTTTAGCGACCGTCCAAAGGCACAACGGTGACCGACGTCCGGTTTTCACATGCTTAACGACCGTCGCAGCATCCCCCGTGGTCTCGTGATCAAAAATTCGGATGCTTGGCGACAGACTCGTACTAAGGGCAGGGGAGTCCCATGATCCCCGTTTGCGACCTTCCCACGTGGCAAAGTCAAGGGGAAAGCCGGTTTCACTTAACGACGGTGTGACGAACTTCGCAACGCCGAGAAAAAGGCTGCAGAATGGGGCAAAATTCACCTGACGAGGGTCTCACTTAGCGAGACAAATTTTGGGCTCAATCGTGGTCGTAAGTCGAGGACTAGCTCTGTGTGTGTGTGTGTGTTTGTGTGAAAGAGAAAGGGGGGGGAAATGAATGAATGAATTACATGCCCCAATCGCTCCTCAGCACCCATCCTTCCAGCTTCAGGCAAATTGCACTCAGTGGCTTTTGTTCTTTCTTCCTTTCTTCCATTCATTCTTTCCCTTTTTTCCCCTCCTTCCCTCTTCCCTTTCTTCCTTTTCCCTCCCTCCTTTCTTCCTTTTCCTTCCTTCCCTCCCTCCTTTTCTCTCTTCCCTTTGTTCTTTTTTCCTTCTTTTGTTCCCCCTCCCTATTTCCTTCTATTTCTTCCCTTTTCTTCCTCCCTTCCTTCTACCTCCTCCCTATTCCCTTCCATCCTTGCTTCCTCTTCTATCTTTCCTTCCTTATTTCCTTCCTTCCTCTTCTATCTTTCCTTCCTTCCTTCTTTCCTCTATCTTTCCTTCCCGCTGCCCTCCATTTTTCTCCTTCCTTCTTTCCTCTTCTATCTTTCCTTCCGTCTGTCCTCCTTCTATTTTTCTTCCTTCCTTCCATCCATCCATCTGTCTTCCTTCTTCCTTTCCTTCCTTCCTCTTCTATCTTTCCTTCCTTCCTTTTCTCTTTCCTTCCCTCTGCCATCCCTCCATTTTTTCATTCCTTCCTTCCTTTCATCCATCCATCTCTCGTTCCTTCCTTCCTTCCTTCCTTCCTTCCTTCCTTCCTTCCTTCCTTCCTTCCTTCCTCTTCTATCTTTCCTTCCCTTGGCCTTCCCTCTATTTTTCTCCTTCCTTCCTTCCTTCTTTCCTTTTCTCCCTCTATTTTTCTCCTTCCTTCCTTCCATCCATCCATCTGTCCTTCCTTCTTCCTTTCCTTCCTTCCTCTTCTATCTTTCCTTCCCTCTGCCCTCCCTCTATTTTTCTCCTTCCTTCCTTCCTTCCATCCATCTATCCATCTCGTTCCTTCCTTGCTTCCTCTTCTATCTTTCCTTCCCTCTGCCCTCCCTCTATTTTTCTTCCTTCCTTCCTTCCTCTTTTATCTTTCCTTCCCTCTGCCCTCCCTCTATTTTGCTTCCTTCCTTCCACCCATCCATCTCTCCTTCTTTCCTTCCTTTTTCCTTCCCTCTGCCCTCCATTTTTCTCCTTCCTTCCTTTCATCCATCCATCCTGTCCTTCTGTCCTTTCCTTCCTTCCTCTTCTGTCTTTCCTTCCCTCTGCCCTCCATTTTTCTCCTTCCTTCCTTCCATCCAACTATCCATCTCTCGTTCGTTCCTTCCTTCCTCTTCTATCTTTCCTTCCCTTGGCCCTCCCTCTATTTTTCTTTCTCTTTCCTTCCTTCCTTCCTCTTCTATCTTTCCTTCCCTCTGCCCTCCCCCTATTTTTCTTCCTTCCTTCCATCCATCTCTCCTTCCTTCCTTCCTCTTCTTTCCTTCCCTCTGCCCTCCCTCTATTTTTCTTTCTCTTTCCTTCCTTCCTTCCTCTTCTTTCCTTCCCTCTGCCCTCCCTCTATTTTTCTCCTTCCTTCCTTCCACCCATCCATCTCTCCTTCCTTCTTCCTTTCCTTCCTTCCTCTTCTGTCTTTCCTTCCCTCGGCTCTCCCTCTATTTTTCTCCTTCCTTCCTTCCATCCAACTATCGATCTCTCGTTCCTTCCTTCCTTCCTCTTCTATCTTTCCTTCCCTTGGCCCTCCCTCTATTTTTCTCTCTCCTTTCCTTCCTTCCTCTTCTATCTTTCCTTCCCTCTGCCCTCCCCCTATTTTTCTTCCTTCCATCCATTCATCCATCCATCCATCTCTCCTTCCTTCCTTCCTCTTTCCTTCCCTCTGCCCTCCCTCTATTTTTCTCCTTCCTTCCTTCCATCCATCCATCCATCTCTCCTTCCTTCTTCCTTTCCTTCCTTCCTCTTCTATCTTTCCTTCCCTCGGCCCTCCCTCTATTTTTCTCCTTCCATCCATCCATCCATCCATCCATCCATCCATCCATCCATCCATCCATCCATTCTCCTTCCTTCCTCTTCTATCTTTCCTTCCCTCTGCCCTCCCTCTATTTTTCTCCTTCCTTCCTTCCTTCCTTCCTTCCTTCCTTCCTTCCTTCCTTCCTTCACCAAATTTGATTTTTTCCCCCCCCAACAGCTTCCGATGAGACCGAAACAGCGGCTTCTGGCAGCGCGGGGGACACGACGGTGAGTCGGGCTCGTTTCTTTTCGATTTTTGGGGGGTGGCGGGTGGCATCTGAACAGCATCAGAGCTTATCCCCACTTCCTGCCTTTGCCCCCTCCCCACCCTCACCCCCACCCCTGCCTCCCACCCAAATTTCAGGCCGCCTCGTCTTAACCCCCCACCCCCACCCCACTGCCCCCCCCATCCCAAGTCTTGGCAGGGGTTCAAACGTTTCTGAATTAAAACTCAAAAATTAATTAGCGTCGTCGGCAGAGGCGGCCGGATGGACGAAGAGAGATGATTCACCCACACGACGACAATTGTGTGCAGTCAAGCGTGAACGGAGGAGGTTAATAACGGGACCGCCAGACACTACACTTTGGCTGCCAACCTATCCAGTTTCTCTCTCTCTCTTTTCTCTCATTTTTTTTTCCTCCTTTTTTCCCCCCCTCTTTAAAATGATAATGACGGATTGGAGTTTTATACCGACTTAATAGCAGGAGCTCCGTCGAAAATTGTTCTAATTCTCAATTTCTGGAGCCCTTCTGGGGTGGGGTGGGTGGGCTGGGGCTTAGGGGGGAGGGTGTAGGATGCAGGGGCCGGGGATGATGGGCCTGGTGGTTTTTTGGGGAGGGGGGATTTCCACCCTTGTTAAACAAAGCACGCCGAGGTGAGGGAGCTGGACGCCCTCCCCCCCTCCTCCTCCTCCTTTGCTCTCTGCTTTTGTTCAGATTCAAAGCGTTCGGTCGGTCGTTTTAAGACATTTTTTAAAAAAGAAAGACAGAAAGAAAGAAAGAAAGAAAGACAGAAAGAAAGAAAGCAGACTGTTGTGTTAGAAGGGTTTGGGATAAGTCTAATTGGATTTCCGAATTTGGCAAAAAGGCCAATTTAACCCTGCTTCTTGGGTGGTGGATTAAGAATAATCCAGAATTCCTTCCTTCCCTCCCTCTCTCTTTCCTTTCTCTTCTCTCTTCTTTTCTCTCCTCCCTCCCTCCCTCTTTTCTCTCCTTCATTCCTTCCGCTTCTATCCTCTTTTCCTTCCTCCCTCCCTCTTTTCTCTTCCTTCCTCTTTTCCTTCCTTCCTTCCTCTTCTATGTTCTTTTCTCTCCTTCCTTCCTTTTATCCTTTTCTTTCCTCCCTTCCTCTTCTATCTTTTCCTCCTTTCCTCTTCTGTCTTTATCTCCTTCCTTTCTTTTATTTTCTTTCCTTCCTTCCTTTTTCCTTTTCTTCCTTCCTTCCACCCTCCCTCTTTTCTCCTTCCTTCCTGTCCTTCTCCTTCTTTCTCTTCTATCTTTTCTCTTCTTCCTTCCTTTCTTCCTCCCTCCCCCTCTTCTCCTTCCTTCCTTCTTCTATCTTTTCTCTCATTCCTCCCTCCCTCCCTCCTTCCTCTTCTGTTTTCCTTCCTTCCTCTTCAATATTTCTCTCCTTCCTTCCTTTTATTTTTTCCTTCCTCCCTCTTCTATCTTTTCCTTCCTTCCTCTTCTATATTTCTCTGCTTCATTCCTTTTATTCTTTTTCCTTCCTTCCTTCCTCTATCTTTTCTATCCTTCCTCCCTCCTTCCTCTTCTTTTCCTTCCTTCCTTTTCTTTCCTTTCCTTCCTTCCTTTTTTCTTTTCCTTCCTTCCTTCCACCCTCTTCTTTTTCTTCCTCCCTCCCTCCATCCTTCTCCTCCTTTTCCTTCCTTCCTCTTCTATCTTTTCTCTTCTTCCTCCCTCCCTCCCTCCCCTTCTTTTCCTTCCTTCCACTTCTATCTTTTCTCTCCTTCCTTCCTCTTTTATTCTCTTTTTTCTTCCTTCCTTCCTTCCTTCCTTTCTTCCTCTTCTATCGTTTCCTTCCTCCCTCCCTCACTCCCCTTCCTGGCTGGGGAATTCTGGGAATTGAGGTGAACGCGGCAGCCCATTAGAGTGGCACGCCTGGCGTGTGCGTAAAACAGACTGGGTTGCCGCCATCTTGACTTTTTTGCCCCTGTCGCAGATGCATCTTGGGGAAAGAGGTGTGCCAATCAAAGTCCATTCTTCCCTTTTTTGAGGGTGTCCTGATACGTTTTGAACCCTTTCTGGAGTTTGGGCTGTCTCACGTTCCGATTTCCCTTTTTTAATTCTTCCGCTATCTCCTCCTGCCGCCTCAGGTCTCCTGCTGTCCGTACTGCA
>NW_027256895.1:4370919-4452066 GCF_029215685.1 Pituophis catenifer annectens
GCTCTGCAGTCCTTCTTTGAGTCAAGCGCTTATCCCAAAGATGGAGAGGTGGAGCGTCTGTCTGCCCTTTTGGGCTTGCCCAATCGGGTCATTGTGGTCTGGTTCCAAAACGCGCGCCAGAAAGCTCGAAAGAGTGGCGGGAATGAAGCGAGCATGGGCAACTGCGGAAATGCCGCCACGCAGCTGTCTTGTAAAAAATGTCGGACGGCTTTCCGCTGCATTTTCGAGCTGGTGCGCCACCTGAAGAAGTGTTACAATGACCAGCTGGACGAGGGGGAAGGAGACGAGGAAGAGAATGAAGGGCCTGAGGAGGAGGAGCAGGAGGAGGAAGAGGAAGGGGACGAGAAACGAGAAATCTTGGGACCTGGTGGGGATATGAAGACAGACAGTTCTGGAGACAAACCCGTGGAAGAAGAGCAGCCCGCCCCTTCTGTACCCCCAGACATCTCCAAGAACCATCCCTGTGATCAGTGCACCGCTGTATTCTCAAGCAGCGACCTCCTCAATATCCACCGCATTAGTCACCTGCCGGCAGCTGGGCCCCCCTTGGCTTCGATGGGTCCTCAACCTCCCCTCGACATGACTCCCTTAGCATTTGGCGACCGCCTGGTCCAACCAGATCCTTCCCGTGCACAGAAGCGAAAACACGAAGACGGGACTTTGTCTCCCACCGGAAGTGAAACGGCCAGCGTTGTCGGGGGAGATAACGAACCCCCCAGGGACAAGCGTCTACGTACCACCATTTTGCCCGAGCAACTGGAGATACTTTACCGCTGGTACATGCAAGATTCGAACCCCACCCGGAAAATGCTCGACTGCATCTCTGAAGAAGTTGGGCTGAAAAAGAGAGTCGTCCAGGTGTGGTTCCAGAACACAAGAGCCCGTGAGCGAAAGGGCCAGTTTCGGTGTAATACCAGTGCCACCACCCCAACCAGCAAGCCCCCACCAGCACAACTTAACACTTTCCCAAAGTTCAATCCTCAACCACGGGAGACCCCTATTCATTATGGGTCCTTCACACCCAACCTCTCTGTGATTAACCTCCAGCCCCTTCTAACTAAGCCAGATGTTGTCACGGAACCACAGATCCAGGAAGAAATGGCTGAAGAAGAATTATCCAAGGACCACGAAGACCGAAGCTTGTCTGGAGGGGAGCTGAGCGATTCTTCCTCCTCTTCCTCTTCGGCTGACCTGGACTTCTCCGGTAGCCAGAGGAATCGAATGATGGATGGAGGTTCTGGAGAGTATCATGATTCTCTGGGGCAGAGACGGTATCGTACCCAGATGTCCAGCGTCCAGCTGAAGATCATGAAGGCATGTTATGAGGTCTACCGTACTCCGACCATGCAGGAGTGCGAGGTGCTGGGGGAAGAGATAGGACTCCCCAAACGGGTGATTCAGGTGTGGTTTCAGAATGCGCGGGCGAAAGAGAAAAAGGCCAAGGCTGCTTCCGGCGGGACCAGTGGCGGCGATGAGGCCCCCTCCGCTGCTCAGACTCAATCTGAGTGTCGCTACTGTGAAGTCAAGTACGATTTCTATGTCTCCTGTCGTGGGCACCTCTTTTCTCGCGGCCACCTAGCTCGGCTAAAGGAGGCCATCAGATCCCAGCTCAAGAGCGAGAGCAAGTGCTACGAGCTGGTGTCGGACAAAGGAGCACCCTCCCCAACCAGGCTGGGCGTGCCAGTGACTCCTACAACCATGCCATCTTCTCTTGGGACCAAGCCCCCTTTTGTGCCAGGTGAGTGAGATGGTAGAATGGTGGGCATCCAAGGATAGGCGGGGAGCCTTGGCGTTGAGTTGCACGATGGGTTTTACTCAGGGCTGGGATGCTGCCGGTTTAACAACCGGTTTGGGGATCACGTGCAGAGTTTTAAAAATTCTAACCTTCTGTGTTACCGCTTGGGTGTAACATAGCTGAGGTGTGGCAATCTGCTCTACCGCGCCAATCAGCTGAGAAGATAAAGGTAAGTAAAGTGCAGGGGCGGGTGGGCGGGTCGACCTGATCGTCGGAGCAAACTGGTTTGCTCCCAGCTGATCGTCGGAGCTACTGGTTTGTCCGAACCGGTCCGAACCAGTAGAATCCCACCCCTGGTTTTACTGTACAACATACTATGCAACGTACTGTATTGTATGCTTACTGTATGACGTCCTCCCTGCTGTAGGAACGCCCCGTTCTGATCTTTCCAGGAACACCGCTGATGTTCCACAGTGTCCTCCGACATTTCCCAAATCCCTTTCTAAGTTCCGGTCCCACGTTTGACCTCGAAGGTTGGCCGACCGCATTTTTATTTCCTGGCTTTCTTCTGTGGTTCATGAATCCTCATGTTCATACCTTCCTTCCTTTACCTCCTCGCTCTTTTTTGTGAGGAGGGGGGGGATATGCAGAGAGCCGAGGAATTTTCCCATTCTCTCCGCTCCATTTTTGCATTGAGGGCTGCAGGTGGACTCCCGTTTCAGAGGACACAGTGGTGAGGTTGGAGGAGGGGAATGGGTCAACTCGCAAAGGCAGGAAGATGGTTCTACAATTTCAACCGGGGGGGAGGGGGGAGGCTTTTGGAAAGGACACACATTCCCAAAGAGAGGCAGAAGCCCCCCTCGATTCATCTCTCTTTTTTTCTCTCACCCGAACAGGCACGCCTGTTTCCTCGGCAGGAATCCTGAGCTCCCCTTTGGCCACCTCCCAGCCAGGCCTCTCCTTACCTCAGCATCTGCCACCGGAATCTGGCCAGGTCGGCCCCTTAACTGAGCCTGCTCCTGTTCCTGTTTCCGAGACCGCTCCCAGTGACAGTCAGGCCGAACCGACTTCAAATCCAGCCCAGGAACCCTCCTTGTCCTCCACTGCCACGCTGAAGAACCTCAAGACGTTGAAGGCTGCAGTGCCAGCCCTGCTGGGAGGCCAGTTCCTGCCCTTCCCGTTGCCAGCAGCGGCTACTGCAGCCGCAGCCGCCCCCTCTCTTTTCGGAGCGCAACTGCCCGGGGCGTATTTTCAGCAACTCTATGGCATGAAGAAGGGGTTGTTCCCCATGAACCCTGTCATACCTCAGACACTTATGGGGCTGCTGCCCAGCCCCTTGCTCCCGACACCCACACCTGAGCCCCCCGTCGAGGTGTCCGAGGCCCCCGGCATCTCTACAGTCGACGTGACCCACCAGTACCTTTGTCGCCAGTGCAAGGCCGCCTTCGAGAGCGAGGGGCCGGCTGTCGCCCATCAAGCCGCGCTCTGCTACTTTGGGCGCCAGGCGCCGTCAGCGCCACCTCCACTGCGCGTGCCCGTGTGCACCTACCACTGCCTGGCCTGCGAGGTGCTCGTGAGCGGCCGGGAGGCTCTGGGAGCCCACCTGCGCTCCAGCGCTCACCGGCGCAAGGCCAGCTCCACCACAGCAACCGCATCGGTGTTTGCCAAAGAGGAATCCAAATTACCTCACTCGGACTCCAATCCAAAAAGTAACGCTACCTCTACGACACTACTAGCTTTATAGAGATGGATGCTGTACTGCCATCAATGGAGACAGATTGACTAGCGAATGAACCTGTGGGTGGGTGGACGCCCCCGCAAGGACCACCCCTCTGCTTCCACCCAACACTCCTTCTTCAAGGTCCATTTCAGATCCAGGTTCCCCCATTTCTCACTGCCAGCCAGGAAGCTTTCTCGAGAAGGGGTTCCCTCGTGTCACCTCCCCAGGCTGACTTCAAAGGGCCCGAGTCCCCACCCCCAATTTTTATTCCAAATGTCACTCTGCTTCCACAGGATGACCAGAGGTTGAGCCAAAGGCAACCCATCCATTGGGGAAGCCTTGGTCCTTACTAAACTTCATCTTCTCTACCCAGCTCAACACTGGCTGTTGCAGATGTTCTCCGACTAGCTTTTCTTCACACTGAACTGCTCTGTCCTTCATCCCATTCAGGCATCTCCCTTAAGGACCCACTGATGCTAATTCCCTACCTTTCCCCCCCTCTCCCCGCCTCCCAGATCATGAGATCCTGTGGCCAGATCCAATGAGATCGGCAGCTCGGGACCTCCTCCAGAGTCCCTACCCACCTATTTCTGTATTCCTGAGTCTTCCACCTCCTGTGCTGACGACGGGTCCCTCTACGTACGTCTTCAACCACATTCCCACCTGCCACAAACATCTCAAGAAGATGCCTCCTAAATTTTAACATTTTCTGATGATGCTCCCCCCACTTTTTATAATATCAAAACTATGTCACCCCTCTTCACATTGGTGTTCCAAAATTCTTCACTCACGTGTCCCGTAACTCCTTGTTCCTCCTACCGCAGGTGGCCCCAAACCTTCCCTCAACCCACCTGCGCTACTAACTATCTGATCTCTTCCACCCGCCCCGTTGAAGACACTTGCTGGCCAATCTTGACGTCCATCCTACACTCAAAAGTCTCCTCTCTCACACTTACACACACACACTTACACACCTATACATCCTCCCGCCCCCTTCCCACAAAAGCTCCTTCTCTTCACACTTAACCTTCCACTCGTTTTACCGTGTTACCGACTGAAAAAAAAAAAAGAGGCCAAAAACGAAAGCAAAGAAAGAATGGACAAGAAAAATAATAAGAAAAGATAAACCGGAGGAGATGAAATTTAAGACGGGGGAAGGATTAAAAGTGAGAAATTCAGTCCCCCGACACCAACCAACGCCGACCCTCAAAACAAAAAAGCAAAAAAAAAAAAAAAAAAAGCATGTGCTGACCATTTTTTGTATATTAAGAACTGTCAAGGATGGATGGACAAATTCCTGAACTGTTGATGGATTTGATCACCAACCAAACAGGGCGAGAGTTTTCTCTTTCCCGTAATTTTATTTTATTTTATTTTTTTTCTCTCGTCTCTCTCCTCTTCCTTTTTTCCCACCCCCCAGCTGGGTCTTTTCCTGCCCTGGGGAACCAAATAAAACCCAGCAACCTCAAACTGTCTTTTTCCTCCTGAGTTCTGTCTCGGCGCGGGGGAAAACGACACGAAACCTAACTCCGATGGCTTTAAAAGAAAATAAAAATTAAAAAAAAAAACACAAAAAAAATGAGAGAGAGAGAGAAAGAGAGAGAGAGAACTCACTGAACGACTGACTCTCGTCAAAACACGCCGACGCCGTGTGTGCTGACAAACCTTGCAAAAAATGAAAAAAAAAATATACACAAAAAACCCTTTTTAGGAATCCAAAGCTCTTAAAAATATAAAAAAAACTTCTATACAATAACCAAAAAAAAAAAAAAAGAGAGAGAGAGAGAGAGAGAACACCCACCAACAAAAGAAAAGAGTCATAAAAAGCAAACTGGAAATAATTTTTTTTGTTTTTTTTTTTTAAAAAAAGACATAAGATGGAGTAAAAAGAAAAAAAAATTAACCCCTCTACGTTCTTTCCTGCCTTTGTAACATTTATTTTGGGAAGGGGGACCCGCGATCTTTTGATTCCCCTCCCGCGCGGCGTATTTTCTATTCCCTTCCCCAGCGGACAAAGATGGACGTGAATTTTAAGAACTGGATGAAGATGGAAACTTGTGGGTTTAAAGAAGGAGGCTCAAAAAAATGAAAACCCACCGCCCTTACACAGATACCAAACAAACGACACGAGCGGGAGGGAAGTTAAGGAAAGCTAAATGGAAGAACAGCTGATCCGTCACTACCCGCCCTGTTCTCGACTCTCCTTCACCCCCACAACGTCACACCCTAGACTTGGGGGGGAGAAAAAAAATTGTCTTTCTGTTGTGTATTTAAAGTGAGGGGGTGGGAAGGTTGGGGGAATGACTTCAAAAAATAAAAATAAAATAAAAATTATATTAAAGAAAAAACATCTCGTAGGAAAAGAAAAGATCAAAGGCGAGATGATTTGAGATACCAAAAAAAACACAAAAAAACAACAACCCCAAAAATTCGGGGGGGGTGGGGTGGGGTAGAAATTTGGGGGTTTTGTTTCAGTTTTAATTCCTCATTTAGGTAAAGCTAAAGGTTCCCCTCACACATATGTGCTAGTTGTTCCCGACTCTAGAGGGCGGTGCTCATTTCCGTTTCAAAGCCGAAGAGCCAGCGCTGTCCGAAAATGTCTCCGTGGTCATGTGGCCGGCATGACTCAACGCCAAAGGCGCACGGAACGCTGTTACCTTCCCACCAAAGGTGGTCCCTGTTTTTCTACTTGCATTTTTTACATGCTTTCGAACTGCTAGGTTGGCCGAAGCTGGGACAAGTCACGGGAGCTCACCCCGTTACCCGGCGCTAGGGATTCGAACCGCTGAACTGCCGACCTTTCGATCGACGAGCTCAGCGTCTTAGCCACTGAGCCACCGTGTCCCTACTAATTCCTCATTTAAGGCGTTGCAAATGAGTCTGTAAATTTCCAAGTCTCTACATCTCTTCTAAGTTTCTGAATGCACAGCCGTTTTCGGTTCCGAATGGAGGGGGCGTATGTGAAATATTTCCATCACCGCGCAGTTGGAGTTTTTCACAATGAGAATACAGGTAGCCCTTGCATTATAATCATTTGTTTGCGAAAGTTAGGATGGTGCTGAAAATCGTGCCAACGTTTTACGTGCTCACGTTTTACAACCGTTGTAGCGGCCCTGCAGTCACATGATCATGATTCAGGGGCTTGGCAATAGCAATAGACTTATACATCGCTTTACAGCCCTCTCTAAATTGTTTAAAAAATCAGCATCTTGCCCCCCCCCCAATAATCTGGGACTTTGTTTTACCAACCTCGGAAGGATGGAAGGGTGAGTCAACCTTGAGTCGGTCAGGATCGAACTGCTGGCAGTCGGCAGTGAGTGGATAGGATAGGATACAATAGCAATAACACTTAGTCTTATATACTGCTTCACAGCCCTCTCTAAGCAGTTTACAGAATCAGCGTCTTGCCCCCAACAATCTGGGTCCTCGTTTTACCGACCTCGGAAGGATGGAAGGCTGAGTCAAACTGAGTCAGTCAGGATTGAACTGCCGGCAGTCGGCAGTGAGTGGATAGAATAGAATAGAATAGTAACAGCACTTAAGACTTATATACCACTTTACAGCCCTCTCTAAGCAGTTTAGAGAGCCAGTGTCTTGCCCCCAACAATCTGGGTCCTCGTTTTACCGACCTTGGAAGGATGGAAGGCTGAGTCAACCTTGAATCGGTCAGGATCGAACTGCCAGCAGTCGGCAGTGAGTGGATAGGATAGAATAGAATAGTAATAGCACTTAAAACTTATATACCGCCTTACAGCCCTCTCTAAACCGTTTAGAGTCAGTGTCTTGCTCCCAACAATCTGGGTCCTCGTTTTACCGACCTCGGAAGAATAGAAGGCTGAGTCAATCTTGCGTAAGTCAAGATCGAACTCCAGGCAAGGGGCAGAGTTTGCTTACAATACTGCATTCTAACCACTGCCCCACCACAGCTCTTGCATTCGTTCAACGCATTTATGACCATTGCAGCATCCCACATTCACATAGTTGTCATTTTGTGACCTCAGCCAGCTTCTGACAAACTGGCAGGGAAGGCCGTAAACCATGGTTATGTGCACTTATTCACTTACTTTCCCTACCAGTTCGCAAATGTGAGCACACGCGCCTTAAGCACATGCGCCTAGCCTCAAAAACGTGCCTAAATAGGACATAATAGAGCCGGGGCGGGATGGGTGAGATTTTTGTTACCGGTTCGCTTGAACCGGTCCAAACCGGCTGAATACCACTCAGCCGGTTTGGACCGGCTGAGATGAAGTCTCTCTTGAAGAACTACGGTAATTCGCTTAATGATCACGACAAGACCTGATACCTCACTTAACAATGCTTAGTGATGAATGTTTCAGTCCCTGTTGTGGTCGTAAGACGAGGACTACCTGCAATACAGTTCTGTAACAGTCCCTTTTTAAAAAAAATTAGGATGTTCGGGAATGAAATTTTTGTGTTGGCCCGTTTCTCTTGCACATTCCGAATCTCGTTTCCGAAAATCTCGAAACGGTCCAGAAATGTTCATTTTTAGGAAAAAATGCCCCGTCTCTGGTTTGTTGTTGCAATGCATCAGAGAGATAAATGAATAGAGAAAGGGATTTAAATCTTGGCAATTTTAAGACTTGTGGACTTCAACTCCCAGAATTCTGGGAGTTGAAGTCCACACGTCTTAAAGTCGCCATGTTTGGAGACCCCTGAAATAGGGGCAACTTAGAAATGCCTCCATTTTCATCTTCCTCAGAGACAGAAACGGTGCTAGGGAGAAGGACAACCCCCTTACAACAGTTCATTTAGCAACCGCTCAAAGTTACAACGGCGCTGAAAATAATGGGAGTTATGACCGTGTTTCAGAGTTACGACATTTGCAGCGTCCCCAGGGGTCATGTGATCAAAATTCAGATGCTTGGCAACTGGTTCATATTTATGACGGTCGCAGTGTCCTGGGGTCATGTGTGACTTCTCTTTTGCGACCTTCTCACAAGCCAAGTCAATGGGGAAACCCGATTCACTTAACAACCGGGTTCCTAACTTATCAACTGCCACGAGTCACTTAATAAGCGAGGCAAGAAAGGTCATATAACGAGAGCAAAACTCCCTTCACGTCTCGCTTAGCAACAGTAAAGTTGGGCTGAATTGTGATCGTAAGTCGAGGACTACCTGTATTTGAAAAATACAGAATAGCCAAATACCGGTCATCCTTGATTTACGACCATTCTGGTTAGTGACTGTTTCAAGTTGCAACAGCGCTGAAAAAAAGTGACTTACAACCATCTTCACACTTACGTCCCCATAATCATCATCCTCTTTTAACGACCCCATAATCCCTTGCAGGGTGGAGTCTGGGCAATTGAATGGAGCTGAGTGTTTACTGGCCGGATGCCCTTCCTGTTGCCAATGCGGAGTTCACAGCAGATATATTCTCATTGTGCCCAGAGAGAGAAATATCTGCCTCTACCCAAGATCGAACTCACAGCTTCCTGATTGTGAGGTGACAGCTCCACGTCTAGGCCACCGCACCACTCCACTTACATCCCCATAATAACGTGATTAAAGTGTAGACCCTTGGCAACTGACTCGTACTTATGACGGTTGTGGTATTGTGGTGTGCTGGGCTCACGGGATCCCTTTTGCGACATTCTGACGAGCAAAGTCAACGGGGAAAGCCAGATTCAATTAACGACCGTGTGACCAATGTAACTACTGCAGCAATTCACTTAACAACTGTAGGCAAGACAAAATGGGGGCCAACCTCACTTTGCAACTGTCTCGCTTAGCGTCAGAAAATTGCGATCGTAAGTCGAGGACTACCTGTAATGGACCTAATGTGACTGACTAGGTGGCTCAATGGCTAAGACACTGAGCTTGTCAATCAGAAAGGTTGGCAGTTCGGCGGTTTGAATCCCTAGTACAGGCGTGAGCAAGGGGCTGGACTAGATGACCTCCAAGTTCCCTTCCAACTCTGTTACTGTTATTAATGGATCACCTTATTTCTATCCACTCCAAGTTCCCTGATTCCATCAGGCTGTTTTTGATTTAATTGGGGGCAACACACCGAAGTGTAAATAAATCGATTAACCAGATAAGGTAAGTTGCAGAAGAAAACTAACCAAGATTACCGCTAACCAGGTTTGCCCCACCGTAGCCCCCTACAGGTCACTGAATGAACGTCTTGGCCTCCCTGCTTTCCTTTGGTCTGTCAGTTTGATTGTCCCCCATAACGTCTTCTAATGTCGATATACAGTAGTGGCCAAAATTGTGGAAACCTTTTGGGAAAAGTGTATTTTCTAAAACTAGCTAATAACACCACTTTTCTTTCTTTTCTTTTTTTTTGGAAGTAGTACCGTAAAATTATATATCGATGGAAAGATCATTTAATCGAGAATGTAATGCGATACCTTTGATGAAGGATTTGCTATTAGAATAGCAGTGACAGTATAAAGAAGAAAAGGGAAACACGTAGGAAAAACGAGATCTACAAAAATGATCCCCCATAGAAAAAAAACGAGATATATAAAAATGATCCCTATGTCAGTTAATCCTTAGTTGGGTAATTTTTAGGATGAATGACGGCCTTACAATGTCTTCCCATGGAGTAAACCCAGTCTTTTAATTCTACAGCTGTTACCATGTAAAACCAAGATTGAATGATGGCTTCTATTAACTGGGGTTTATTGCTGGGTCGCTTCTGACTAACAAGCTTCTTTAGTCGGCTCCCTAGATTTTCAATTGGGTTCAGGTCTGGGCTATTCCCAGGCCTTTCCAGCAGTGGAATAAGATTATCTTGAAACTCCAAAAAAAAAAAAAAAGTGGTATTATTAGCCATCCAACCTCAAAAATACACTTCTCCCAAAAGGGTTTCCACAATTTTGGCCACTAATGTATCTCAAGCTGGACTTCGACTCCCAGAATTCCCCAGCCAGGAATTCTGGGAATTGAAGTCCAGACATCTTAAAATGGCTGACGGTGAGAAATATTGTTCTAGATTCAATCCCCTCTCAAAATTTTTACCTCAGCTCTCTCCAACAGGCCAACAAAATGGGAAACTGAGGAAAAAAACCCACCCGAAGATTCGCTCTTGAAATATGCAAAATAGATACACAAAATCAGGGCAAAACGGTCAGCAAAGGAGGGAACGAGGCAAGATATTTAGACGTCCGAGAATTCCATTTTTTTAAAAAAAAAATGAGTTTCTAGTCCTCATGAGGAGCCATAATAAAACTGGAAGAAGAAACGCTCAACATTTAAAACAGAATTTTGCAACTTTGGTGCAAACAAACAATAAAATAATGGTAGTGCATTTAATGCGCCATCGTAGGTTGTCTTGCATAGTGACGCCACATGGAATGAAAAGTGACGTTCCGATTTTGGGATGCCTTCCCGAAATATCCGAGCCTTTTTTTTTACTCTACAGGTAGTCCTCGACTTAACGACCGCAATTGAGCCCAACATTTCTGTCGCTACGGGAAACATTGGCGAAGTGAATTTTTGCTCCCTGTTATGGCCTTTTCTTGACACGGTTGTTAAGCGAATCAGTGCAGTTGCTAAGTTAATAACATGGTCGTTGAGTGAATCTGGTTGCCCCATTGATTCTGCTTGTTGGAAGGTCTCCAAAGGCGAAACTGCAACCGTCGTAACTATGAGTCAAGTTGCTAAGCGTCCGAATTTTAATCAAGTGAGCACAGGGATGCGGGAACGGTCGTAAGTGTGAAAAACGGTCGTAAGTCGCTTTTTCAGTGCCGTTGTAACTTGGTCACTAAACAAATGGTTGTAAATGGAGAACTACCTGTATTGCCAAGGTGGGTTGAATGCTGATTGGCACAAATATTTCGGCGGCGAATATAAAAGCGTTTCAATTCCGCTTCAGAAAAATCAACGGACGAATTGCAGGCATTTGGCGGCCTGTTTTAAGCAGTGGTGAAATCTAAAATTTGTTACTACTGGTTATGTGGGCGTGGCTTGGTGTGTGTGTGTGGGGTAATATGACTGGGTGGGCGTGGCCACTTTTTTTTTTTTTTTACTTTTAAAACCATTTTTTCTACAACCTCTTCGGCGAAGAGGTTGTAGAAAAAATGCTTTTAAAAGCCTCTGATGATCCCAGCTGAGTTGCCTGATTGGCAGAGGCATTTTTTCTTTTAAATGCCTCTGACGATCAGGCAACTCAGCTTGGATCGTCAGAGGCATTTACAAGAAAAAAAGCCTCTGCCGATCAGGCAACTCAGCTGGGATCATCAGAGGCTTTTAAAAACATTTTTTTCTACAACCTCTGAAAAGCTTTTGACGATCCCAGCTGAGCCGAGCGATCATCAGAGGCTTTTTTTTTTTTTTTTACTTTTAAAAGCATTTTTTTCAGCCGTAGAAAAAAATGCGTTTAAAAGTAAAAAAAAAAAGCCTCTGATGATTGTGCGGCTCAGCTGGGAATGGGGGGGGGGGGCAGAGATTTTTGCTACCGGTTCTCCGAACCACCTGCCTCCATCGCTACCGGATCGGGCAATCCGGTCCGAACCGGGAGCATTTCACTAACCCAGTTAAGACTTTAACCGTGGCTTCTCTCAGCCGCTAAGGTCAACTAATGTTCAGCTTGGTTTGTTTTCGAGGGAATTCCGCCAGTTTAATCCGTTTATGATTAAGTACGCGAGGTAACCCCCCCTCCCCCAAAATGGTTCAATTTAGCAGCAAAATTTATTAAAAGTGTACGGCAAAGCTGCTAAAATAGGTTACAAAATTGTTCCCTTTTTCTAAACATGACAGCTTTGGAATAGAATTAGAATTGGAATTAGAATTGAAAGAGAATTAGAATAGAATAGAAAATATGGAATGGAAGAGAAGAGAATGAGAGGGGAGAGGAGAGGAGAGAAGAGAAGAGGAGAGGAGAGGAGAGGAGAGGAGAGGAGAGGAGAGGAGAGGAGAGGAGAGAAAATATGGAATAGAATAGGCTAGGCTAGGCTAGGCTAGGCTAGGCTAGAACAGAATGGAATGGAATGGAATGGAAGAGAAGAGGGGAGAGGAGAGGAGAAGAGAGGAGAGAGGAGAGGAGAGGAGAGGAGAGGAGAGGAGAGAGGAGAGAAATATGGGATAGGATAGGATAGGATAGGATAGGATAGGATAGGATAGGATAGGATAGGATAGGATAGGATAGAATAGAATAGAAAATATGGAATGGAAGAGAAGAGAAGAGAAGAGAAGAGAAGAGAAGAGAAGAGAAGAGAAGAGAAGAGAAGAGAAGAGAAGAGAAGAGAAGAGAAGAGAAGAAGGAGAGAGGAGAGGAGAGGAGAGGAGAGGAGAGGAGAGGAGAGAAAATATGGGATAGGATAGGATAGGATAGGATAGGATAGGATAGGATAGGATAGGATAGGATAGGATAGAAAATATGGAATGGAAGAGAAGAGAAGAGAAGAGAAGAGAAGAGAAGAGAAGAGAAGAGAAGAGAAGAGAAGAAGGAGAGAGGAGAGGAGAGGAGAGGAGAGGAGAGGAGAGGAGAGGAGAGGAGAGAAAATATGGAATAGAATGGAATGGAATGGAATGGAATGGAATGGAATAGAATAGAATAGAATAGAATAGAATAGAATAGGAAGGGACCTTGGAGGTCTTCTAGTCCAACCCCCTCTCAGGCAGGAAACCCTATTCCATTTCAGACAAATGGTTGCCCAATCTCTTCTTAAAAAGGAGGAGGGGGGAGAGCAAGAGCAGGAGGAAGAGGAGGGGGGAGGAGGAGGAATAACAGAGTTGGAAGGGACCTCAGAGATCTTCTAGTCCAACCCCCTGCTCAGACCGGAAACTATACAATTTCGGACAAATGGTTGTCCAATCTCTTCTTTAATCTTGAACTATTTGCCACACCATCCCCAAAGTGGAATGTCCCTAAAGATTTCTGGAAAACGTAGTCCTCGAACTTACGACCGTAACGGAGCCCTTCTTGTTACAGCCCTAAATCACGACGGTTGTAAAACAGGACCGGCGTGATTTTACAACCTTTTTTTTTTTTTTGGCAGCAGTCGTTAAGCAAACGCTGCAGTCGTTAAGCGAACTGATGGTTTGCTGCAGGCCAGTTTTGCTAAAAACCAGAAGTAAATCCCTGGGGGTTTCTTTTGGGGGGGGGGGAGAATCATAAAACCGAATCGTGAAAAATGACCCCCCTCCCCCCCCCCCAGGATGCTGCAAACACTCTTAAATTTAGACCGGTTGCTGAGCCATCAGAAGTTCAGAACTAGGAAGGTCCGTCATAACTTTAAACAGTCACTCAGCAATCAGTCATAAGGCGAGAACTACCGTGTTCCCCCAAAAATAAGACCCGGGTTTGTTTTGTTTTTTTTGGCCGCCAAAAGAGGCATTAGGTCTTATTTTCAGGAGATGTCTTCCACTGTCTAACCTTGCCGCGGCTGCATCAACGGCCCTGCCTAGCAGGAGCCCATGTGGCGTCTGACATCCCACTTCTCCTGCGGCCATTTGTCGCCGCTCGTGCGTGGCACACCCAGCCTCCATTTCGGCGTCGGAGGCCTTCAGGAAAGGCCTCTGCAGGAAAGAAAGTAACTGACGGCTCCCCCGACGGCGAAGCCGAGATCGGGAGGGCGCCATGCGCGTCAATCCGGAG
Source organism: Pituophis catenifer annectens (assembly GCF_029215685.1). NCBI lineage: Eukaryota > Metazoa > Chordata > Lepidosauria > Squamata > Colubridae > Pituophis > Pituophis catenifer. The sequence goes on from NW_027256895.1 coordinate 4,384,942, forward strand.
CCAGTTTCTCAGCTGCAGAAGCCTTTCCTGAAGGCCTCTGACAATGAAACGGAGGCCAGGGGGTGACACTCACAAGATACGGCAAGCGGCCGCAGAAGTGGGCTGGCAGATGTCGGGGTGTGCGAGGCCTGGTTGCAACTGTCCAAAGGTAAGCGGGTATGGGGCACATGGGGCAGCTCCGCCTTGCATCCCTACCCTCGCTTGAGTTTTATCCGTGTGCCTCATCCCGCCTCGTGCAACCAGGTGCAACAGAGATCTTAACCAGGACTTATTTTGGGGGGGTAAGGCTTATATTAGGCGCACATGTAAAAATCACGCTAGGGCTTATTTTGGGATAGGTCTTATTTTTGGGGAAACACAGTCAACAAAACTGAAAATTCCATTTCAGCTGCCGTCTATGAAATATGCTCACACTCTTACCACAGCAGAAGGTTGGCTGAAACCTCACACTTGGGTTTCACGGCGTTAAGTGTGCAATTTCACAAAAAAGTCTCCGAGCCACGCAAAACAACCCTTTGTGAGCATCCTAGAAACACCCGCAAGACCTCAATAAGGTGTTTCGTGCTCAGAAATTCCTCGTTTCGAACCCGCCAAGCTGGGTGTCAGCAACCCACGGCTCCGGAGCCGCATGCGGCTCTTTCGTCCTCCTGCTGTGGCTCCCTTGTCAACTGAACCCAGCACTGGCTGGCTCCGCCCCTCATCCTCTCCTCCCAGTCACTCCTCGCCTGGCTTGAAACGGTGACGGCGACGGCAGGGGATGGCGACTCGCCCATTATTCCAGAGCGGGAATGACGCACCCCTGTACTTGCTGACTATATATAGTCAGACGCCACTGGCTCTTTTTTATGATTTTCCGAGATAGATAGATAGATAGGTAGATAGATGGAGAAAGAGAGAGAGAGAAAGATGAGAGAGTGAGAGATGAGAGAGAGACACAAAGAGAGAGAGATACCTGTTTCCCACAGAAAAGAAAACACCGGGAGCCACAAAACCTGGGTAGGCGTGGCTGGGTGGGAATTATTTTATTTTATTTTATTTTATTAAATTTCTATACCGCCCTTCTCCCGAAGGACTCAGGGCGGTGAAGAGCCACAAGATAAAACACATAAATACAAAAATTTAAGATAAATTAAAAACGAATTAAATAATTTGGCTGAATTTAAAATACCCCATAATTTAAAACAAATTAAAATTTACATTTAAAAAGGGGAGAAGATTTAGTCCAGGCCAGCTTGATGAAATAAAAAAGTCTTAAGCGCGCGACGGAAGGTGCGCAGATCCGGGATCCTCCGTATCTCCAGGGGGAGCTCGTTCCAGATCGTAGGTGCCCCCACAGAGAAGGCTCTCCCCCTAGGGGCCGCCAGTCGACATTGTTTGGCCGACGGCACCCGGAGGAGCCCCTCTCTATGGGAGCATACTGGCCGGTGGGAGGCTATTGGTGGTAGCAGGCGGTCCCTGAATGAGTGATGTTGCTACACCCGCCCAGGTTTTGTGGCTCCCGGTGTTTTCTTTTCTGTGGGAAACGAGTCCAAATGGCTCTTTGAGTATTTAAGGTTGCAGACCCCTGAGCCAAACCATTCTACCCTCAGACAGGGAACTCTGAACAAAATTGCGCACTACAGACACACAAATATCGGTGCTGATTCTCAGTCATCCGGGGCATGGTTGTCCCGACGGTGCATTTTTTCACGTGAAACGGCCCGAACCGGCTGAATACCATCACCGACACACAATACACCTATTTCCAGCTCATGATTTCAATCTTAAAACCCAAAGAAGCGGGAAGCTACAGAAAATCAGGAAGGCCTGGGAAAAAAAAAAAAATCTCCTGCTAAAACTGCCTGAAAAATGAGGGATTTATGGAAACATTTCTAGATGTCCACGTTTTGATACCCGATCTCTGCTTGCCACCATCTCTGCTTTTAAACCTTTCGGAATAGGAAAATAATGATTCTCGGGCAAAAAGGACCATTGTTAAATTTATTACCCTCATAACAAAGAGACATGATTCGTCAATCCATCGATTCATCACATTTAAAAGCGAAGTTTTATAATGAGCGTGCCAAGCCTGCTTGGAGAACGGCCTTGTCCAATCTGGAGCCCATTTGGCTAAGATTTTCAACATAATAGGAATATTTCATACTGGAAGAATACAATTGCCATCCAAAGATCATCCTTGACTTACAGCAAATTGTTTAGCGACCGTCCGAAGTTACAACAGGCAATGAAAAAAGTGATGTATGATCATTTTCTCACGTGAGCTTTCCAGCATTCTCTTTTGTCAATTTCATCAAAATTTAGACGTTTGGCAACTGACTTGTATCTATGACAGTCATGGAGTTTTTTCACTGACTGATTTTCCTACTACTTACTTGGGCCTGGGTCACAACAGGTGGGTTTCACATTATGTTACTACTGGTTCGCCCCGCGCGCACACGCTGACTTCTTGCACTTGCTTTCCACACATGTACTAGGCCTCAAAAATGTGCCTAAATAGGATGGCATAGAGCCGGGGCGGCCCACGATTTCCGTTACTGGTTCAGGCAAATCGGTCCGAACCGGCTGAATACCACCTCTGCTTATGACTGTTTTTCAACAGTTATGATCTTGGCAGCATCCCCCACGATCGATCGCGCGATCAAAATTCACAAGGTTGGCCTCCGATTCATACTATGCTTATGACCTTTGCCGTGTCTCAAGGTCACGCGATCCCCTTTTGCGACCTTCCAACCAGCAAAGTCGACGGGGACGCCAGATTCGCTTAACAACCGAAAGCAAGAAAAATCGTTAAAGCTCACCTAACCGACGTCTCGCTCGACAACATCAAGTTTGGGCTCATTTGCGGTTGTACGCAGAGGTGGTATTTAGCCGGTTCGGATCGGTTCGCCCGAACCGGTAGCGGCTCTATGCCATCCTATTTAGGCACGTTTTTGAGGCCAGGCAAATGCGCGGAAGGCACGCGCGCCAGCAAAGTTCATGCACGGAAGGCTGTGCGAAGGTAAGGACACGCACGCTCACATTTGCAAACTGGTAGGGAAGGCAAGTGAATACTATCCCTAGTCGTAACGTAAGATCTACCTGTATTTGCAGCCTATGTTTTAAGACAGGCAGGAAACAAAATCAACCGGCCGGCATTTAAATCTCCAAGGCTTGCTTAAAACTGAAACAAAACAATTATAAAAAAAAGCAAATTAAGAACTCAAGAAGGCCAAAAACGAAACTGCAAATGGCAGAAGAAATAGAAAGAAGCCGTTGGGGAAAAAAAAAAAGAAATAAAAAGCCAACAGCTAAAGAACACAAAAAGCCAATAATATCGTATTTCACTTGTTGATTTGAATTAGTTCTCCAATTTCTTAGCTGAGGGCTAATTTCGCCCTAGTCCCGAATCGTTCGCTCCAAATGATTGGTGTGTATGACATAAAACGATTATCCCTATCGAACCGTTTGTAATTAGTTAAGTATTTTTTTCCCCACCCCTCCTTCTAAAGCGGTAATCTTATCCTCGCCGAACTCGGTAGAAAATCCCTTTGAACTCCGGAAAAACAATGTAGGATTAGAAGATGGTTAAGGTGCCTAGAGTAATTACAGTTCCGTTATTACAGGCGCGCGCGCCTATATGAATGACCCAGAGGTGGGCTCCACATACTGTAGCAAACCGGTTTGCCCAGGACTGGAAATGTGAGTGTGTGCGCACGCTTGCTTCACTTAAATATCATCCCCGCATCTGTGCGGCGTCACAAATCACGGCAATTCGCTCGCTCGCGCACGCCGTCCGTACATGCATGCAACATAAAAAAAACACAGCAATATAGGACGGGATTGCATCCGCAGGTCGACGCTACCGGTTTGCCCAAACCGGCTGAATACCACTTCTGGAATGACCCTATGGATTTCAACTGAGTCTTAATTTCCAACGAAAAAGCCCATTTAAAAGGGAATTTAAAAAAAGCTTGCTCCAATCCAAATAAGGGAAAAAACACATTTTTTTTTTAAAAAAAGGCGAATATAATGACTCTCCAAATTCATAACATGGGGGGGGAAAGTTTCCGGCGCAAATTTTAAATATTCCCACGCACGCTGCCCCCCACTCCTTCTGCGTCTGTGGCCCTTTGTGCAAAGACATTTAATAGTAGCCCATCAGCTACGTCTCTGAACCCACCCACCGCCAAGCATCACTGGGCTTGTAGTCCACTGGTTGGTCCATGCAAAAGCTTCTCTGGCTCCTCCTGGGGAGAAGGAGGCACCCGATCCATGCCAGGGTATCTCCTGGTCTCAGCCCGCCAGCCGAGCACTGCCCCAACCCACTCAGGCCATTCCGATAGGCCTGCAAGACAGAAAGGTTGAATTCTCACCTCCATGATCCGTGAAGAAGAAGCTGGCAGATGCTTTGAGCTCCTTGACCGGATTCCGTAGGTATCGGTAGTTCCAGGCGGGAAAAAGGGAAAAGAGGGATAACGTCTGGAGAAGGGGAGGGAGGGAGGAAGGAAGGAAGGGAAAAGATAGGGAGGAAAAATGAAAGGAGGAGGCTAGGAAGGAAGGAAAAGATGGAGGGAATGAATGAATGAATGAATGAATGAGGGAGGGAAGGAAGGAAGGAAGGAAGGAAGGAGGGAGGAAAAAGATAGGGAGGAAAAATGAAAGGAGGCTTAGGAAGGAAAAGATGGACGGACGGAAGGAAGGAAGGAAAGAAAGAAGAATGTGTGAGGAAGGCAGAGAAGGAAGGAAGGAAGGGTGAAAAAGGCAGAGAAGGAAGAAAAATGGAGGGATGATAGTGAGGAAGGAAGGAAAAGGGAGGGCTGATAATAGGAAGGAAGGAAGGAAGGAAGGAAAGGAAGGAAGGAACGACGCCAAGCAATTTCTTTTTCCGTGCCCATAGGGATGCCAAGGTGGTGGCCGGCCAGCGGCGTTGGCAACAATGCCTCGCTTCCGTCCTCTTCTTTGCAGAGTGCTAACCTCAGGGATTCTACTCACGTGCCAGCCGGGGCGATGCCAGCCCCCACCAGCTTTGACTCGGTGCCAAGTTCAGGCGGGCACAGGGGTGCCAAGGAGAAGGACCGTGGGGGAGGGGGAAGACGGTGCAGGCAGAATAGATTAGGGATGCCAAGGCCCAATTCTCGGGGGCTCAGCCAAGCAGCTTTCGCCAAACCACAGCTCCGGCGATGCCCACCTTGTGTGCCTGTGCCCGGGGTTGCTTTCCCAGTGCGATCTACGCCTGCGTCTCGTTTCCCTCCCTGCCTTGTGCCATCCCTCAATCTGAGTCCCTGCGCTACTGCCGGGGCGCCTCCTCCGATGCCCGTCGGCGCTTTGAGCTCTCCACCGTTGCATGGACGCCCTCTTCCCCACCCTGCCCGCTTCTCGCCAGCTGCCGCTTGGTACCCAAGTCTCTTTGTAGAGGCCGGAGAAGGGGAGGGGGGCATGGTGCCAAGGCTCCCCAAATGTCCCGAAAGACCCTGCCAGCCTCCGCTCGGATGCCAATCTCTTGCCCTGGCCTTCTCTGCCTCCGTTTGCCTGGCGGGCACCGCCGTGCCAGCTGCTCTCTTTCCCTCCCCTCCGTGCCGGGTTCCATTCCACACCGCCCCCCCCCCACTCCCTCGGCTGCAATTTGTGAACCAACCTGGCATCTCTCTCTCGCACGCTCTTCCCCCACCCCACCCCCACCCGCCCAGTTGGCATCGGCGAGGGTGAGCAGAACGAATGCCGCAGAAAGGAGGGAGGGAGGGGAGGAGGGAGGGAGGGAGGGTGGCAGGGCGGGCGGCTGTTCCATGCCAGCTGTCATCACCCCTCCCCTGTGCAGAAGCTCTCCTGGTATCCGGCTGGCACACGCCACCTCCCCCCTGCCATCTTCCCCTCTTTCCTTCTATCACGGGCGTCCTCGCTCAAGCCATCGTTGGCTTCTCTGCCGGCGTTCGTTCTCTCTCTCTCTCTCTCTTCCTTCTTTCCCTGAGACCTCTGGGCAATATTCTCCTGCCTCCACTCCTCCTTTTCCCTCTTTCTCCATCACCCCATCCTTTCTCTCTCTCTCTCTCTCCCGCCGCCCCCTTTCCCCGGTGCCAACCTTCAAACCAGCACCCCATTCCCAAGTACCAGGTCTTGTCCAGGTGCCCTGCTCCTTATGCCCACCACGGGCAAGGGTTTTGTGTCTGTGTGCCTATGTGTGGGTGTGTACGCGCACGGCCACGTCTATCTCGGGGAAGCGACACCGTCCCCCCCCCCCAACCACGTACGAACACAACAGTGTGTCTTTCGGCTTTTCATCTCGCCCGCCCCACAGCCCGGAGAAAAAAAGTGGCACTCTGCCAGCCCATAAACAGCCATCTGTGCCCCAGTCTGCAGCCCCCCCTCTCCCTCCCTTCCCCCCCCCCAGCGCCACACTAATTGGCAGCTGAATTAATTAAGGCCGGGTTGCTAATTAACATTCCTACGGTGGCGTGTGCAAAGGGAAACTTACTGGCACGGCAGCAAAACCCGGGAAACGAAGCACGGACGGAGCTGAGTTGGCAAACAATGGCTTGATCGGCGCCAGCGCAGGGACTCCCAAAACTGGGAGAAATTAAAATAATAATAATAATAATTTTTTTTTAAAAAAAAAATCGATCCATGTAAGTCCTCGACTTACAACCGTTCGCTTAGTGACCGCTCCAAATTACGATGGCACTGGAACCCGTGACTTGAGACAGTTTTTCAGAGTGACGTGCTACACACACACACACACCCCCGCGGTCAAGCGATCAAAATTCAGACGGTTGGCGCAACCGGTTCGTACATACGACGGTCGCCGCGTGCCGGTGGGTGACGCGATCCCCTTTTTATGCGACCTTCCGACGAGCAAAAGGAAGTTGGGTTCACTTAACAACCGGGGGGGCCTCGTTTATCAACCGCAGGCAGTGGTGGTATTTAGCCGGTTTGGACCGGTTCGGGAGAACCGGTTGCAACGATCGAGGGTAGCCTGCCCACAAACCCTGGCACTATGCCATCCTATTTAGCCACGTTTTCAAGGCTGAGCACATGCATGGAAGGTGCGAGCAAAGCACATCTGTGTAAGGCTGGGCACGCGCGTGTGCGTGTGAAGCACATGTGTGCGCGCGCGGTGAACCAGTGGTAAAAATATGTAAAACCCAGCTCTGATTGCAGGGATTCACTGAACAACCGTGGCAAGAAAAACGGTAAAACGGGACGAAATCCCTCGCTGAACGAGTGTCTCGCTTAACAATAGAAATTTCGGCCTCAGTTGTGGTCGTAAATTGAGGACTACCTGTGTTGCAGTAAAGTTACAAATTAAGCGCACAATTCTTGCTGAAGGTTGAAGCCGAACACAGACTATTGGAGACTCAATGCAGAGAGTCCTTGACTTACGACCGTTGCTGAGCGAGACAGTTGTTAAGTGAGTTTGGCCCCTTTCTGATCACCGTTGTTAAGTGAATAACCCTGTGGTTAAGCGAATCTGACTTTGCTTTTCAGAAGGTCACAAAAGGGGGGAGCCATGGAAATTTCAACCGTCATAAATAAGAGTCACTTGCCAAACATCCAAGTTTTGATCACATGACCACGGGGGAAATGCCACAATGGTCGTTAAGTGTGGAAAACGGTCATAAGTCCCTTTTTTTGACCAGCAAAGCCAAGGAAGGAAGCCAGATCGATTTAACCACCATGTTGCTAACTTTACAACTTCACCACTGTGGCGAGAAAGGTCGTAACAGGGGGTCAAAACTCACTTAACAACCATCTCATTTAGCAATGGAGATTTTTGCGCTCGGTTGCGGTCATAAGTCGAGGACTGCCTGTAATTGATCTCCATTTTAGTCTTAGCCATCTTGAGGGCAGGTGATGGGAACTGTAGTCCATCCTCCTGGGAAATTTGGGGAAAACTGTTCCGTCTCCCTGAACTGGGCTGATCACCACCACTCAGAATGGATCAAATGGACAATGAACCAGGGCGGTCACTAAGAGAGACAATCTGGAAGCTTATAACAAGTTTCGTCTATTCTCTTTTGCAGCAGGAACACCCGAATTTAATTTTTTAATTCAACTGAATCTTTAATTCAAACGGGGCCGCCGTGTCCCTTTTCCACCCTGAGGCAGGTAGTCCTCGACTTACGACCACAAATTGAGCCCAGCATTTCCGTTGCTATGGGAGACGGTCGTTAAGCGAGTTTTGCCCCATTTCACTTGCACGCTTGTTGGAGTGAGATCACCGCGGTGGTTAAACCAGCAACACGGTCGTTAAACGAAGCCGACTTCCCCCCCCGCGGCTTTCTTTGCTCGTCAGGTGGTCACAAAAGGAGATCATGTGACACCCCCCCAGGGACTCTACGACCGTCATTAATATGAGTCAGTTGCCAAGCATTCGAATTTGAATCACGCGACCATGGGGATGGCGCAACGGTCGTAAGTATGAGAAATGGTCGTCTGTCACTTTTTTCCCTGCGCTGTGGTAACTTTGAAAACGGTCGCTCAATGAAGTGCTGTAAACGGAAGGCTACCTGTACTACAATACCCATTGGTCTCACCAGTTTAGCTTGATTGGAACTGGAGTTTCCACCCGGAGAAGGTCGCGTCGAGGGAAGCGGTATCAAATATTCGGGACACCTTTGCTGAAAATGAATTATTATAATTGAAAGAAAGGCCCGTTAAACAGTCGGGCGAATCGGAGATCGGGCCAAACATGGCATGGGAACACTGCCAATAAATATCCATTTATTAGATATTTATCTTGCCTTTATTGCTTTCTAAGTAAATCGGGGCAACAAATGGACATAATACTCCTTCTCCCTCTTTTTCCACCACAACAACCTTGTTAGGTGGGCTGGGCTGAGAGAGAGACTGGTCCAAAGTCACCCAGCTGGCTTTCAGGCCTAAGGCGGGACTAGAACTCACTGTCTCCTGGTGATTGGCCCAAAGTCACCCAGTCGGCTTTCGTGCTTAAGGCGGGACTAGAACTCACCGTCTCCTGGTGATTGGCCCAAAGTCATCCAGTCGGCTTTCGTGCTTAAGGCGGGACTAGAACTCACCGTCTCCTGGTGATTGGCCCAAAGTCATCCAGTCGGCTTTCAGACCTAAAGTGTGACTAGAATTCACCCTCTCCTGATGATTGGCCCAAAGTCACCCAGTCGGCTTTCGTGCTTAAGGCGGGACTAGAACTCACCGTCTCCTGGTGATTGGTCCAAAGTCACCCAGCCGATTTCATGCCTAAGGCGGGAGTAGAACTCAGTTTCCTGGTGATTGGCCGAAAGTCACCTAGCCAGTTTTCATGCCTAAAGTGGGACTAGAACTCACTGTCTCCTGGTGATTGGCCCAGTCACCCAGTCGGCTTTCATGCTTAAGGTGGAATTAGAACTCACTGTCTCCTGGTGATTGGCCCAAAGTCACCCAGCCGGCCTTCATGCTTAAGGCGGGACTAGAACTCACCGTCTCCTGGTGATTGGCCCAAAGTCACCCAGCCGATTTCATGCCTAAGGCGGGATTAGAACTCAGCATCTCCTGGTGATTGGCCCAAAGTCACCCAGCCGGCCTTCAGGCCTAAAGTATGACTAGAAGTCACCCTCTCCTGGTGATTGGCCCAAAGTCACCCAGTCAGCTTTCATGCTTAAAATGGGACTAGAACTCACCGGCTCCTGGTGATTGGACCAAAGACACCCAGCTGGCCTTCATGCTTAAGGCGGGACTAGAACTCACCGTCTCATGGTGATTGGCCCAAAGTCACCCAGTCGGCTTTCATGCTTAAGGCAGGACTAGAACTCACTGTCTCCTGGTGATTGGCCCAAAGTCATCCAGCCGATTTCATGCTTAAGGCAGGACTAGAACTCACTGTCTCCTGGTGATTGGCCCAAAGTCACCCAATGGCTTTCATGTATTATGTAGGAAGTATCATTATTATTATACCACAAAGGCGGTACTGTATTTACAATTCATTCAATGCAGTCTCCACATTGTTTCTCGCCGAGCGGATTTAACCGCTGCATCTTATACTCAACAAACCATGGTTTTAAACTGCAATGGTTGAAACTCTGATGCGGGGTGTGTGTATTTATACACACCACATCAGAGCTTCGACCATTGCAACCTGGTTTGGTTACAACCATGGTTTGTTGAATATATATATATTGTCCACTAAATATTAGGTTAAAAACTAACCAGCACTTTCCCACCGTGGAGTCAATTCCTCCAAGCGTCCTGGGACTCTCATGCCCATGTGTCCCAGCTCACCTGGCCCAAAGACTGTGGATACTGGGAACTGGAGTCCACTAACCCAGGGAGAGCCACTTTTCGACCTTGGCAGAGCAAACCAGGGTTACAGATAACTTCTTAAGCCACGAATCATGGTTGATCTTACAAATGGCATTTCCCAGGACGGCCTGCCTCGAAGGAGTTCCCCCCACAGGAAAAAATATATATAAACAATAAGGGAATTCTGGGAAAATTTGGGGGCTGGCTATCCGATTCCCAAGGCAGGCTATCCTATAAACCTCAACTTTAAGCAAGCGCATAAAAGCAACGTTTCTGAACCGTGGCCTCTTGAAAGCGGTCTGTGGACTTCAACTCCCAGAATTCCCCAGCCCGCACAGGAGAATTCTGGGAGCTGAAGTCCAGACCTCTTCAAGCAGCCAAGCACAGCCATAAAAAAAATAAAATAAAATAAATCCAGAAAATAATTACTTTTTGGCACGTCAGCCATTCACCCTAGCAATATTTAGGCATAGCCGACGGGTATTTCTTTCGGAAAGGAAAAAAAAAAACCCTGAATTTTCACCCCATTCGCCGTCCAAGCGACCCCCTCCCCAATTTCTCCAGCCCCCCCCCTTTGCTCTCATTCTGCCGAATCCCCGTATAGAAAAAAGGGGAACAGTGAAACGAACGCCGACAAAATGGGGGCAGGCGGAAAGAGGGAGAGGAGGAATAAAGGAAGGAGAGGGGGAAAAAAAAAAGGAGTGTGGGGGGGGGAAAGGCTGGGTGAGGGGCTGCAACGAGGGAAAACACAACTGCAGTGCCGAACGGAGGCACCAAATTAATTTGAGGACGGGAGTGGGAGGCTGCGTGGCCGGAATAAAAATGAGGAGGGGGGAGAGGGGAGGAAACGGGGTGGAGGGAGCCCCCTGCAGGCCGAGATAGATCCATGCACAAAGGACACCCCCACCCCCAAATACAAGATGGAGTTGGGTGGGTGGGCATGCACCCTCCGTTCCTAAGACCCCCCCCTCCCCTTTCCTGAAGGACACCACTGTCCTTCAGACACACACACACACACACACCCCGGGGACCCCCATCGAATTAGGATCCATCTCCTGACATCTGGGCTCCGACACCACCGAGCCCATCATCCACACCCTTGTTTCTCCTTTATAGAGGTGAGCCAGCTAGACTCAAAATGGTTTTCTCTTGATTTTGCTGCCAATTACAACATCTTACAATGCTGATCGACCAGGAGCCGAGTTCAGATCCAGCCTCCAGCAACGGGCAGGCCGAGCGACTGGCGTTAATTTTTAGCCCATTTTTTTTTTTCATACACACCGCAAGGCGGCAAATATACCTCACATTCTTTCCCCCCCTCCTTCTCTTTTCCCCACAACAACCACCCTGTGAGGCTGAGAGAGAGGAGGAGGGATTGGCTCGAAATCACCCAGCTGGCTTTCATGCTTAAGGCAGGACTAGAACTCACCGTCTCCTGGTCATTAGCCCAGTCAACCGACTGGCTTTCATGCCTAAGGAGACTAAGGACTTCTAGTTCCGCTTTAGGCATGAAAGCCGGCTGGGTGACTTTGGGCCAAACACCAGGAGACAGTGAGTTCTAGTTCTGCTTTGGGCATGAAGGCCAGCTGGATGACTTTGGGCCAATCACCAGGAGATGGTGAGTTCTAGTCCCACCTTAGGCCTGAAAGCTGTCTGGGTGACTTTTGGACAATCACTGGGAGACGGTGAGTTCTAATCCCGCCTTAGGCCTGAAACCGAATCACCAGGAGACAGTGAGTTCTAGTCCCACTCTAAGCACGAAAGCCGACTGGGTGACTTTGGGCCAATCACCAGGAGAGGGTGAGTTCTAGTTCCGCTTTAGGCCTGAAAGCTGGCTGGCTGATTCTGGCCACTCACTGGGAGACTGGGAATTCTAGTCCCACTTTATGCATGAAAGCCAGCTGGGTGACTTTGGGCCAAACACCAGGAGATGGTGAGTTCTAGTCCCACCTTAGGCCTGAAAGCTGTCTGGGTGACTTTTGGACAATCACTGGGAGACGGTGAGTTCTAATCCCGCCTTAGGCCTGAAACCGAATCACCAGGAGACAGTGAGTTCTAGTCCCACTCTAAGCACGAAAGCCGACTGGGTGACTTTGGGCCAATCACCAGGAGAGGGTGAGTTCTAGTTCCGCTTTAGGCCTGAAAGCTGGCTGGCTGATTCTGGCCACTCACTGGGAGACTGGGAATTCTAGTCCCACTTTATGCATGAAAGCCAGCTGGGTGACTTTGGGCCAATCACCAGGAGATGGTGAGTTCTAGTCCTACCTTAGGCCTGAAAGCTGTCTGGGTGACTTTTGGCCAATCACTGGGAGACAGTGAGTTCTAATCCCGCCTTAGGCCTGAAAACTGAATCACGAGGATACAGTGAGTTCTAGTCCCATCTTAAGCACAAAAGCCGACTGGGTGACTTTGGGCCAATCACCAGGAGAGGGTGAGTTCTAGTCCGACCTTAGGCCTGAAAGCCGGCTGGCTGATTCTGGGCCACTCACCGGGAGACTGGGAATTCTAGTCCCACCTTATGCATGAAAGCCAGCTGGGTGACTTTCGGCCAATCACTGGGAGAAGGTGAGTTCTAGTTCCACTTTAGGCCTGAAAGCCGGCCGGCTGATTCTGGGTCACTCACCGGGAGACTGGGAATTCTAGGCACAATTCTCAGACCCAAAAGCTGGCAGGATGTCTTCGGGCCATTCCCCCCCTCTTTCAGCTAAACCCACCTCACAAGGTGGTTGTTGTGGAGAAAATAAGAGGAAAGGTGTTGGAAAAGACACGGGACGCAAATAAATAAATAAAATACATACATACATACATACATAATTTTTTGAGACACCCTAATTGGGGCATTTTTCCACCCCATCTCAAGTCCCTGCAATCCGCTACAATTTCTCCATTTCTATTTTCTTCTCTTTCCCACCCACCCCCTTACTTTTCAGCGCTGATCCCTCCCGTCGGTTCCTTGAGCGTGTCGGGCCATCGATTCCCTCCTCGTGTTTTATCGGATTCCACTTAGTCCGATCAGAGTTTAAACCAGGCGAGGATTCCCTTCCCCACTCCGCCGTCTTCCCCCTCCTCTCCCCAGCCCGAGTTGGATCAATGCCATTGATTTTTGCCAGTCACTTTAACGCAGGCGAGGAATTTGAGGGGGGGGGTGGTGAGAGACACACAGAGAGAGAGAACGAGAGAAAAGTGGGGATTCCCGTATTAAGGACTTCGATCGCTAAAAAAAAAAAAAAAAAAAGAGAGAGAGAAAAACAAGAAGCCGAAGTCACACGTCATGCGTTTCCCCCGCGGACGTGCCAGTACTCGAGTTACGACCGTCAGGGAGGCTGCCCCCATCACGGCCATCAGTCGGGACGATGTTAAAGCAGGTCGGTTAGGTGGCCGATCTGTTTTAACAACCTAATTTGGGCGGGGGGGCGGTCATTAAGCGAATGCCAGCATCGTTAAGCAGAACGAGTGTTTGCTGAAATCGGAAGCCGACGTCGGCTTTTTTCAGCAAAACGGTCGTCACCGTAGGATGCGGTAAAACAGTCATAAATGTAGCCGGGAGGGCTGAGTGCCCAAGTTGGGTCACGGGACGACGAGTGGGGGTGGCTGCGGGGAGTGAAGAGGGGGATAGCATTTGAACGTCACATCCAGGTTGCGATTACGGGTAGACCTCGCTTTACGACAATTGAGCCCATGCTTTCTGTCACTAAGCGAGACATTTGCCGAGTGAGTTTTGGCCCCGCTTTCTTGCCACCGCCGATGAGTGAATCGCTGCAGTTGTTAAAAGCGAGGAACACGGTTGTTAAGCAAATCTGGATCCCCCCCCCCAGGGACTCTGCTCGTCAGATCGCAAAACGGGATCACCAGATTTAAATTGGTGGCTGGCTGGCCCAACCCTTCCCCTTCCAGGAGTCCCCACACACCCCATTTTGGCTCCCAAGTAAGTGCGGGGAGGCCTACTAGGCCCAAAACGAGGCGCAGGAGGGTGCGTCACCCTCCCCTCGCGGCCTGTTTTTGCTCCCAGACGGTGGAGGCCGAATGCTGCCTGTCAGTCACACACTCTGGACACGCCCACCCAGCCGGTCATTAGGGCAGAAAACTGGTTGTTAAATTATTTGAATCCCACCACTGCGGATCTCGTGACCCCGGGACGTTGCAACTGTCGTAAACATGAATCAGTTGCCAAGCATTTAAATTTGGATCACCTGGCCACCGGGACGCCGCAACGGTCGTTAAGTGTGAAAAATGATCCTAAGTCCCTTTTTTTTCCAGTGCCGTTGTAAACCTTGAATGCCTCTCACAGAGAGGGCCTCCTCAGGGTGCCGTCGGCCAAACAATGTCGACTGGCGACCCCCAGGGGGAAAGCCTTCTCTGTGGGGGTTCCTGCCCTATGGAATGAATTGCCCCCGGACATACGAAGGATCCCTGACCTCCGCGCCTTCCGTCGTGCTCTGAAGACCCTATTATTTCAGGAAGCCGGTCTGACGGGATAAATGATTTTAAAGTGGGTTTTAAAATGGTTTAATATGGTTTTAATTGGAAGTTTTAATTTTGGCCAAAGATTGAATTGTTTTAATATGTTTTTTAAATTTTGTCTTGTATGTTGTTTTATCATGGCTCTTCACCGCCCTGAGTCCTTCAGGAGAAGGGCGGTATACAAATATAATAAAAACTAATAAAAACTAAAAAGTACTAAATGAAGTATTGTAACTCGAGGCCTACCTGTCACCCGGAAGGTAGATTCGTCGGAAATTTCAACAGCCGCAAAGCAAGCGGTCCTAAGGAGAGGACTGCTTTCGGAATGCGAGGTGTGTTTGGGGATGAACTGCGGAAACAGCAGAGACAAATTGAGAACTGGCCGCGATCGCCCGTCGTGAACCTGGTTAACTAGGCTAAACTTTTGAATTATTCTTTTGGGGAAAAAAAAAAGGTTGCTTTTCTTCACCATGCGGGAGATTAGAATTCAGAGCAAGCCCCAAAATGTGTGTTTCTTCGCCTCGCAACTGACTGTATCAGCGATGGCGAACGAGCGGCGAAAATGGTCGCGTGGAAACGTCGCTCGCTCGTTCGCTCGTCAGGATCGTGATCCGGAAAAGCCGAAGTCCCAGGTTCTAGCATGCACGTGCGCCCAACGATCAACTGGCCGGGGCGCATGCGCAGGCCGGTTTTTGGCACTGCCATGTGCGCGAAGGGATCGTGGTCTGGAAAAGCCGAACTTCCGGGTTCTAGCGTGCATGCGCGCCTGACGATCAGCTGGCTGGCGCACATGCACATACCCGTTTTCGGCACTGCCGCGCGTGTGAAGGAGCCGATTGTCACGCGGGCATGCAGGCCAGAAACCCAGAAGACAAACAGGCAAGGCTGCGCGTGCCGGCCGACATGGCTTCGTGTGCCACTTTCGGCACACGTGCTGTAGGCTCGCCATCACGGGACTCTATCATGGCTTTTCTCCCCGGAAAGCATAAACCACGAGAGAGATTATACCGGAAAAGAAGGCCTTTCAGCTTTATTATTAAGTACTAAAGATCCCATACAGGCTAAACGGAGGGGTGTCATTCCGAGTTATTGGGGATCTGGAGACCTCAAATCCTGAGCAGTGAGCTTTATCGTCTCTTGCGGAAACCTGGAGGACGAGGGAGGGAAAAGAGGGGAGAGAAAGAAAGAAAGAAAGAAAGAGAGAGAGAGAGAGAGAGAGAAAGAGAATGAATTTAGTACGGGAAAAAAATTCTAGCTTTAGATAGGAAGAGGCTGGGTTTCTATCAAGAGGCTAGACCTCAGTGAGGAACAGAGATTCACAAGGAGCAAAGGAACGGCAGGTGATCCTCGCCTTCCAACCAGAATCCCCCATCGCTAAGTAAGGTGGCTGTTAAGTGAGTCACGACCGATTTTACCACCTTCCCCCCCACCCACAGATTTGTGAAGTGAGCCACTGCAGTCGTTAACCGAACCAAGCGGTCATTAAGCAAATCCACCGTTCCTCACGGACTATACCGGTCGGAAGCCGGCTGGGAAGATCGCAAACGGCGATCGCGTGATCCCAAGGGCGCTTCGATCGTCGTTAATTGCAAACGACCAATTTAGAGAAAACCAAATGCTTGGCAAAATATATTCGATTTTGAGACATCCTCGCTTTGCACCGATTCTAGATTTTTAATCTTTTCACCCGGGAAGAATTCCAATTCGAGATTCCCTTCGCTTCCTAAACCAGCGGGAGAGACAGGCGGGAATTTGGGGTGCAGGAAGAAAGTTTGCTAAACTTCCTAATTTTCCGATTTAAAAGCGGTGGGGGGGGGAGGAAAAAAAGAGATCACTTCCTTCTCATCCACGCTTACCCTTTTTCTTGCCTCGTTTCGTATTTATATTCTTCCTCCTCTTTTTGGGTGGATTGAAATCCTGTCAGGAGGAAGTGGCAGAAGAAAAAAAGAGATCAGAGGAAAGAGAAAAATCAACAGGAAGAGGGGAATCTAAGGACAGAGAAGGGAATTCCCACGTGTTATTCAGGAGATTAACTGGTAGTGCTCAAATTATCGACCGCAACGGAGGCTGGGATTTTGATCGTAAATCATTGCCATCGTTCAGTGACCTGATTCAATTTCACCCCCACAATTCTCTAGCCATCATGGAGGTTAGCAACCGCGGCAAGTTTTGAGATAAATGGGACTTCAACTCCCAGAATTCCCTAATGCTAATGAATTCCTTTTGATATGTACGCCCATTGTGGACTGCATACTCTCTTCTAATCCCTTTCTCTGCAATCTCTCCGTTCTACGAGACAAGCATGGTAGTAGGAAGGTTTACGGGCCTAGATCAGCTATTCCAAGGACCAGACTACAAAGTGGGAGATCCTGAGTTCTAGTCCCATCTTAAGCTTGAAAGCAAGCTAAGTGACTTTGAACCAGTAACCAGGAGACAGTGAGTTCTAGTTCCGCCTTAAGAATGAAAGCCAGCTGGGTGACTTTGGCCCAATCACCGGGAGACGGTGAGTTCTAGTCCCGCCTTAGGCATGAAAGCCAGCTGGGTGACTTTGGCCCAATCACCAGGAGACGGTGAGTTCTAGTCCCGCCTTAAGCATGAAAGCCAGCTGGGTGACTTTGGCCCAATCACCAGGAGATGTTGAGTTCTAGTCCCGCCTTAAGCATGCAAGCCAGCTGAGTGACTTTGGCCCAATCACCAGGAGACAGTGAGTTCTAGTCCCGCCTTAAGAATGAAAGCCAGCTGGATGACTTTGGTCCAATCACCAGGAGATGTTGAGTACTAGTCCCGCCTTAAGCATGCAAGCCAGCTGGGTGACTTTGGCCCAATCACCAGGAGACCGTGAGTTCTAGTCCCATTTTAGGCATGACAGCCTATCTGGATGACTTTGGGCCAGACCCTCCCTCTCAGTCCAACCCACCTCGCAGTGTTGTTGTTGGGGGGGGAGGGGAAGAGAAGGAAAAAGGTGTGTTGGATATTTTCCCCACCTTGAGCTACTTGTAAAATAATTCAAAATAAATTAAATGTCTCCAATAACTAAGAAGACACAAGACCGCCCACGAGTTTCCGGTGCTCAGTATTCATGCATCCCAATAATGTTCACGAAAAAGCCCCCCCATTTCCAACATGGCTCACTTACGTCGAGCTACCTTTCCCACTTCCTGCCCCCGTCCCCCGTCACAAGGGGGGGGGGGACGCCTTTCAGACCCTCACCAAACCCTTTCCCGTCTCAACGATCAGAGGCAGACCCAATAAACTCACTTCTCCCATGGACGGCGTGGCCCCTGTGAGGGCGCTGATGTCCCCGAAGTGGGTGAGGGAGCTGAGCTGGGAGCTGACGAGTCCTCCTCGTCTACGACGGGCTTTCTCCTTCCGGGTGACGTTGAGACGGACCATCATGCTCTCCTCGTAGTTGGTCCTGCGACAAGACAAGAAGACGGGGACATGTTTGGACAGCTGAGGTGAACGAATGGGGTTCCAAGGTAGACTGCGTCTGCCTCTGGAGGCTCCACCCAGTACAACCGAGACTCCTGCTTCAAAATCCACGATGTTCTTTCCACTAGGCCCGTCCACGGTGCTCTCTCCTATCGGAGCTTGGGCCCCCCACACAACCCATAAAGCTTCTGTCAGCACTTCAACCCGCATTTACTCTAGTGCTGACATAAGGAGGAGAAGAGGGGGCAGCTGGCAAGAGGACGCTTGACTTTTCACCTACTTATTTTCCCTGAAGATAATATCCCCTAGGAGATGAGATGGGAGGGGGGACATTCCTGGGAGCTGAAGTAGTAGATATAGGGAGAGTGATTTGGAAGATGGCCAATGAGACGCAGAGAATTGGGGAACAGAAAGGGAAGGTTTGGGGTCAGGAAGTCAGTGTTGGCTACGACATAATCGGGGACAGATTGTCGTGCTTAATAAATGAAAGATTTCATCAAAGACTATTTGTTTGGAAATGCAATTTACTTTATTTGAGACGACATCGAAACCTGACAGCTTCTACTTTTCCAATTTTGGCAGAAAAGTCGGGATTTCCCCATTCGTCCTTCTTAAGCCCAAATATATTTCGGAAAATTTGAACCCTGGGTGTTTCGCCTGGAGATGAGCACCGTAGACATGGTTGGGTTTCATTTTATGTTACTACTGCTTTGCCGTGTGCGCGTGCGCCTGGTTTGCCCGTGATTACCACTACCGGTTCTGTCGAACCGGTCTGAACCGGATGAATGCCACCTCCGAGTAGAATATTTTAAGCTAAAGGAAGTTTAGCCAAGCATTACACTCAACCCTCCCGGAAGCTAGTGAGGTCTACTGGTTAAGGCACCCGGCTAGAAAGCAGATGTGAGTTCTAGTCCTGCTTTACGCATGAAAGCTGACTGGGTGACTTTGGGCCAATCACCAGGAGCCGGTGAGTTCTAGTCCTGCCTTAGGCACGAAAGCGGACTGGATGACTTTGAGCCAATCACCAAGAGACAGTGAGTTCTAGTCCTGCCTTAGGCACTAAAGCCGCTGGGTGACTATGGGACAATTCCTGGGAGATAGTGAGTTCTAGTCCCACCTTAGGGATGGAAAGCCATTGGGTGTCTTTGGGCCAATCATCCGAAGACATTTGAGTTCTAGTCCCGCCTTAGGCATGAAAACAGGCTGAGTGACATTGGGCCAATAACCAGGAGACTGTGAGTTCTAGTCCCGTTTCCGGCATGAAAACTGACTTGAGTCAATCCCGCTATGTCCAGCCCACCTCACAGGGTTGTTGTTGTTGTTGTTGTGGGGAAGCTAGGAGGACGAAGGAATATTTTGTGCGTTCATCACCCTGAATTATTCATCACCCTAAATAAATAAATAAAATCCACCTCCCCCGCTCCTTCTGAGCAAACAGGCTGATGCCCTCACCCTCCTCGCGCCCGGTCTGACCCTTCCCTCCTTCCTCACTAACCGATGCTCATCCTCCCGGTTCTGTCGGGCTGTGTGAGCGTGATGCCCTTCCCGGATCTCTTCTGGAGCGTCGGAATACTGTTCCTTTAGCTCGCGGATGATGGAGCTGCTAAGCGCCCGCTTTTTGGCTTGTTCCACCATCTTCTTCTCTCTCTCCATCTCGGTTTCATCTGCGAGAGACGAGAGTGACGTTCGTGATGGATAAAGCAACTCGGTTTGTTCTTTCTTACGTCACGACTCCAGAGTCCCTCCCTTTGCACAACCAGGTTTCGTTCTTACTGTAATGCACGGGGACCAGGCGAGGTGGGACGTATTTCCGGATGCCTCCTTTGGAAGTCTGTTTCCCAGGAGTCTTGGAGGCACCACCACCATCTTCTTCCTCTTCTCCGTCTTCCGAGTCACTGAGCTGGGAATGGGACGAGAGAATGGCAAGAATTTCGTTCAATTGAAGAGTAGATCAATATTTGTCATGTCTCAACAGCAGTAAGAATGGCATTTGCCCAACTGTGGAAAGATGCAGATACGCCCCCTGACCATCTGATAATAAATAAGATTCTTCGATGTGCTGAGATGGACAGGTTAACATATATATTAAAAGATAAGAAAGACTCAATATATAATAAAAGTTGGGACAGATGCTTTGTCTGGCTTAAAAAAAGGTTAAACCTAGGAGATAGGTGATAAGATCGTCTTATTAGATTAAATAGATACTTAATAGGCTATATAATTCTTTATAATTTTGAAAAAAACAGGCCAATTGTTTTGTAGATAATTAAAAGAACTTGATTGTCTTGAAATGTTTGGTTAGGATGATATTAGTTAATATTAATTGGAGAGTGAGTTTAACTCTCGGTTAGTCATGTTTGTTGTTTCGTTTTAGTCTTGTGTTTATGTGTTCCTACATTTCATTTCTTATATTGTTTTCCAATCATTATTATGTGTTAATTTTACCGTAAATATTTAATAAAGATATTTTTTAAAAAAAGAAAAAAAAGAGTAGATCAATGTTTCTTAATCTGGGCAATTTTAAGAGGTGGGGACTGCAACTCTCAAAATTCTACCGTGTTTCTCCGAAAATAAGACAGAGTCTTATTTTCTTTTTTTTTTTTTTTTTTTTTTTTTTAAATTTGATTTATATGCCGCCCTTCTCCGGAGACTCAGGGCGGCTTACAGTGCGTTAAGCAATAGACTTGAAGACTTTTAGACTTGAAAATAAGCACTTGGGCTTATTTTCGAGGTGGTTTTCCTTTTTTTTTGAGTGAAGCAGGCCAGACTCCAGAGGTGTTATTCAGCCGGTTCGAATCCCACCGCTGCCAGACCCGGTGAGCTGGACACGTCGTGGACGCACTATTGCCTCCATTCCGAACCTTCAGCGTTCAAAATGGAGGCTTTTTGGCGAACGGAAGGAAAATGGTTCCTGCCTGCCATCCTTCCCTCAGGCTGTGCTGAGCTTGAGGAATGGATAACAGGCAGAGAAATTCCCCTCACCATTTTCCTCCCGCGAGACAAAAATCCTCCCACGAGCCTCCCAAAAAGAGGGAGAAAGCAAAGCAGCTGTCCGCAGAGCTGCCGGCTTCGGGGAAGCCGTCCAACAAGCAGAAGCGCTGCGCCCAGAAAGAAAAGGACAAAAGCAGCCAGTTACCCCCCCACCGCCGCTGCCACTCATGCTGGTCACACCATACCCCCGGGCTTATTTTCGGGGTGGGGATAATATTAGACCCACCCCCTAAAAATTAGGGCTGGGCTTATTATTGGGGTGGGTCGTGTTTTCGGAGAAACAGGGTATCTATCAGCATTTGTAGATGTACTTTGAGCCAATCACCAGGAGACAGTGAGTTCTAGTCCCGCCTTAGGCGTGAAAGTCAGCTGGGTGACTTTGAGCCAATCACCAGGAGACGGTGAGTTCTAGTCCCGCCTTATACACGAAAGTCGGCTGGGTGACTTTGGCCCAATCACCAGGAGACGGTGAGTTCTAGTCCCGCCTTAGGCATGAAAGCCGGCTGGGTGACTTTGGGCCAATCACCAGGAGACGGTGAGTTCTAGTCCCGCCTTATACATGAAAGCCGTCTGGGTGCCTTTGGGCCAATCACCAGGAGACTGTGAGTTCTAATCCCGCCTTAGGCCTGATAGCCGGCTGGGTGACTTTGGCCCAATCACCAAGAGACGGTGAGTTCTAGTCCCACCTTAGACATGCCCCAGGTAAGGCTGTTCCGGAAATCCTCGACTTATGACCGCAATTAAGCCCCATAATTTGTTTTAAGGGAGGCATTTGTTAACAAGAGTTTTGCCCCATTTTTACGACCTTTCTTGCCACAGTTTGTTAAGTGAATCCCCGCAGTTGTTAAGCAAGTAACCTGGTTGTTAAGTGAATCTGCTTCCCCCCATTGACTTTGCTGGTCAGAAGGTCAGAAACTGTGATCCCACGACCCCGGGATCCTGCGACCGTCATAAATAAAGAGCCGGTTGTCAAAGCGTTTTCAATTTCGATCACGTAACTGTCAGGATGCTGCAACGGTCGTTAAGTGTGAAAAACGGTCCTAGGTCGCCTTTTTTCCGCGCCCTTGTCACTTCGAACGGTCACTAAACGAACCGTTGTACGTCGAGGACCTACTTGTATTCAACTCAACAATTTTATTTATTTTTTTCTTTTCCTACCTTGCTGACCAAGTTATCCGGATTCGGTTTGTATTTCAAGGGATCGTCGTCAGCTGAAAAGATGAGAGCAGAAACCACGGAAAACCGGTTAAGAAGGACTCTTCTGAAGGGTCCATTTTGCACCATTTTTTCCACCCCCATCCCTCCAAATCCCTCAGGACTTACCCAGGCCCCCAGTAACAACCGCCTTCACCAGTTTGTCTACCTGGTATTTCAATTTCTGCTCAATCGGACGCATCTTCTCCAGCACCTGTGCACCCACCCCCCAAAAAAGCAGCGTATTGAAAAATATAAACCAGCTTTCTTTAATTACGGTCATACGTGTCACCGAGTCCCATGGGGCTTTGTCAAAGGTATGAACACTTATCACGAAAAGGACATTTTTCTACCCCCCCCAAATTTTATTTTTATTTCAATACATCAGTGTTTCTCAACCTGTGGCAGTTTTTAAGGTGGGTGGACTTCAACTCCCAGAATTCCACCGCCAGCAGTCAGCTGAGGAATCCTGGGAGTTGAAGTCCACCATCTTAACATTCGTAAGGTTGCTAACAGCCATGCTGGCTGTGGAATTCTGGGAGATGAGGTCCACCCGTCTTCAATTTACTAAGGTTCCTAACAGCCATATTGGCTGGGGAATTCTGGGAGTTGAAGTCTAACCATCTTAAAGTTAATAAGGTTGCTAACTCCTGTGCTTGTTGAGGAATTCTGGGAGATGAAGTCCACCCGTCTTCAATTTACTAAGGTTCCTAACAGCCATATTGGCTGGGGAATTCTGGGAGTTGAAGTCTACCCATCTTAAAGTTAATAAGGTTGCTAACTCCCGTGCTTGTTGAGGAATTCTGGGAGATGAAGTCCACCCATCTTCAATTTACTAAGGCTGGAGAATTCTGGGAGTTGAAGTCCACCCATCTTCAATTTACTAAGAGCCACATTGGCTAGGGAATTCTGGGAGATGAGGTCCACCCATCTTCAATTTACTAAGGTTCCCAAGAGCCATACTGACTGGGGAATTCTGGGACTTGAAGTCCACCCATCTTGAATTTACTAAGGTTCCTAACAGCCATATTGGCTGGGGAATTCTGGGAGTTGAAGTCCACCCATCTTAAAGTAACTAAGGTTGCTAACTGCCTTGCTGAGTGAGGAATTCTGGGAGATGAAGTCCACCGATCTTCAATTTACTAATGTTCCCAAGAGCCACATTGGCTGGGGAATTCTGGGAGATGAGGTCCACCCATCTTAAAGTAATAAGGTTCCTAACAGCCATATTGGCTGGGGAATTCTGGGAGTTGAAGTCCACCCATCTTAAAGTAACTAAGGTTGCTAACTGCCTTGCTGAGTGAGGAATTCTGGGAGATGAAGTCCACCGATCTTCAATTTACTAATGTTCCCAAGAGCCACATTGGCTGGGGAATTCTGGGAGTTGAAGTCCACCCATCTTAAAGTTATTAAGGTTCCTAAGAGCCATATTGGCTGGGGAATTCTGGGAGATGAGATCCACCCATCTTAAAGTAATAAGGTTCCTAAGAGCCATATTGGCTGGGGAATTCTGGGAGTTGAAGTCCACCCATCTTAAAATAATAAGGTTCCTAACAGCCATATTGGCTGGGGAATTCTGGGAGCTGAAGTCCACCCATCGTAAAGCTAATGGACCAGACAGATCTCCCTGCAGAAGTCCAGGATGGCTCCTACCGTCCGCGTTTCCACCAACCGCAGTAAGGCAGGGTGGTTGGCCACAGAATGTCCCGAGGTCTTCTCCAACATCAAGTGGGAGAGGTCTTGAATGTAGAGGAGAAGGAGATGGTCCTTCACTTCCAGGAAACTGAGGCCCTGATGGGAGGAGAAAAAGGAGGCCGGTGAACCAAAGGGAAGATTTACGACCTTAAGTGGAGACTCGGGGAAGAGAATTGAGGTATGAGATGCCACCACAGAAGGCGTTCTGACTTAGGCTTCCCAAGAGCATGAAGCAGACTCCTTGTTCTGACAAAAAGCCTTTTTTATTAAGTTACTGTGAATTCTTCTCATTCACATCCAGCAACGTCTTTCAAGGGAGAATTTACAGTCACAGACCTTATCTGGCTTGGAGAGCTGCCAGGCCGATATCTTCAAAACTTGGCAAGGAATCTCGGAGAGTCATGAACCTATTAAGAGAACTAATTGTCTCCTGCAAACTCCACTCCCCTGTTGCTCCTCTTTTATTCCCTCTGGGAGGGGCCATTCACCGTCCACCTGTGGCTTTACTCCTGAGTCGACCCTTGTTCCTTAGCTGTTCCCTTCTCTTGTCAGCTCTGCCATGCGCACACTGGGAACAGGCTCCAGCTGTTCTTTTGCCCCACTGATGTCCGACTCCGATGTCGGACAGCCCCATCTCTGCCTCCGATGCAAAGCCCTCATCAGAGCCTTCCTCAGACTCCAGGACTGGCCCATGTTCCTCCCCAACCCCTCCTCACAGTCTGAGTCTGCCACCAGCTCAGCTGGTGGGCCACAACAGAAGGAGAAACGTTATCTGGCATGGACATAGTTGGAGGAGATTAGCTGTGGAGGTCTTGCAGATAATTAAAAGTTCACAGTAGAAGCAGAATGCAGATAGTCCTCGACTTACAACAGTTCGTTTAGTGACTGCCCAACGTTACGATGGCACTGAAGTGACTTATGACTGTTTTTCACACTTATGACCGTTACAGCATGGTCACGTGATTGACATCCAGATGCCGACTCATATTTATGACGGTTGCAGCGTCCTTGGAGTCACGCCATCCCCTTTTGCGACCTTCTGACCAGCAAAATCCACGGGGCAGCCGGATTCACTTAACAACCGGGTGACTCGCTGAACGAGAGATTCGCTTAACGATGGTGGGAAGAAAGGTCGCAAAATGGGGGCAAAGCTCACCGAACAACGGTCTCGCTTGGCAACAGAAATGTGGGGCTCAAATAAAATGATTATGCTGGAAATTATGTTTCTGTTGGGAATAGTAAAAATGAAATGATTGTGTTAGGATTAATAGTAAAGTAATGAAGATGATTATATTGGGAGCAACAGTTAAAATATTTTTTAAACGCTTACAATAACTGTAATGATTTATATTGTTAAAATATATCCATCTAAACAAAAAGAAAGAGAAAAATGGAATGATATTTGGTTAGGATTTAAGATTTAAGTAACGGGTTTTTGGAACGATGGCATAGTTAAATTGATGTAATTTTGGGAAATAACTGAGTAAAATATTAAGTTGTGTTAATCGAAAAATAAGATTTGTTAATGATTTGTATTAATCTGTGACCGGATCAATGCTTTGTTTTGGGAAAGATGTTTTAAAAAATAAAGAAACTTTTTTCAAAAAAATAAAAAAGAAATGTGGGGCTCAAGAGCCTTGGTAGTACAGCGGTCTAAAGCACCCTGTTATTAAGACCAGCTGCCTGCAATTACTGCAGGTTCGAATCTCGCCAAGGCTCAAGGTTGACTCAGCCTTCCATCCTTTCTAAGGTAGGTCAATTGAGGACCCAGTTTGTGGGGGCAATAAGCTGACTTTGTATAAATATACAAAAGAATGAAGGCTATTGCTTAGCGCATTGTAAGCCGCCCTGAGTCTCCGGAGAAGGGCGGCATATAAATAAATAAATTAAAAAAAATGTGGTTGTTAAGTCGAGGACTGCCTGCATTGGCCCACATCCGTCTCCGTTTGTTCGACAGTTTTTACCTTTTCGGTGGGGTAATCGCCTGCTCGTATCTTCTGCATTAAACGTTGTACATGATGAGTAACTGCAACCACCTGTATCAAATAAAGGAGAATATTTACAACTCAGGGCTGAAATGAGGGGTCCTTGAGGCTCTCTGAGCTTGGCTGTTTTCTTGCAGACATTCCATTACCCAATTAGGTAACATCATCAGTCCTAGTAGTGTTTTAATAGAAACTGGAATATAAACTGACAGCAAACAGCACTCGTCAGCACTGATGAGGTTACCTAGTTGGGTAATAAAACGTCTGCAAGAAGAAAAACCAAGGAAGCTCAATGGGCACCAAGAACCATCTGTAACCCCAACCAAGGAAGGACGAAGCAAAATCACATTTTTGAAAAAGGAGAGAAGAAACACAGTCAGCTGCCAAAGCTGGGAAGAGGGCTGCACATTTAGGGAAGAGGAAAAGTAAAATCGTTTATCTCACCTGTTCTTGGAGAGATTTGAACAGGGTTAGGGCTGCAGGTAAGTCAGCTTCCACAATATCCTGCAACCGAGAAGAAAACACAGGCAGGGCGAGAGGGGGAAAAAAAATATCAATTTCTGTATCCCAGAATTATTCCATTTTATTCCCACCACCGACGTCACTCTTGGTGAATTGATTTTAGGTAATTTACAATTTCTCCCTGCAGTGATAAAGAGGTTTTTGTTTTCTCTGTTGGATCATGTCCATTTCTTGGAGGCAGCCTTGACAGGTCCCTGCAAAGTTTTTTCAGATGTGGTTTGCCATTGCAAGGAAGGAATAAAGAGAGGAAAAAAAGAGAGGAGAGGAAGAAAAGAATGAATAGAGGAGAAAAGGAGAGGAAGGAAGGAATAGAGGAAAAAAGAGAGGAGAGGAAGAAAAGAATGAATAGAGGAGAAAAGGAGAGGAAGGAAGGAATAAATAGAGGAAAAAAGGAGAGGAAGGAATAAATAGAGGAAAAAAGAGAGGAGAGGAAGAAAAGAATGAATAGAGGAAAAAAGGAGAAGGAAGGAATAAATAGAGGAAAAAAGACAGGAGAGGAAAAAAGAATGAATAGAGGAAAAAAGGAGAGGAAGGAAGGAATAAATAGAGGAAAAAAGAGAGGAGAGGAAAAAAAGAATGAATAGAGGAAAAAAGGAGAGGAAGGAAGGAATAAAGAAAGGAAAAAAGGAGAGGAAGGAAGGAATAAAGAGAGGAAAAAGGGAGAGGAGAGGGAGAAAAGAATGAATAGAGGAAAAAAGGAGAGGAAGGAATAAATAGAGGAAAAAAGAGAGGAGAGGAAAAAAGAATGAATAGAGGAAAAAAGGAGAGGAAGGAAGGAATAAATAGAGGAAAAAAGAGAGGAGAGGAAAAAAAGAATGAATAGAGGAAAAAAGAATGAATAGAGGAAAAAAGGAGAGGAAGGAAGGAATAAAGAGGAAAAAAGAGAGGAGAGGAAAAAAGAATGAATAGAGGAAAAAAGGAGAGGAAGGAAGGAATAAATAGAGGAAAAAAGGAGAGGAAGGAAGGAATAAAGAAAGGAAAAAAGGAGAGGAAGAAGGAATAAAGAGAGGAAAAAGGGAGAGGAGAGGAAGAAAAGAATGAATAGAGGAAAAAAGGAGAGGAAGGAATAGAGGAAAAAAGGGAGGAGAGGAAGAAAAGAATGAATAGAGGAAAAAAGGAGAGGAAGGAAGGAATAAATAGAGGAAAAAAGGAGAGGAAGGAAGGAATAAAGAAAGGAAAAAAGGAGAGGAAGAAGGAATAAAGAGAGGAAAAAGGGAGAGGAGAGGAAGAAAAGAATGAATAGAGGAAAAAAGGAGAGGAAGGAATAGAGGAAAAAAGGGAGGAGAGGAAGAAAAGAATGAATAGAGGAAAAAAGAGAGGAGAGGAAGAAAAGAATGAATAGAGGAAAAAAGGAGAGGAAGAATAAATAGAGGAAAAAAGGAGAGTAAGGAAAGAATAAATAGAGGAAAAAAAGGAGAGGAAGGAATAAATAGAGGAAAAAAGAGAGGAGAGGAAGAAAAGAATAAAGGAAAAAGAGGAGAGGAGTGGAAGAATGCACACGCACGCACACATATGGCTCATAGACACGGACACGCATATACATACCGACGCACAAATACATGGCAGTACACACATGCATAATAATCACAGTATTAATCACATTAATTGCAAGTAATATTAATAATTAAGTTATAATTATAGTACGTATGCATGTATGTATATATATATATATATATAATTATTAATAATTATATTACTTATAATTACTAATGTAATTAATAATATAATATAATATAATTACAAAAGCAATATAATGAATAATTGCATGATAATACATTACATTACTATACATTATAATGAACAATTGCATTAAATATAATGCATTCCATGAAAGAGACTCCATTCTGCCCAGATCCAACGCTCAGGGCTAAAAAGCATCTGCTCAGAGTCAGACAAAAGGCATTGCCGACCCGCGTTCAACACGAGTGTACGCCTCCCTTTCCCTCCTGCTTACCCGCGAGTCCATCCATTCAGACGACGGAGGCTGCAGCTCCGCCATCGCTCCGACTCTCACGTGGAAAAGTCGCTTTAGTTCCTTGCTGGGAGAAATCCCGCCTTCTTCGAGCGAGTTGTCCAATCCGAGAGCACGTCCGCCTTTCCGGCACGGACCACTAACCAATCGTTGAACGACGCGGAAGCGTCGCAACCAATCAGACCGAAGCCTAGCGAGGATGTTTTTTTTTTTTTTTTAAAGGAGCAGATGGAAGTTTATAAAAGCGCTTCTTTGACGAACGTAAATAGCCAATAGGGCTTAAGAGCCCACCTCCTGCGGAATAGATGCGGCCAATGAGGGGAAGGAGGCGGGGCCTCCCGTTTGGAACGTTCACCAGTCAGAAACATCAAAACAGATTCTTGATGAATCCCCGCCTCGTTGAATCCAACAGCCTATCAGAATTTGAACCCGGCCGTCCGCGAAACTTTTGGTCCAATCAACGGAATCCTCTTCCTCTTACAAATTTCATTGATCATTTTTTTCAGTACAGCATCCAATATGATGGATTATATTTATAGAGTTTTTCCATTTTCCATTAGTAGATATCATGGCACCCATCCAAAGGCTTGTTCTGGTCTAATGCCTCCCATTATCCCCAGACAGGATGATAGGCATTGTAGTCCAGCCATCTGGAGGGTCTAGAAGCTAAAGGGTTTTGGAAAAATATGCTGTAAATCTATTTTTTCCTCCCCCCACAACCTTGGCAATTTTAGTGTGACTGGAGAATTCTGGGAGTGGAGATTCCCACAAAGGACCTGGGGAATTCTGGGAGTTGAAGTCCACAAATACTGGCTGGAGAATTCTGGAGACATGATCAGGGTGGATAAAAATCAATGATTTTTTTAAAAAAAAAAATAAAAAAAAATCAGATTTTTTTTAATTTAAATTGGATTTTTTTTTTATTTAAATCGGATTTTTTTGATTTTTATCGAATTTATTTTAATAAAAAACTCAACCACCAGAAGAGCTTACAATTAAGAAAATACTCGAGTGCGCAGAGATGACTAAATTAACCTATGAATTAAATGATGAGAAGATAGTTTATTATTTGGTGTGGGAAAGGTGGTATAAGTGGTTGCATGATAAAATGAAAGAAAGACCTAAAGGTGTGCTAAATATTGATTAAAAGTGAGCTGAAATATCACCAAGTATTATTTATGTAAATAGTTAAAACACTGTACATCTGATAGTAATTGAAAATGTTATTATACTTATATGTTTTATGTCTTTGTCTGAATGTTTTGTTCCTCTTTTTTTTTGTTTTGTTTGTAAAAAACCTCAATAAAGTTTCTATTAAAAAAAATCAATGATTTTTTTTTAAAAAATCAAAAAAAATCAGATTTTTTAAAATTTAAATTGGATTTTTTTGATTTAAATCGGATTTTTTTGATTTTTATCGAATTTATTTTAATAAAAAACTTTTGGGGTAAACATCTATCGTAAGATAGTTTTCTATTTAAGATACATAAATAATTTAGTTTATTCCGCATGAAATGGAGCTTAGTTATGTAGCATGAGGCTGTATATACTGCAACCCTGGGACTATCGGTGAGTCAACAGCGGGTCAAAGGAGTAGCAGAGATGACAGTTGCTCTTTAAAAATTATGATTTAAGTCGAGTTGATTTAAATCAAGCCTTTTTACTAGTGATTTAAATCATGATTTAAATTGTGATTTCAATCAACTCGATTTAAATCAAATCCACCCTGGACATGATAGCAGTCTTCCAATATTGGAGGGCCTGCCCCAGAGAGGAGGAAGATGGTCGAGCTATTTTCCAAGGCACCCTAAGGCCAGACAAGGAATAATGGATGGAAGCTGATCAAGGAAAGATTCAGCCTAGAAATAAGGAGAAAGTTTCTGACGGTGAAAACAACAATCGACCGATGGGGAACAGAAGTTGCCTTCGGACGTTGTGGGAGTAATGTAGATAAAAGAAATAATGTGAATAAAATAGGAATCATACAGAGTCAGATATATGGGCTCTGGAGGACCCTCTCTATTCACATTGTTATAGGGGGAAGACGTGCTTGGATACACGAACTCTGAGAGAACCTCTCCATTCACATTATTATAAGAGAGGAAAGTGCTTGTTGGAGATTATATTAACAAACAGTTAAACCTCATTAAGTGGTAATATATCTTCTGATGAAACCTAGATGTCACGAAAGGACAGCCATATGGAAAACATCTGAGTGACCTCACTATGAATGACACAAAGACATATATGTTACAAAGAGTTACTTAATCCAATAAATTTACCCAAGGACAGTAGTAAATTTTTATTTTATTTATTTTATTTTATTAAATTTCTATACCGCCCTTCTCCCGAAGGACTCAGGGCGGTGAACAGCCAGAAGATAAAACACAGAGATACAAAATTTAAAATAGATTAAAACGAATTAAATAATTTGGCTGAATTTTAAAATACCCCATAATTAAACAGATTAAAATTTGTATTTAAAATTTAAATTTAAAAGAGGAGAAGATTTAGGCCAGGCCAGTTTGATGAAATAAAAACGTTTTAAGCGCGCGACGGAAGGTGAGCAGATCCGGGATCCTCCGTATCTCCGGGGGGAGCTCGTTCCACATCGTAGGTGCCCCCACAGAGAAGGCTCTCCCCCTGGGGGCCGCCAGCCGACATTGTTTGGCCGATCTTCCATTAGCAACTCCGAGCACTTAAGGAAAAGTTGTGTGGCTAAGATAATTTTATAAACTAAAATTAATGGTTTAAGTAATTAGATGAACATATTATCCAATGTATGTAACCATATAGGGAAAATCGGATGTATGATCTCATGTTAACCATATATGGAAAATGTATGATCTCACTGAATCCTTTGTCTTAGAAATGTATAAAACCAGTTGTATCAGAGTTCTCTCCTTGTTCAAAGCTTCAGGTATGAAACTGGCTCTGAACCTTGCGCAATAAAACTGTCTCTGGCTGACCCAGGAATGTTGTTTGGTCTCATCATTCCACAACAGGAGCTCCATCATTGGAAGCTTTCAAGAAGAAACTGGACTGCCATCTTGTCTAGAAATGGTGTGGGGGGGTCTCCTGTGGGGTTGGACTAGATGACCAACAAGGTCCCTTCCGACTCTTTTATTCTGTTCTGAGCCGACCCCTGAAGCACCAAAATAAAAAGTTAGAAGCAGGTAACGCCGGGAAGTCCAGCTGAGAATGTGTTGGGCAGCAGGGATTCCTGGTGTTTGTGTGTGTGTGTATTTGTGTGTGTATTTGTGTATGTGTGAGATAGGGCAGCAGAGAGGATTGCTTAGGATCTGGCAATTGTCTTCTTTGGAACAATAGGCGAGTGAGGTCACCCCTCCCAGAAGGGAGATGAGTAGCAATAATAGAGAGACAATGGGATTCCTAGAGTGCTTCCTCTCGGCGCCCACCTTCCCTAGGAATCTGGTTCTCTATTGTTCCAATACATTAGCTTTGCAAAGAAGAATTTTACTCTATTGTTGTTCTCCCTGGGCCGCTGTGTGAGCCATCCCCCCTGCAGCTCATTTCTGGCTGACTCAGCGTCATAACCCACTATAGGGAGTCCTCGACTTACAACCATTCGTTTAGTGACCGTTTGGTCGTATTCACTGACCTTCCCTACCGGTTCGTAAATGTCAGCGCGTGGGCGTCCAAACATGCCCCGGGCCGTCTGCGCATGGACTTTGCTGGCGCAGGCGCCTTCCAGCTTCACTAAATGGGATGACATAGATACAGGGCAGGGCCACCCGCAATTTCTGCAACCGGTTCGGGCAAACCGGCTAAATGCCACCTCCGAACGGCACTGTAAAAAGGAACTAAGGACCTTTTTTTTCCACACTTAACGACCATGGTCGCATCAACACGGTCACCTGATCAACATTCGGATGCTCGGCGACTGGCTCGTATTTACGACGGTTGAATAGCCTGGTGTGTGTGTGTGTGTGTGTGTGTGTGTGTGTCTGTGTGTGTGACGATCCCCGTTTGCGACCTTCTGACGAGCAAAGTCAACGGGGAAGCCGGATCCGCTTCGCAACCAGGTGGCTAACCGAACGACGGCAGTGGTTTCGCTTAAGAGCGGTGGCGAGAAAGGTCATAGAACGGGGCCAAACTCGCTCCGCTCTCTCGTTTAGCGGCGGAGGTTTTGGTGCCCAGTGGTGGTCGTACATGGAGGAAAGCTTGTGTAATCGGAACTACGGGTAGTCCTCGGTTTACGAGTGGTCGCTTAGCGCCCGTTTGATGTTATGACAGACCCACTCAAAAGGGACTTACCCACCTGGATTCAAAGTTCCACTGTCTATCATCGTCACTTCAATTGTAATGTGACCACAGATAATCCTTCCCATACAACCATTCGTTTAGTGACCGCCCGAAGTTACAACAGGACTTCAACAACTGAAAGATTTTGAAAAGATGTGACCAACCCTCACATCTTTGACCTTTGACATTCAATTCAATTCCATTTTTTCTATTCTATTCTATTCTATTCTATTCTATTCTATTCTATTCTATTCTATTCTATTCTATTCTATTCTATTCTATTCTATTCTATTCTACTCTATTCTATTCTATTCCATTCCATCCCATCCCAACCCATCCCATTCCACTGCACTCCATTCCATTCCATATATTCTATTCTACTCTACTCTACTCTACTCTACTCTACTCTACTCTACTCTACTCTACTCTACTCTACTCTACTCTACTCTATTCCATCCCATCCCATCCCATCCCATCCCATCCCATCCCATCCCATCCCATCCCATCCCATATATTCTATTCTATTCTATTCCATCCCATCCCATTTCATTCCATTCCATTCCATATTTTCTATTCTATTCTATTCTATTCTATTCTATTCTATTCTATTCTATTCTATTCTATTCTATTCTATTCTATTCTATTCTATCTCACATCCCATCCATCCCATTCTAAATAATCCCACCACCTCACCATTTTTTACAGAAGAGATCGGACAGCCATTTTTGCCTGATTTGCTGTAGAGTTTCCTGCTCGAGTAGCGGGGTTGGACTAGAAGACCTCCAAGGTCCCTTCCCGTCCCCGTTATTCCATTCACTTCATTCTTACCATGAATTTTCCCAGTCCCTTCTTTACGGTCCTACGTCGAGGGCCCGCCTGTATTTCATTCACGCCGTTAACATTTGGAGTGTTTCTCGTGCAGATGGGCTTTGGGATGCCCGCTCCGAACGCTCGAGCGCTTGCAGAGAAATGTCGCGTCTACCTCCGGGAAAACCCGTAACCATAAATCAGGGGGTCGTTTTCCACTCTCGGCTGTTTACCAACAATGCTGAGCCCAGCTAGTTGGACTCGACAACAATAGCTGGAGCACGCCAAGGGAGGCAGCCAGAACGCGCCTGGCATCCCTTTGTCTTATTCAAAAGTTCCTCTTTCTAATCCGGGGACTCCATTTTCACCTGCCTATTGTTATTAAAAGAATCACTCCAGGGAGGCTGGCCAGCACATTCCTTCTCCTTGACGCTGGGACTCTGCGTGAAGATGAACAGAGTGGGAAGGCACCCTGTTGGTCATCTAGTCTAACCCCCCCCCTGCCCAAGCGGGAGACGCTACGCCGTTTCTGACAAGATGGCCGTCCAGTCTCTTCTGGAAAGCTTCCAGGGATGAAGCTCCCACAACTTCAACTCCCAGAATTCCCTATGCTTGAGGCCTCCCTATACTCCTGTTCGATGTTTTCTCGACCTGGGAAACTTTAGACAGAGTGGGAAGGGACCTTGTAGGTCATCTAGTCCTACCCCCGCCCACCCAGCCTTTTCTGACAAGATGGCCGTCCAGTCTCTTCTTGAAAGCCTCCAGGGATGAAGCTCCCACAACTTCCGAAGGCGACTTCTCTTCCATCGGTCGATGGTTCTCACCGTCAGAAAATTTCTCCTTATTTCTAGATTGAATGTCTCCTTGATCAGTGTCCGTCCTTGTCTGGCTTTTGGGTGCCATGGAAAATAGGTTGATCCCTCTCCTCTCTGTGGCAGCCCCTCAAATATTGGGACGCTGCTATCATGTCTCCCCTGATCCTTCTCTTCACAAGATTAGCCAGGCCCAGTTCCCACAACCCAGTTTATCGTATGTATTAGCTTCCAGTCCTCTCATCGTCCTGGTTGCTCTTCTCTGCACTCTTTCTAGAGTCTCAACATCTTTTTTTAGAGCGTGGTGGCCAAAACTGGATGCAGTACTCTAGGTGTGGTCTTACTAAGGATTTATAGAGTGGTGTTAGTGCCTCCCTTGATCTTGATGGTATCCCTCTGTTGATGCAATTTAGGATTGTGTTGGCTTTTTTGGCTGCCGCCGCACACGGCTGGCTCATATTTAACTGGTTGTACACTAAGACTCCAAGATTCGTTTTTAAGAATCTTCACTAGAAGACCTCCAAGGTCCCTTCCAACTCTGTTATTCTATTCTATTCTATTCTATTCTATTCTATTCTATTCTATTCTATTCTATTCTATTCTATTCTATTCTTTTCTTTCTATTCTTTTCTTTCTATTCTATTCTATTCTATTCTATTCTATTCTATTCTATTCTATTCTATTCTTTTCTTTCTATTCTATTCTATTCTATTCTATTCTATTCTATTCTCTATTCTCTATTCTCTATTCTCTATTCTCTATTCTCTTTTCTATTCTATTCTATTCTATTCTATTCTATTCTATTCTATTCTATTCTCTATTCTCTATTCTCTATTCTCTATTCTATTCTATTCTATTCTATTCTATTCTATTCTATTCTATTCTCTGTTCTCTATTCTATTCTATTCTATTCTATTCTATTCTCTATTCTCTATTCTATTTTATTCTCTATTCTCTATTCTCTATTCTCTTTTCTATTCTATTCTATTCTATTCTATTCTATTCTATTCTATTCTATTCTATTCTCTATTCTCTATTCTATTTTATTCTCTATTCTCTATTCTCTATTCTCTATTCTCTTTTCTATTCTGTTCTATTCTATTCTATTCTATTCTATTCTATTCTCTATTCTCTATTCTCTATTCTATTCTATTCTATTCTATTCTATTCTATTCTATTCTATTCTATTCTATTCTATTCTATTCTATTCTATCCCTCTCACAGTTATTACTGACTCGTTCTTTCTTTCCCTTTTTCTTTCTCTCTTTTTTTTCTTCCGATTCTTCTTTTTAACAGAGTCTGTGTGCCAATGTCGGGCCCAGCTGGATTTCGAAGCTGCGCCACTTATTACAGACCATCCTCGACTTACAACAATTCACTTTAGTGACTAAAGTTACCACAGCACTGAAAAAAAGTGATTGCTGATTGTTTCGACAGTTAGGAGTGTTCCAGCATCTCCATGGTTCCCAGGATCAAAATTGCAATGCTTGGCAACCGGCATGTCCAGATAATCCTCCATTTATGACAGTTCACTTAGTGATGGTTCGAAGTTACATCAGCACTGGAAAAAAGGGACCGTTTTTCAGAGTTACGACCTTTGCAGCATCCCCATGACCACGTGATCAAGATTCAGACGCTTGGCCACCGGTTCATACTTAACGACGGTCGCAGTGATCCCCTTTTGTGACCGTCTGACAGGCAAAGTCAACAGGGAAGCCAGATTCACATAACAACCGGGTGACTCACTTATTGACTGCGGTGATTCCCTTTAACGACCGAGGCAAGGAAAGTCGTAAAACGGGGCAAAACTCACTGAACAAATGTCTCACCGGACAACGACAATTTGGGGCTCGATTGTGGTCACACGTCGAGGACTGCCTCTTTTCGTCATGGTTGTATGGATAGTTCCTCGACTTACAACCCGTAACTGGGCTCACAATTTCAGTTGCTAAGCAAGACAATTTTGAAGTGAGTTTTGTCCCATTTGACGACCCTTTCTTGCCACCGTTGTTAAGTGAGTCACTGCAGTTGTTATGTCAGTCACATGGTTGTTAAGTGAATCTGGCTTCCCCATGGATTTTGCTTGTAAGAAGGGGGATCACGTCACCCCCCGCCCCCCCCGGGATGTAGTGACCAATCATAAATATGAGTCAGTGGCCATGAACCCAAATTTTGATCATCCTCGCCTTATAATCCATTCATTTAGCGACCAAAGTTACAACCACATGGAAAAAAGTGACCTCTGACCATTTTATGTGGGTCATAAGTGTGAAAAACGGTCATAAGTCACTTTTTTCCATGTTGTTGTAACTTTGGTCACTAAACGAATGGGTTATAATAAGTTGAGGTTGATCTTGATAAACAAAGTCAATGCGGGAAGTAGATTCGCTTAACAACTACTTCGCTTAACGACTGTTAAGGTTGCGAAATGGGGCAAAAGCTCCCTTAACAACTGCTGATCTGTCCCCGTCCACACACACACACACAAACACAGCCAGCCGAGGGTTAAGAAAGTACTTGGCATGCACACAGGTCGTTATCTCAAATTTAGCAGCAATATAATCACCGTCTGCCAAGAGCTTTTACTGCAAAAGATAACATAAAATTACATACGCATTGCAAATAGTCCAGCAAAACAAAATCCCTTTCGGCAGCTTCAGACGTTGTTCAAGTGACTAGCCAAAGTTCGTTTTTGT
Source organism: Pituophis catenifer annectens (assembly GCF_029215685.1). Taxonomy (NCBI): domain Eukaryota; kingdom Metazoa; phylum Chordata; class Lepidosauria; order Squamata; family Colubridae; genus Pituophis; species Pituophis catenifer. Next base: position 4,421,999 of record NW_027256895.1, read on the forward strand.
TCGTCACAGAGTTTTACCAGCCACCACCCTCTCTTATATAGTCTCTGGGGTGTGGTCCAGTGACTCAGTTCTAATCCCTAGCACGCCTCCTTAACTGCTGCAACCGTTTATCACGCCTTCGTTGGCGTGCATCCAGGAATGACGGCTCTCCTTCGCTCTCATCCGAGACACCTGGCTCCTGGCTAATCTCCTCTCCCTCGGCCGGCACCTGAGACAGTGCCAGAGGGGAGGGGCCTGGAGAGGGAGGCCTGGCTGACTCCTCTTCCTCATGTTCGGAGCTTTCTTCCTCTGATGAGATAGGCTCAGAGGGCGGGGCCACAACAACTGCCTCGTGTAACAATGGAAATTTTGGGCTCCATTGCAGTCGTAAATCGAGGACGACCCAGAAAAATCTTCTGCCCCTCCCCAGGCAGAGGATGAAAGGGCTCCATGGGAAGTAGGAGGAAGCTGAGGGAAATTGTGGCTGATGGAACTGAAGCACCAGATTGAGGGAGCAATGAGGACTAGTGACTTGACTGGAAGGGATTTATTGGAAATCAGGACCAGGTGTTTCTCAACCTGTCACCTGGCTGGGGAATTCTGGGAGTTGAAGTCCGACCATCTTCAAGTGGCTAAGCAACACTGATTTGGGGGTGGGGGGGTGGGAGAAGGGTGCTGACGGATGGAGGCGCAATCAAATGAGGAATATCCCAGGGAAAAGGACCGGACCAAGGATTACAGTTGTTGGAAGAAATGTCCATCCGGGTTCAGTTCCAAGTGGGGAAAAAGACACTGGAAACATGGTGGCTGCTTGGAAAAAAGGTTTATTGATGAACAGGACTACATGGTTTGAGATCCTGGGCAAAAAGGGAAGAGATGCTGAGAGTGGATCTGGGTTTTATACCCTCTCGGGGCTTTTTTTAATTTGAGCTTGTGTTCTGATTGGTTGTCCGATTCCCATGGGGCCACGCAGGGGTAACTTTGTAGGTTGCCTTTGTCCCGAGCTTGGTTGACTCGTGCTGGGTGATGATGTAATGAAAGGCTTTTATGGCTTTGCCGGAAAGGAGGTAGACCTTTGTTATGTAGAACAGACTGGCCCAGGCCTTAATGGCCCATTGACAAAGGGGGAGGGGGAGGGCTGCGTTTCTGCCTCCCTTTTAGGGGAAATATGCTACCCTTTTACTATTTCCTAAAATATCTCATTTTCCTAGGAGAAAGGTGGGTGCTAACAGGTTTGGATTATCTGGAACAATCGGAGGATTATTGGGAAGAGGGTTGGACTAGAGGACCTCTAAGGTCCCTCCCAATTATTGTATATGGTTCTAGGAATGTGAGTAGTTGGCACTTCCTGCCTTGGTAAAAGGGTTGGACCTCTAAAGTCCCTTCCAACTCTATGGTTCTAGGAATGTGGCAGTGGACACTTCCTGCCTTGGGAAGAAGGTTGGACTTCCAAGGCCTCTAAGATCTCTTCCAACTCTATGGTCCTAGCAATGTGGCAGTGGGAAGAAGGTTGGACTAGAGGACCTCTAAGGTCCCTCTATGGTTCTAGGAACATGAAGAGTGGGCACTTCCTGCCTTGACAAGAAGGTTGGCCCTCCAAGGCCTCCAAGATCCCTTCCAACTCTATGGTTCTAGGAATGTGGCAGTGGGCACTTCCTGCCTTGGGAAGAAAGTTGGACTAGAGGACCTCTAAGGTCTCTCCATGGTTCCAGGAATGTGAAGAGTGGGCACTTCCTGCCTTGACAAGAAGATTGGACCTCCAAGGCCTCCAAGATCCCTTCCAACTCTATGGTTCTAACAATATGGCAGTGGGCACTTCCTGCCTTGGGAAGAAGGTTGGACTAGAGGACCTCTAAGGTCTCTCCATGGTTCTAGGAACGTGAAGAGTGGGCACTTCCTGCCTTGACAAGAAGATTGGACCTCCAAGGCCTCCAAGATCCCTTCCAACTCTATGGTTCTAACAATGTGGCAGTGGGCACTTCCTGCCTTGGAAAGAAGATTGGACTACAGGACCTCTAGGATCTCTCCATGGTTCTAGGAACGTGAAGAGTGGGCACTTCCTGCCTTGACAAGAAGATTGGACCTCCAAGGCCTCTAGGGTCCTTTCCAACTCTATGGTTCTAGGAATGTGGCAGTGGGCACTTCCTGCCTTAGGAAGAAGATTGGACTACAGCAGGGGTGGGCAACTATGGCCCTTTTATGACTTGTGGACTTCAGCTCCCAGAATTCCTGAGCCAGCCATGTTAGCTCAGGAATTCTGGGAATTGAAGTCCACAAGTCATAAAAGGGCCATAGTTGCCCACCTCTGGACTACAGGACCTCTAGGGTCCCTTCCAACTCTATGGTCTTAGGAATGTGGCAGTGGGCACTTCCTGCCTTGGGAAGAAGATTGGACTACAGGACCTCTAGGGTCCCTCTCAACTGCATGGTCCTAGGAATATGAGCAGTGGGCACTTCCCAATCCAACTCTATGGTTCTAGGCATGTGAACAGTGGGCACTTCCTGCCTTGGGAAGAGGGATGGATTAGAGGACCTCTGAGGTCCCTCCTGACTCTATGGTTTTAGGAATGTGAGCAGTGGGTAATTCCTGACATATAGCACAGCCTGGAGGGGGGAGACGCATGTCAGTCAATTAGCAGGAGCGAGTAGCTACAATAGCAAAAAACCAATCCCATTGTTAAAATGATTATTTTTTGTCTCCTTCAACTGACCTTGCAGTTCACACAACCACCTGTCTCCTTATGTCGCTGCAGGAATCCACCAGCCGCTGAAACATCCTTGCCTTTCCAGTATACTGGTAGTCCTCAAGTTATGACCACGATTGAGGCCAAAATTTATGTGGTTAAGTGAGAATTTGTTAAGCGGGTTTTGCCCCATTTTACGACCTTTCTCGTCCCAGTTGTTAAGTGGAATCTGGCTTCCCCACTGACTTGGCTTGTCAGAAGGTCGCAAAAGGGGTTTTCACATGACCCTGGGACGCTGCAACGGTCGTAAGTATGAAGCAGTTGCCAACGTCTGAATTTTGATCACATGATCCTGGGGATGCTGCAAACATTCACACACCCGTCCCCCCCAGTCCCTGAAAGATCTCAAATTCTAAATCCAAATGAGCAAATCGGGGCTGCAACTCCCTGTACAGCCCAATAGGGGGCAACAGATCCATTTCCGTCTCTCCCCACTGCCCCCTGGAGCATACCTGTGGTATTGCAGCCTAGATCTGTTAATCTATAATATGATATTTTTTGGCCAGTTCTTCGAAAAAGATTTTTTTTCCCCCCTCTTCCACATTTGGATTCACTTAACAGCGGTGTTCATGATTTTTATTTCTTTTATTTTGGACGTCAATATCGCCGTCGGTTCGCCCACGGTGACTCAAGGCGGCTTGGCAAGAATATAAAAACCTCACATAAAAAAAAAACTGACGCCGCGAATAAAAGAGAGCATCCTAGAATAAAACGAATCGCGTTCCTCATTTCACAATCTGCTTCACAACGCTGAAAGCACTGGAGAGTCCCTAAAATGGGACAAAACTCCCTTAACAAATTGCTCAAAAATGCTGGGCTCTCACTTGTGGGCGTAAGTCGAGGACAAGCTGTATCCCCGCGTCTTTCTGTTCTCCTCCTCTCCGCATCCCTTCCTTTGGAGCTTCGCCCTTCCTTGCCTGCCATGACACGGTCCTTGTCCCCGATGGCATTTCCCACCCCAAATGTCAGCTTCTCCTCTCACCCTGCCCCCATCCCCCCCCAGTCAAAAAAAACCCCACAGCCGCCTGCCTGGCCCGTGTCATCCGATCTGGCCTTGACGTATTTGTCCTCCTGGCCCGAACAAAAGGCAAAAATGCAGAAGGAAGAACGGGCGACCTTGCCTGCCGACTCCGGTCCTTATATAGCAACGGTGCTTCTCTTACACAAAGACGTCTTATTTTAGCCACAATGGACTAACCGCCTCTTGCGGAGTGCCTGGAATTAGACCCCTGTCGTCCGGGCGCCTGGTTGACATCGGTCAAGCAGAAATTCAGCTTCGCAAAGAGGGGAAAAAGAAATTTGACTTTTTAGGTCCCAAAGCTGCTTTTTTTCCCAAGACTTTCTGGTTTATTCTTTTGAAGATGTTTCGGTTCTCATCCGAGAAGCTTCAGAATAGAATAGAATAGAATAGAATAGAATAGAATAGAATAGAATAGAGTAGAGTAGAGTAGAGTAGAGTAGAGTAGAGTAGAGTAGAGTAGCGGAGGAGAGGAGAAGAGAAGAGAAGAGAAGAGAAGAGAAGAGAAGAGAAGAGAAGAGAAGAGAAGAGAAGAGAAGAGAAAAGAAGAGAAGAGAAGAGAAGAGAAGAGAAGAGAAGAGAAGAGAAGAGAAGAGAATATAGAAGAGAAGAGAAGAAATATAGAATAGTACAGAATAGAATAGAATATAGAATACAGAATACAGAATACAGAATACAGAATAGAGGAGAGGAGAGGAGAGGAGAGGAGAAGAGAAGAGAAGAGAAGAGAAGAGAAGAGAAGAGAATATAGAATAGTACAGAATAGAATAGAATATAGAATATAGAATATAGAATATAGAAGAGAGGAGAGGAGAAGAAAAGTGAAAAGAAGAGAAGAAGAGAAGGGAAGAGAAGAGAAGAGAATATAGAAGAGAAGAGAAGAAATATAGAATAGTACAGAATAGAATAGAATATAGAATACAGAATACAGAATACAGAATACAGAATACAGAATACAGAATACAGAATATAGAATAGAGGAGAGGAGAGGAGAGGAGAGGAGAAGAGAAGAGAAGAGAAGAGAAGAGAAGAGAAGAGAAGAGAAGAGAAGAGAAGAGAAGAGAATATAGAATAGTACAGAATAGAATAGAATATAGAATATAGAATATAGAATATAGAAGAGAGGAGAGGAGAGGAGAGGAGAAGAAAAGCGAAAAGAAGAGAAGAAGAGAAGAGAAGAGAATATAGAATAGTACAGAATAGAATAGAATATAGAATATAGAATCTAGAATCTAGAACAGAATAGAACAGAATAGTACAGAATAGTACAGAATAGAATAGAATAGAATAGAATAGAATAGAATAGAATAGAATAGAATAGAATAGAATAGAATAGAATTCTTTATTGGCCAAGTATGATTGGACACACAAGGAATTTGTCTTTGGTGCATATGCTCTCAGTGTACATAAAAGAAAAAAAATACATCGATCAAGAATCATAAGATATAACCCTTATTGATAGTCATAGGATACTAAATAATCAATCAAAATCATACTAGGAAACACAGTTCTAGGCTGCATAAACAGAGGGATAAAATCAAGATCATGTGAAGTGTTAATACCACTTTATAAGGCCTTGGTAACGCCACCCTTGGAATCCTGCATCCAGTTTTGGTCGCCACGATGTAAAAAAGATGTGGAGACTCTAGAAAGAGCGCAGAGAAGAGCAACAAAGAGGATGAGGGGGACTGGAGGCTAAAACATACGAAGAACGGTTGCAGGAACTGGGTATGTCTAGTTTAATGAAGAGAAGGACCAGGGGAGACATGATAGCAGTCTTCCAAAATCTCAGGGGCTGCCCCAAAGAAGAGGGAGTCAAGCTATTCTCCAAAGCACCTGAGGGCAGGACAAGAAGCAATGGGTGGAAACTAATCAAGGAGAGAAGCAACTTAGAACTAAGGAGAAATTTCCTGACAATTAGAACAATTAATCAGTGGAACAACTTGCCTCCAGAAGTTGTGAATGCTCCAACACTGGAAGTTTTTAAGAAGAGGTTGGATAACCATTTGTCTGAAATGGTGTAGGGTTTCCTGCCTAAGCAGAGGGTTGGACTAGAAGACCTCCAAGGTCCCTTCCAACTCTGTTATTCTATTCTATTCTATTCTATTCTATTCTATTCTATTCTATTCTATTCTATTCTATTCTATTCTAAACTAAACTAAACTAAACTAAACTAAACTAAACTAAACTAAACTAAACTAAACTAAATAAAACAATATAAATTGTAAAGATACAAGCAACAAGGTTATAGTCATAAGTAGAAAAGGAGATAGGTAATAGGAAGGATGAGAAAAATAATAGTAATTACAGTCTTAGTAAATAGTTTGAGAGTGTTGAGGGAATTATTTGTTTAGCAGAGTGATGGCATTCGGGAAAAAACTGTACTTGTGTCTAGTTGTTCTGGTGTGCAGTGCCCTATAGCGTCGTTTTGAGGGTAGGAGTTGAAACAATTTATGTCCAGGATGCGAGGGGTCTGTAAATATTTTCACAGCCCTCTTTTTGACTCGTGGAATATACAGGTCCTCAATGGAAGGCAGGTTGGTAGCCATTGTTTTTTTCCGCAGTTCTAATGATCCTCTGAAATCTGTGTCTGTCTTGTTGGGTTGCAGAACCAAACCAGACAGTTATGGAGGTGCAGATGACAGACTCAATAATTCCTCCGTAGAACTGGATCAGCAACCCCTTGGACAGTTTGAGCTTTCTTTGAAGAACATTCTTTGTGGTGTTTTTTTTTGGATGACGTTTTTGATGTTAGCTTGAGACTTAAAATTCTTCATCTCTGACTTGGATGGAGGCAGGAGTGGGATTCAGCCGGTTCGTAGTTGTGACCTGGCGTTATGCTGTCCTATTTAGCTGCATTTTTAAGCCGTGCGCATGCGTGTAAGCATGCGAGTGAGCAAAGTACATACGCAGAAGGCTGCGCATGCTCACATTTTCAGTGTTGGGGCGAACTGGTTAACTTATGTGAAGCCCACATCTGGATGGAGGGGAAGGGAAGGATTTATACTCCTTGCAGAACTAAATCTTTCCATTCTTCACATCCAGTCAGATCATCTTCTTCTTCTTCTTCTTCTTCTTCTTCTTCTTCTTCTTCTTCTTCTTCTTCTTCTTCTTCTTCTTCTTCTTCTTCTTCTTCTTCTTCTTCTTCTTCTTCTTCTTCTTCTTCTCCTCCTCCTCCTCCTCCTCCTCCTCCTCCTCCTCCTCCTCCTCCTCCTCTTTCTTCTTCTTCTAAATATATTTCTTAGTGCTTATTAAACATTGGGTTGTCTGGATATTTAATTTGCTTAACAATAGAGATGTACATTCTGAATCTCCACCCCCCCCTTTTTTTCCAACCATTGGTAAAATACTATATTTTTCGGAGTATAAGACGCACCTTTTTCCCCCCAAAAAAGAGGGTGAAAATGTAGGTGCGTCTTATATTCCGAATGTAACCCTGCCCAGCCTCTCAAGCGGAGATTTCAGAGGCTGAAAAAAAAAAGCCTCTAAAAGAAGCTTCAGAAAAAAAAAAGCCTCAGAAATGAAGCTTCAGAAAAAAGCCTCCAAACAGAGCTTCAGAAAAAAAGCCTCTGAAACAGAGCTTCAGAAAAAAGCCTCCGAAATAGAGCTTCAGAAAAAAAGCTTCTGAAAGAAGCTTCAGAAAAAAAGCCGCTGAAACAGAGCTTCAGAAAAAAAGCCTCTGAAACAGAGCTTCAGAAAAAAAGCTTCTGAAAGAAGCTTCAGAAAAAAAGCCTCCGAAACAGAGCTTCAGAAAAAAAGCCCCCGAAACAGAGCTTCAGAAAAAAAGCCTTTCTGAAGCTCTGTTTCGGAGGCTTTCAGAGGCAGAAAAAAAAATGTTTTTTCTGAAACAGTTTCAGAGGCAGAAAAAAAAAGCCTGTGAAACAGAGGTTTCAGAGGCTGAAAAAAAAAGCAAGGCACAGAGCTCACAACTAATGAACCTGTTGCTAAAATTCACCTCAGGAAACAGCTGATTGGGGGTATTCCGGGAGGCCGATCCACCCGCCAATCAGCTTTTTAAAAATTTTCCTCCCCAAAAATGAAGGTGCGTCTTATACTCCGAAAAATACGGTAGATTCCATGTTTGATAGTAGTCTACATCTTCTTTCTGTTTAATTTTCAAGGTCGATCATCGATCCATTTCTTCACAGTCTAGTTAGTATCTTCCTGACCATCTCTTCATCTCGCGGTATTATCTTCATTTTTCCAGCCTTATGCGAATATAATATTCGTTGCTGTTAAGACATGTAGTATTAAATACATACTGTACTTTTGTTATTGACTTTTTTCCTCACCTAATAAAAATAATTCAGAGCCGAAGAAGCTTCTTGGAGGAGAAGCGAAAGGTCTTCAGAGAAAAACCAGAAAGTCCAGTTGCCTCTTGGGAAAAAAAGCACCTTTGGGACAACCGTGACCTGGATGATGGAGAATTTCGATAGACTTTTTGGGGTTAAATAAAGCTTTTGAGCATTTGGAAGGGAAAAAACAGAGGGCTTTCTCCTTTGGGGACCCACCGAGAGGTATTTTGGGGTTCAGGATCTTCTCAGATAAGCATAGTTCAAGGTCCTGCATGCTCACTCTGAGGAGAAAATTAGAGAGGATCAAATAGGACAGGGCTGGGCAATTATGGCCCTTTTATGAACTGTGGACTTCAATTCCCAGAATTCCTGAGCCAGCTACTGATTGTGAGGAGATATCTATCTATCTATCTATCTATCTATCTATCTATCTATCTATCTATCTAACTATCTATCTCAGTGGTGGGTTCCTCCCGGTTCGGTCCGGTTCGGCCGAGCCGGTAGCGGTGACGACATGATGTCACCGAACCGGTTCTCCCCCCCGTCCTCCCACCCACCCACCCACATTATTCTTACCTTTTATTTGGTCCCACCCCCAATCTATTGCTGCCTCCTGAGTCGCAGCTGATGACTAGAGGGAAAAAAACTGTTTAAACTCTTGCCGAGGGGGCTTCAAAGGGCCGTCCTACAGCTGATCAGTGTTAAAAGCAAACAAATGAGTCGGGTCGTAAGTGCGAGGACTGGTCGTAAGTGCGAGGACCTTCCAGAAATGACTCTGACCAGCTAGCCACGCCCACCTAGTCACATGACCTCCAAGCCACACCCACAAAATAAGCCACGCCCACAGAACCGGTAGTAAAAAAATTTAGAACCCACCCCTGATCTATCTATCTATCTATCTATCTATCTATCTATCTATCTATCTATCTATCATTTTCTTTTAATGACCCCATCATCCCTTGCGGGGTGGAGTTGGGGCAACTGAATGGAGCTGAGTGTTTACTGGCCGGATGCCTTTCCTGTCACCAATGCGGAGTTTTGTTCAGCAGATATATTCTCATTGTGCCCAGAGAGAGAGAGAAATATTTGCCTCTACCTAGGATGGAACTCACAGTCTACTGATTGTGAGGAGATATCTATCTATCTATCTATCTATCTATCTATCTATCTATCTATCTATCTATCTATCTATCTATTCCAGCTGGTTTCTGCAATAGTCAGCAAGCTCCCTCTTTTGAAATCCAGACAGTTGCTTGCTAAAGGAAGAAAAAGCATTCCCGTTTCCTTATCGGCAAAATGACAACACTCATTATAGACACGGTGTTGTTTTGCAAACTTTGGCACCACACAAAACGAGCCCCCCCCCAACCCTTCCTACCAACTCCAAAATGCCACGGGGATTGTGGGGAGGGGGGGGAGATTGCGTGCGTGTCACGCCGAGGATATGTTTTTGTCGTGTCACAGAGATGATCCTGCTTCGTGTCATTACGTATTCCGACTTTTGCTGAGGTGCAAAAGATTGACGGAGTAAAATCAGACGTCGAGAAAGATGTATTTAAAAAATAATAATAATTGCATTTTTTGGGGGGGAGAAGGCGCAATAAATTTATTAGTCCAGATTATTGTTTCTTTTCACGGCCGATCATTTCTCGGCTTTCATTTCCCAGCTACGCAGGAAGCCTCTTCCTTAAAAATACGAATAGTCCTCGACTTACGACCACAACGGAGGCCAAAATTGCGGCTGCCGAGCGAGACATTTATTAAGTGAGTTTTGTCCAGGGGTAGTATTCACTAACTTTCCCTACCGGTTCGCAAATGTATGCCCAGCCATAAGGTCAGGTGGGCAGGGCCACTCATGATTTTCACTATCGGTTCAAGCGAACCGATCCGAACCGGCTGAATACTACCTCTGTTTTTGTCCCATTTGACGATGATCCCTGCAAGTTAAATTAGCCGCTCAGTTGTTCAGTGAATCTGGCTTTCCCTTGTTGACTTCGCTTGTCGGGAGGAGGTCGCAAAAGGGAGATCACATGAGGCCCCCCCCGGGGTCACCACGACCATCGTAAATACGAGTCAGTCGGCGAGTGTCTGAATTTTGATCACGTGATTCTACGACGGTCTTAAGTGAGAACGACGGTCCTTTTTTCCCAGGCCCGTTGTCACTTCGGTCACTAAACCTTCAGTCGTAAGTCGAGGACCGCCTGCAATAAGAACAGCAACTACTATTGTTACGGTGATTATTCGCTTTTTTTTAAGCTGGATGGAGATCGTCTGGCTCGGGGAACGTGGGATTATGAGATATATTGTTCAAACTGTCATCACATACTGCTTCCTATTTTAGAAGCCCTTCTAGGTTGCTATTATTGGTTCCTGGGAGTAGGGGGGGAGGCATTTCCATCAGACCAGCCCCCCCCCGCCACCAGTGGGGATTTAAGCCGGGAATGCAAAGTGGAAATCTGAAATAATTAAGATTTGTAACTGGCTGCACTGAAAATACGGTTGGAACTCCCCTTGAAATTATATCTAAGAAAGTCGTAGGTTTCATTCTTAATGAGTGGGAGTGGGAACAATATCATCATCATAATATAATCATCATAATATAATGGGATTAATTTTTTTTAAAAAATATACATCTTTCTTTAACATCTTTCATTTCATTTCATTTCATTTAATGGATTTGTATACCGCCCTACTCCCGAAGGACAGCCACAGAATAAAACACAGAAATACAAAATTTAAAAACAGAATAAAACCGAATTAAACAATTTGGCCGAGACAAATTTAAAACACCCAATAATTTTAAAAACAAATTAAAATTTACATTTTAAAGGGGAAAGATTTAGTCCAGGCCGGCTTGATGGAATAAAAAAGTCTTGAGAGCGCGACGGAAGGTGCGCAGATCCGGGATCCTCCGTATCTCCAGGGGGAGCTCATTCCAGATAGTAGGTGCCCCCACAGTCGACATTGTTTGGCTGATGGCACCCGGAGGAGCCCCTCTCTATGAGAGGGTAGCGGCCGGTGGGAGGCTACTGGTGGTAGCAGGCGGTCCTGTAAATAACCAGGTCCTAAGCCATGGAGCGCTCTAAAGATGATAACCAAAACCTTGAAGCGCACCCGGAAGACCACCGGGAGCCAGTGCAGCTCGTGCAGGAGAGGTGTTACATGGGAACGCCACGTCGCTCCCATAACCACCCGCGTGGCCGCACTCTGTGCCAGTTGGAGCCGCCAAGTGCTCCTCAAGGGGAGCCCCATGTAGAGAGCGTTGCAATAGTCCAGGCGGGAGGTGATATGTGAGGAATAAACATATGTGAGGAATAAAAAGTGTATTGTCTGGGTTGACTTACATATACCTAATGCTATAATAATAATAATATTCTTGACTTGTTAATTGTATTATAAACATTATTATTTTATTATTTTATTTTATTAATCAAATTTCTATACCGCCCTACTCCAGGAGGACTCAGGGCGGTGAATAGCCAAGATAAAATACAGATAATACAAATATTAAAAAATCCCTTAAAATTATTAAATATTTTGGCCAAAACACAGATTAAAACTCCCAATTTATAAAATCAAACGAATTAAAAATTTAAAAGAGGACATTAACATTAATAGTAGTGTTAAAGTATATTGTGACTTTAAAATATCAAGGATTAGAAATTGTGGGGATTTTGAGAGACACTCCCGGGATTGATTAAATATTGTTAATATTTGGTGTTATTAGTAATCCTACACATTTGGAATATTGACGTTATGAGTAATTTTTAAAAGTATTAAATAATAGTAATTTAGTAGGGCGCAAAGAAATGTTGTCTATGTTTAAATGAATTAATGGGAAAAATGATAAAGGATTATGAAGAGAGAACAGTATCGTTGAAGTTGGAAGATTAGGATTACACATACTTTATTTGTATGACTATTTTTAGCATTGTTTAAAAAATATTTGAGCCAGTCAATACACCGTCCACCAAATAGGTACGGTGTGAAAAGAAAACTGCAAATAAAACATGTTTTTTTTTAAAATAATAATAATAATATTCTTTACTTGTATATAATGGTATTCTCCGAACTTCTAATTGCTACTTTTATTATCTAACTGTTGGTAACACAAATCCCAAATTAAAAAAAAAAAATTCTGTGTCTTTTTTGTCCTTTATCTTTTATCTTTTTTGTCCTTTATCTTTAATGTTAAACTATCCATTTCCACAAAATCTCATATTTTTTTTAAAATTATGTTTATCATCTGTAGGGATTTCCTCATTTTTCCAGCGTTGTGCGAATACAATTCTCGCTGCTGTCAAAACATGTCATATTAAATATACATTCCCTTTTGTCATGTTTTTCTGGCGAAATACCTAACAGAAATATTTCTGGCTTTAAATCTAATATAATTATAATATAATGAGATTGTTAAATATTAGGAGAAATATTTTCTCGAGGTTCCCCGGGTTTCGTTTTTTTAACTCCGAAGAAGTTTAGTTCCCAGTTTTAATGGGAAAGGAATCCTCCGTAAACTGAAATTCGTCACGTTCTCCGGTTCGGTCATTTAAAACCACTCCGTCAAATGCTATTATGAATTTCTACGCCCAAGTGACATCGGTGCTCCAAATTTATATAACTAGAATTTTTTTTAATAAAAAATCATTTGCTCCTGATTTTTGGGAAATTGTCTGTACAGGTGGTCTCGGATCTCCTGGTGGTCTCCCATCCAAACCAAGCCTGAACTTGTTTTATGTACAAATAGTTCTCGACTTAACAGCAGCTCATTTAGTGACTGACAACATTGCCGAAAAAAGGGACTTACGACCGTTTTTCACACTTCCAACCATAGTAAGCATCCTGACGGTCATGTGGTCGAAATTCAGACTGTTGGCAACCGATTCATATTTATGACGGCTGCAGTGTCCCGGAGTCACGTCATCCCCTCTTGCAACAACCAAGTTACTAATTTAACAGCTGCCGTGATTCATTTAACAACCGTGGCAAGAAAGGTCATAAAACAGGGCAAAACTCACTTAACACATGTCTCATTTAGCAACCTAAATTTGGGGCTCAACTTTGGTCCTACGTTGAGGACTAGCTGTATGGAGACGATGATGTATAAGTAGGCTGCAATGTTCCTCATGTCCATGAGGCGGCGGTATAAAGTGCCACCTGCTGCCCTCTGGTGGGCATCTGGAGCGTTGCAGTCCAGATTTGATACCCGTAAGGTAACCTAATTATATTTTGTTTTAGATAAATTGCAATTACAAATTTTCTGCAAGGGGAGGATTCTGGATGAGCATCAGGGCTCCAAATTTATAGAACTGGAATAATATAAATTTAAAGAGGGCGATGAATAACTAGGTTGCAATACTCCACATATCCATGAGAGGGCACTACAAATCACCAGGCTGCAATCCCAACGGGATTGACTGAGAATCTCCATAGACACTAGGCTGCAAATGCTTCTTGTGTCCACCAGAGGGCGGTAGAAAGCACCCATCTGCAGCCCTCTAGTGGGCATCTGGAACGTTGCAGTTTTATTACCCGCAATGCAACCAAATCTCTGAATTTTATATGGATTGCAACAACAATCTTGCAGTGTAGGTTGCACGCAACGAGGGGACTCTGTCGCGAAGCCAATGAGCCACCAGGACTCCAAATTTATATAACTGGAATAATACAAATATAGAGAGGAAGATGTACAACCGGGCTGCAATACTCCACAAGTCCACAAGAGGGCAGTATAAAGCACCATATTATTCTGCAGCCCTCTATTGGGCATCTGGAGCGTTGCGGTTCAGATTTGGTTCCCGCAATGCAACTAACTCTTTTATTATATTTAGATGGATTGCAACCGCAACCTTGTGGTGTAGGTTGCCCGCAAGGAGAGGATTCTGTAGCGAAGCCAACGAGTGTTCCCAATGCATATAACGAGAATAATATAAAGATAGAGAGGAAGACGTACAACTGGGCTGCAATACTCCGCATCTCCAGGAGAGGGCAGTTATAAAGCACCATCTGCAGCCCTCTAGTGGGCATCTTGGAGCATTGCAGTCCAGATTTGGCTCCCGCGATGTAACTAACTCTTTTATTATTTTTAGATGGGTTGCAACCACAATCTTGCAGCGTAGGTTGCACTCTTCCCGTAAAGAGTTAGCTACAACTCTTTTATTATTTTTGGGTGGGTTGCAACCACAACCTTGCAGTGTAGGTTGCCCGCAAGGAGAGGATTCTGTAGCGAAGCCAACGAGTGTTCCCAATGCATATAATGAGAATAATATAAAGATAGAGAGGAAGACGTATAACCGGGCCGCAATACTCCGCATCTCCAGGAGAGGGCAGTTATATAAAGCACCATCTGCAGCCCTCTAGTGGGCATCTTGGAGCGTTGCAGTCCCAGATTTGGTATCCGCGATGTCAACTCACTCTTTTCGTTTTTAGATGGGTTGCAATTACAATTTTGCAGCGAGGTTGCATGCGAAGGGAGGATTTCGGTCGCGAAGCCAACTGAGCCGTGGGGGGTAGCCATTGAGCGAATTCCCTCCCCATATCTTGCCCTCCCCCTTCCTCTCCTTCTCCCCCTCCCTCTGGAATCTCAGCCCTGTTGTTCCAAGATATTTTGAAGTCTCGCTAGCCCCCCTCCTCCTCGTCCTCCCTGAACCTGTTCCTATTCTTCATACCACAACAATGATGACACTTCCAATTGTTCGGGGCCAGGCTGGAGATGTGGGGAGGGGAGGGGGGGGCGGCCGAGATGGGTCTGCCTGTCCATATGAGGCCGGCCAAGAGGAGGGGGCGGGGGGATTGGGGATTTATAACCAGGGTCCTGGCCAGGCACCCTTGCTTAGAACCCCACTCCTCCTGTACTGGTGACAGGTAAGACCCTCCCCCCCCCATTCCCGTTGCAGCCTTCCAGCCCCCAAAGTGTGGGGTTAGGGAATCCCCCATGCTTCAGGGAAAACGGCGAGGTTTTGGGGCGTTCAGAAATGACCTTTCTGGGGTTGTGGGAATGAGACGCGTGTCTCGAAGGCCAGGATGCAGTAGGGGGTGGGGGGGCGATGCAAGGTCTACATGCATTCCCCCCCATCCTGAATTTTAGGGGGGGCAAGGGGGAAGAAGGCGTTGTAAGGAATGAGCTGGTAATAGCCACGTTTCGCTGGGCATCTCTGGCACCTGCTGCGGTGGGCGATGTCGCCACCTGTGAGGCAGTGGGCATCCTTCCTTGCTCCAGCTGAAGCTTTTCCCCCAGCTGGGGAGCATGGGAGATGTAGTCCAGCTGGGCTGGAGGAGCCAGGTAGGGGAAGGATGAGTTAGCAGCATCGCGCCGTCTGTAAAGAGGGATTTTTTTCTCTTGAAATGGTCTCATTTTTTGGCCAGGAATATTCTACATTTTCACGCCCTAGTCTGGCTTTTAATTCAGAAATGTCCGTTTCTTTCCTTTTTCCTTTCCTTTCCTTTCCTTTCCTTTCCTTTCCTTTCCTTTCCTTTCCTTTCCTTTCCTTTCCTTTCCTTTCCTTTCCTTTCCTTTCCTTCTTTCCTTTCCTTTCCTTTCCTTTCTTCTTATTGCAATCTCCTACCTTCCTTCCTTCCTTCTTTCTTTCCTTCCTTCTTTCCTTCCTTCCCCTTTCTTTCTTTCTTTCTCTTCCTTCCTTCCCTGCCTCCCTTCCTCCGTTCTTTTCTTTTCTTTTCCTTCCTTCTTTCCTTCCTCCCTTCTTCCTCCCTTCTCCCTCCCTCCCTTTTTTCTTTCTCTTCTTTCCCTCCCTCCCTCCATTCTTTTCTTTTCCTTCCTTCTTTCCTTCCTCCTTTCCTCCCCCTTCTTTCCTCCCTCCCTCTCTCCTTTCCTTTTTTCTTTCTTTCTCTTCCCTCCCTACTTTTCTTTTCCTTCCTTCTTTCCTTCCTCCCTTCTCTCTCCATTCTTTCTTTCCTCCCTTCCTCCCCTTCCTTCCTTCCTTCCTTCCTTCCTTCCTTCCTTCCTTCCTTCCTTCCTTCCTTTCCCCCTATCCTCCCTCCCTCATCCCTTTAATAAAATAATCAGAAAAGGCACTCCGAGAGACCCCTTCTTTTGCTCTCAAAATAGTTGGGACTACAACTCCCATCACTGGCTGAGACACACGGTCTTCTACATCCTCGCCGCCTTGGCTGCCGTGCTCAGCGTGTCCGACTGAAAGGAAAAAAAACCCACAACTTTTTTTGTGGGGGGGTAGTTTAGTTCTTTCCTTAAGGAAACAACCGGACACTGCGGAAATATACCTCAGAATCGATCTGAGGTATAAAATGCATGAAAATCTATATATTGCAGGGTTTCTCCTCCCGATATTTTGCTCTTTTCCTTAAATATATAATGGAATAATCCTGTCAGAAAGGATCCCTGGGTGGCTGGGGAAAGATTTGGGGTGTATATTGTACTAATACGTCTCTTTTCCACAACAGGAGTCCGTCCTGAGGTGTCCGCAGTTCTTCTCTTGTGAAATCCACTAAAAACAAAGGGTAACTATCAGGAGTAGCTATTTCTGACCCAGAGAGCGATCTATTCCTAGTATATCTATTCACACTCCAGGCACAGCTGTTCTGGGCGCAGCCCTGCCTAAAGCTGGTTTTCTAGAGCGTGCAATTCTGCTAACAGCCAGCAGGGGGCAGCGTATTCGCATTGGAAGGAGAGGGATTAAATCAGGTGCAGTTCCAGTGCTGTACACCTGAGGGAGGGAAAGCAGCGCTATTCAAAACTTGGCCTAGCTCAGGGTGTCCTCTGGTGGATCTCTTGGGAATGACACATTGCAGATTTGCATCTGTTAAGCGGTCAGAGTCCTGATGATGTTACCTATTAGGGTCAGAAAATGTCCACGAGAAAACCACCAAGCTAAGAGAGCACCAAAGACCCTTCAGTCTTCCTCCTTCTCCTCCCTCCCTTTTCCTCCTCCTCCTCCTCCTTCGAGCACTGATGAAGTTACCTAATTTGGTCATGAAACATCCGCAAGGAAACCACCTAGCTCAGAGAGCACCAAAGTCCCTTCGGTCCTTGTCCTTGTCCTTGTCGTTCTCGTCCTCCTTGTCCTTGTCCTTGTCCTTCTCGTCCTCCTTGTCCTTGTCCTTCTCGTCCTCCTTGTCCTTGTCCTTGTCCTTGTCCTTGTCCTTGTCCTTGTCCTTCTCGTCCTCCTTGTCCTTGTCCTTTTCCTCTTCCTCCTCCTCCTCCGAGCACTGATGATGTTCCCTAGTTGGGTCATGAAAGGTCTGCAAGAAAACTACCAAGCTCAGAGAGCACCAAAGTCCCTTCAGTCCTCCTCCTTCTCCTCCCTCCCTCCCTTCTCCTCCTCTCCCTCCTTCCAGCACTGATGATGTTCTCTCGTTGGGTCATGAAATGTCCTCAAGAAAACCACCCACCTCAGGGACCTCCCTGGTTCAAATTTTCCCCCCAAGACCGGAAGGTGTGAATCCTACCACCTGCCCACCACAAGTGCATCACGGCCCGTAGATTTCGTTAAACTGGGTTTTGTTGTTTTTCCTTCGCAGCTCCTGCCATGGACGTATCTGAATTCGGGGCCGCCGCCCCATTCCTGCGCCTGTCGGAAAAGGCTCGCATCGAAACTCAGACTCGGCCATTCGACTTGAAGAAAGACGTCTTCGTGCCGGATGACAAGGAGGAATTCGTGAAGGCCAAGATTGTTTCCAAAGAAGGTGGCAAAGTCACCGCGGAAACGGAAAAGGGCAAGGTGGGCAAATCTCGTCCCGCTAAGATTACTTTCCGGACCAAGGGCAATGATTCCTAGCCAGATCTTTATAATAACAAGAATTGGAAAGGGGCCTTTGAGATCCTCTAGTCCAACCCCCTGCTCAAGCAGGAGACCTTATACCATGTTAGACAACTGACGGTAAGGCTGTAAGCCATTCCTTTGTACCTGAAGGAGTTGGATGGATTCCCCTTTAATTCTTGGCATCTTCCACCCAGGTGTGCTGTAAAACAGGTGCTGGCCGAGGATGATGGGGCTTAAAATCGAAGCTACCTGGATGGTACCCCTCAGAGAAGGGTAGAGTAACCGAGAAGAAATAATAGTAGAGAGCACAGAGCGGTGTTTCTCAACAACGGCCAATTTAAGAGGTGTGAACTTCAACTCCCAGAATTCCCCAGCCAGCCATTTTAAGAAGTGCAGACTCCAACTCCCAGAATTCCCCAGCCAGTGACGCTGGCTGGGGAATTCTGGGAGTTGAAGTCCCCACCTCTTAAAATGGCTGCGGTTGAGAAACACAAAAATGGCCTTATGGACAGCAGGAACAGTTGCTACCAAAACAATGGTTAGATAAGAGGGGACTCAGCCCTGGCCAAGAAAACAATGTAAGAAAATATTTCAGACAAGCCTCTCCCCAATTCGCATGAAGAGAAAGGAGGGAAAGGGGACATGTTTTCAATCGCTAGAACTATTACAATATTACATTTATATTGTAATATTGTAAATGCCGACCTAACATGGTATAGACTTCTTAATCTGGTCTGTTGGGCTCGACAGTTATAAATCTTCCAGGGGGGTCAAATACCATTGTTCCCTTTTGTGTGTGTGTGTGTGTGTGTGTGTGTACTTGTGTGTGAGCTTTTGAGAGGGTGTGGACTCCTGACAGCTGCCTGGACAAGTCCCTGCAGTTTTCTTGCAAAGATTTTGGATGTGATGTGCCATTGCTTGCTTCCTAGGGCTGGGAGAGAGGGACTGGCCCAAAGTCACCCAGCCAGCTTTCATGTCTATGGTGGGACTAGAACTTTCCATCTCCTGGTGATTGGACCAGAGTTACCCAGCCAGCTTTCATGCCTGAGGCAGGACTAGAACTCACCATCTCCTGGTGATTGGCCCAAAGTCACTCAGCCAGGAGTTCTAGTCTAAGGCGGGACTAGAACTCCCCGTCTCCTAGTGATTGGCTCAAAGTCCCCCAACCAGCTTTCATGCCTGAGGCAGGGCTAGAACTCACCATCTCCTGGTGATTTGCCCACTCAGTCAGAAGTTCTAGTCCCGCCTTAGACTAGAACTAGAACTTAGACTAGGACTAGAACTCCCCGTCTCCAGGTGATTGGCCCAAAGTCACTCAGCCAGGAGTTCTAGTCTAAGGCGGGACTAGAACTCCCCGTCTCCTAGTGATTGGCCCAAAGTTACCCAGTCACCTTTCATGCCTGAGGCAAGACTAGAACTCACCATCTCCTGGTGATTTGCCCACTCAGTCAGAAGTTCTAGTCCCGCCTTAGACTAGAACTAGAACTTAGACTAGGACTAGAACTCCCCATCTCCTAGTGATTGGCCCAGAGTCACCCAGCCAGCTTTCATGCCTGAGGCAGGACTAGAACTCACCATCTCCTAGTGATTGGCTCAAAGTCCCCCAGCCAGCTTTCATGCCTGAGGCAGGACTAGAACTCACCATCTCCTGGTGATTGGCCCAAAGTCACCCAGTCACCTTTCATGCCTGAGGCAGGACTAGAACTCACCATCTCCTGGTGATTGGCCCAGAGTCACCCAGTCAGCTTTCATGCCTGAGGCAGGACTAGAACTCACCATCTCCTGGTGATTGGCCCAGAGTCACCCAGTCACCTTTCATGCCTGAGGCAGGACTAGAACTCACCATCTCCTGGTGATTGGCCCAAAGTCACCCAGCCAGGAGTTCTAGTCTAAGGCGGGACTAGAACTCCCCTTCTCCAGGTGATTGGTTCAAAGTCACCCCGCCGACTTTCGTGCCAGATACAGGACTCAAAGAGTAGCATCCTGAGTCAAGGTAAGATTGAGGGAAGGTAGCCCCGTTTTTGCGGTGAGGCCTGTCAGGAACTCACTATCCGATTCCTTCTCTTTGGCAGACGGTGACGGTCAAAGAAGACCAAGTTATGCAGCAGAACCCGCCCAAATTCGACAAGATCGAGGACATGGCCATGCTGACCTTCCTGCACGAACCCGCCGTGCTCTACAACCTGAAGGATCGCTACGCCTCCTGGATGATCTACGTAAGCCGAGGAACGGGGAGGGATGACTTTGTGTTCTGACCCAGCTCCCCAAACAGGACAAATCCTCGGACGTGAACTCAAAAGATTCCTTTCATTAGGAGCGCCGGCAGCCCCGGCAACAAGTTTCTCTCGCAGGCTAATAAGTCCGTCCGTCCATCCGGAAGATGAATAGTTGTCCACCCCCCTGCCTTTTATCCCCAGAATTAGGGGGGCTACGTTAGCAGCGGTGGCTCTTCCGTCCCGAGGACCGGCCCATAGATTTCCACTGCTCTCCTCTCCTCTGCCTTCTGCGCATCCGCGCGTCAGGCACAGGACCCAGCTGTTCCTCCTCCTCCTCATCAGCCATTTCCAGACCTGGGGGCTGTTGACCCTCCATCGGAGGGCTGACGGATGGTCCAGGCTCCGTCTCTGTCTCTCTCTCTCTGCCGGCCCCACTCCCTCTTCCCCCTCAGAGCTCCCAGGTTGCCTTGATGCTGACCCTGACTCCCACACCTCCTCCTCTTCCTCTGATTCGGCAGCTGGAGGGGCCAGTGGCTGATAGGCCACAACACTTTGCGAGGTGGTCCTTCTTCCTAGCCTGCAGGGATCTGGGGGTGATGAGCAAAACACAGGTGGGGTTGTGTGTTCGGAAGCCATCCCAGTTACAGCAACAGTGCAGGTAGTCCTCAACTTCCAACCATGGTTGGTCGGGGAATTCTGGGAGTTGACGTCCACGGTCTTAAAATTCCCAAGGTTGAGGAGCACTTCTCCAGAGAGAAGGCGGGCATTCATGTAAGGAAGAAATCAATTGTCCTCTCCCCAAGCTTAGAGATGTTAAGTCTGGAGGTTCTTCCATAATCCAGGAGGTCCTTCGGAACTTCACTTCTCGTCCTTCTCTTCTTCTCTAGACCTACTCGGGGCTCTTCTGTGTAACGGTCAACCCCTACAAGTGGTTGCCCGTCTACAACGCGGAAGTGGTGGGCGCTTATCGAGGGAAGAAGCGGAGTGAAGCTCCTCCTCACATCTTCTCGATCTCCGACAATGCCTATCAGTACATGTTGACAGGTAAAGGACCTGACAGGTAAAGGAGGACCAGGGAGCCAGAAGGAGGGACCTGGTTGTCATCAGAGAAGAACGAAGATTTCAGGAAGTCAAATGTTGCTCTTCCTTTTCCCTTCTTCTTCTTCCTCCTTATCTATCTTCTCCTCTCTTTCTCCTCTTCTTTATCTTCTCCTTCTCTTCCTCTACTTCCTTGTCTATCTTCTCCTTTTTCTTTTCCTTGTCTATCTTCTCCTCCTTCTCTGTCTCTCCTCCTCTTTTTTTACTTTCTCCTTCTTTTTTCTCCTCTTCCTCATCTGTCTTCTTCTTCCCTTCTTCCTCCTTGTCTATCTTCTCCTTCTTCTTCCCTTCCTCCTTGTCTATTTTCTCCTACTCTTCCTCCTTCCCTGTCTCCTTCTCCTCTTCCTTTCCTCATCTTCCTCCTTGTCTGTCTTCTTTCCTTCCTCCCCTTCCTCCTTGTCTATCTTCTTTTTCCCTTCCTCGTCTATTTTCTCCTTCTCTTCCTCCTTGTCTGTCTCTTTCACCCTTTCCTTCTCTTCCTCCTTGTCTACCTTCTCCTTCCCTTTCCTCCTCTTCCTCCTTGTCTGTCTCTTTCTGCTCTTCCTCCCTTGCTTTCACAGTTCTCCCTTTCTTTTCTAACCTTTTTTTCTTTCTCTTCCCTAGATCGCGAGAACCAGTCCATCCTTATCACGTAAGTCCCATCTCCTACCTCGAGATCTTTCACAATACACTTTAGTCATCTTCCCATCCTACGGAACTTGTTTTCCATTTTGATTGTGGGTCTCCTTCTCACAGTGAATTTAAAGTGGTTTTCTTCAGTCTTCAATCTAGCATGAAGTTATGTGGACATCGTTTATTTATGGACCTGGGATCCCTACCCATTTGCAGGAGCTGGGTTGAAAAATGGTGCTGGATTATTTAGTATTAAGTATATATAAAAGACAATAATTGATAGTGGTCTGTTGTAAGTCGAGGACTTACATATTGCTGTCTGATATCTCCCGGGTTGAATAAATCTTGCTTATGTATAGACAGTCCTCGACATACAACCGCAATGGGTACTTTATGGTGATCGTATTTACCGCCAGTTCTGCCCCAGCTCCGGATCCCAAGGAGTGTGACACACACCAAGCTCCAAAAACTCTGTTTATTACAAACAGACCCCTTTCAAAATGCAGGCTTTCAGTGCAAATGTCCTTATCAGCCTGCTATAAAGTACAAAGAATAAACAAAGTCCGACAAAGGTTGGCAACCAGCCCAGAAACCAAGATGTGATAAGAAACTCACTCTCCAAAATGCGCTGCCTAATAATTAAACATTGTTTCCAGCAACAATTGCTAACTGCGTGCGACTTAAATAGACTAAGGGAGTGGCCAATTAGCCCCAAGCCTTACTCTCGAGGAGACCTCCTCCTCCTGAGTAGCCACTCCTGCCTTTTGGCAGCCCTGCGTGCTCGAGCATTGAGGAGAGGCTCCTCCACTTCACTCTCTGCACTTGAAGGAGCCTCTGGAGGTTCTGAAGGCCCTGGCTGAGTCTCTGCCTCTGGCACCACATCCTCTTCAGCCTCCTCGCTGTCCGACGCGAGCACCGGCTGCACAGGCTGCTGGCGCGACACCACACCAGCCTCCTCGTTGTCGGGATCAGCCACAAGCCGCGCAGGCCGCTGGCGGGCCACAATACCGCCCGCATAAAAACTGTCCCACAAATCGGGCCTTCATGAAATTAATGTCGTTTTTCCAACCTGTAGCGGAGAATCCGGTGCTGGGAAGACGGTGAACACCAAGAGGGTCATTCAATATTTTGCGGTCATCGCTGCCATCGGGGACCGTATCAAGAAAGACGAAGCAGCTGCAACAGGGAAGGTGAGCGTCCAATCGGAACGGTGTTTCTCAACCTTGGGAACTTTAAAAGGGGTGGATTTCAACTCCCAGAAATCCTTGTACTCAGGGACTACCGGTACTCCAGTTCCATGTTTCTCAACCTTGGGAACTTTAGATAGATAGATGAATAGAGGTGGAAGGGACCCTGTAGGTCATCTAGTCCAACCCCCCACCCAAGTAGGAGACCCTATACCCTTTCTGACAGATGGCAGTCCTGTTTCTTCTTGAAAGCCTCCAGTGATGAAGCTCCCACAACGTCCGAAAGCAACTTCTGTTCCATGGGTTCTCACTGTCAGAAAATGTCTCCTTAGTTTAGTTTAGTTTAGTTGATTATATTTATATACCGCCCCCCTCTCCCGAGGGACTCGGGGTGGTGAACAGCCAGCAAATAAAATACACCGATACAAAATTTAAAACAATATTAAAATCCAATTAAATCAATTTGGCCCATAGTTAAAAACCCTATATTAAAACCCCTAATTTTTTTAAAAAACAATTCTTTTTAAAAAGAGTAGGTCAGGCCAGCCCGGCTTGATGAAACAAAAACGTCTTTAGGGCAGTTCGGAAAGCACGAAGGTCAGGGATCCGTCGTATCTCTGGAGGCAACTCGTTCCAGAGGGCAGGTGCCCCCACAGAGAATGCTCTCCCCCTGGGGGCCACCGGCCGGCATTGTCTGGCTGACGGCACCCTGAGGAGGCCCTCTCTGTGGGAGCATACTGGTCGGTGGGAGGCTACCGGTGGCAGAAGACGGTCTTGTAAGTATCCGGGTCCTGAGCCATGGAGCGCTCTAAAGGTGGTAACCAATACTTTGAAGCGCACCCGGAAGACCACCGGGAGCCAGTGCAGCTCGCGCAGGAGAGGTGTTACATGGGAATGCCGAGTCGCCCCCATAACCACCCGCGCGGCCACATTCTGGATCAGTTGGAGCCTCCGGGTGCTCCTCAAGGGGAGCCCCATGTAGAGAGCATTACAGTAGTCCAGGCGGGATGTGACGAGGGCATGAGTGATTGTGCGTAAGAGGGAAGACCTGTGGGAGTGCAAGGCCAGGTGCCAGCGTCTGGAGGCTCAGTGGGCTGAGATGATCAGCCAGTTCCAGGCCATGAGACAGTCCCACTGGAACAAGGCCCTCCGGCTCTTTGCCACCAGCGGCGCTTCCCTCCAGCCTTCGCCCAAAGCCCCGGCACTAGGAGGCCGAAGCAAAATATCTACCCATACAAAAAGACCCCTAAGGGGGAGACTCTCTGCAGCAACACAAACGTTCATTGCACATACCCGGCCCAGGGGCCTTAGTTTGAGGACCCCTGATTTAGTGCAATATAAAAAAAGTGCAAGTGATTTTTCTGCGGACCACCCAAATTTTCTCGCGGACCACCAGTGGTCCACGGACTACCAGTTGGTGACCGCTGGCATAGAGCATCTCTGCTACCGCTTCGCCCGGACAAGTACGAACCGGCTGAATGCCACCTCTGATCTCCACGTAATAAACTTGGGTCCAGTTGCCACGATTTCACCTTTTGCTGTATCCTGTTCTAACACATCCACCCCTCACCCCCTACCCCATCTACAGGGCACCTTGGAAGATCAAATCATCCAAGCCAATCCAGCTCTGGAGGCCTTCGGCAACGCGAAGACCTTAAGGAACGACAACTCCTCCAGATTTGTAAGTAGGGATGAAAGGAGGAGGCTTTTGACCTCTCTGGGATACCGAGACCATCGTGTTCAATTTTTGCCAACCTCTAAACCTGCTCTCAATCCATTTCTCCTTTCTTCTTCAGGGTAAATTCATCCGAATTCACTTTGGGGCAACAGGAAAACTGGCCTCAGCCGACATAGAAACCTGTGAGTGTTGGGAGTCTCCAAAATTCTCAAATCTTTGATTGATTCTTTGAAAGTTCTTCTGGGTTTTTCCCACTTGTTCACCATCTCGGTATCTTTTGTCGTTCTCCACATTTCCGTCTTCTCCTTAGATCTCCTGGAAAAATCCAGAGTAATCTTCCAGCTGAAGTCTGAGAGGAATTATCACATCTATTACCAGATCTTGTCCAACAAGAAGCCAGAGCTGTTGGGTGAGTCATTCGCCATGAATTTATAAAACTCTAATTGAAACCAGTAGTCGGATTCAGCCGGTTCGGGCCAGTTCGGGTGAGCCGGTTGCTGGCTGGCTTCACCCCTCCCCGCCCCTTCCAGGAGTCCCCTTATGCCTTGTTTTGGCTCTCAGGTAAATGCAGAGCGGCCTACTAGGCCCAAAGGAGGCACAGGGGGTGTGGCACACCCCCCCCGCAGCCCATTTTTGCTCCCACGGGGGTGCAGGAGGCCGAGTGCTGCCTGTCAAACCCCTGGCCACGCCCACCATGGCCACGCCCACCCAGCCAGTCATTAGGGCAGAGAACCAGTTGTTAAATTATTTGAATCCCACCACTGGTTAACACCACATCTGGATTACCACAGCCAGTTCTGATCACCATACTAGAAAAAAAAGTTGTTGAGAGTTTGGAAAAAGTTCAGAGAAGAGCAGCTAAGGCGATCAAAGGCCGAGAGACTAAACCAATTTGAAGCACGGCTGCAGGATTTGGGTTTGGCTAGTCTAAAGAAAAGAAGAATTAAGGGTAACACGATAGTAGTATTCCAAGAGTGGTGCGGTGGCCTAGAGGGTGGAGCTCTCGCCTCAAAATCAGGAGGCTGTGAGTTCAATCCTAAGTAGAGGCAGATATTTCTCTCTCTCTCGACACAATGAGAATATCTCTGCTGAACAAAACTCCGCATTGGTGACAGGAAGGGCATCTGGCCAGTAAACACTCAGTTCCAGTCAGTTACCCAGACTCCACCACCACAAGAGTCATTAAAAGAAGGTGATTATAACAGTATTCCAGTACTGTTCTGTCCCTGTCTCACACACGCACACAAACAGTCAGCCAGGGGTTAAATAAAACTTGCAGACAACAAATTCCTTCGATAAGAGGATTGGCAGCAACCCAGTAGCTGCTTGCCAAGAACTTTACTCACAGAGGGAGGGGTTGTTCCTCCGTCAGATAAACCAAAACAATATACACACAGTCAAAGAATTGTCAAGTCCAGTCCGTATTAAATCCAAGGCAGATAACGTTGTTTCAAAGATACAATGTGACTCGCTAGTAGTTTAGTTTTGTCCATCACAGAGTCTGAATTGCCACCACACCCCCTTTTATCCCCTGTGGGGTGTGGTCCAGTGACTCAGCTTAATCTCTGGCACGCCTCCTTTTCTGCTGCGTGCGCTTGTCTCTCTGACGCTGGCGTGGATCCAGCCAAGACTTATCTCCGTCACTGTCTGACTGCGAGGAGATACCTGCCTCCTGGCCAATCTCTTCTCCTTTGGGAGACACCTGAGGCATTGCCAGAGAGGAGGGTCCTGGAGAGGGAGGCCTGGCCAACTCCTCTCCTTCATGTTCGGAGCCTTCTCCCTCCGATAAGTCGGCCTCGGGGGTCGGAGTCACAACAAGTACTTGAGGGACTGCCACAGAGAAGAGGGGGTCAAATTATTCTCCAAAGCACCCAAGGGCAGGACAAGAAACAATGGGGGGAAACTAATCAAGGAGAGAAGCAAACTTCCTAACAGTGAGGACAATTAACCAGTGGAACAGCTCGCCTTCAGAAATCGTGGGCGCTCCATCACGGGAGGTTTTTAAGAAGAGACTGGCCGGTCACTTATCTGAAATGGTATAAGTTCTCCTGCTTGAGCAGGGGGCTGGACTAGGGACCTGTTGTGAGAGTTACAGCAGTGGTAAGGTGTCATTTCCATTTCACAACGACCCTTGTCCTCTTCTGGTGCTGGAATAACCACTTAGGAAGAGAAGGTTGGCCACGTTGTGTCAACGCCTGACTTCTTCCACCCGTTTCTCTTTCCAGATATGATGTTGGTCACCAACAATCCTTACGACTACGCCTTCATCTCCCAAGGAGAAACCACGGTACCTTCCATCGATGATGCTGAGGAGCTGTTGGCAACTGACGTGAGTACTATTCTCCAAGTGTCCCTCCAACTTGGCTCCTAGATCAGGGGATCCCGACCTTGGCCACGTGAAGACCAGGGGTGAAATCCTACTGGTTCGGACCGGTTCGGGTGAACTGCTAGGGATTATCGGCATCAGTTCACTGAACCGGTAGTAATTACCCCTCCTTGGCCCCACCCACGCCCGGCCGGTCGCCGCTTACCTCTTCCAGACGCTCGATATTCCATAGAATTCAATGTTAAATGCAGCAGAGAGAATGCTAACTTTTCTCCCTCCATTCAGAACGGAGCTGCTGCAACCTGTCCCTTTAAGGTAGTCCCCAGGAGGGAGGGGGCCAGGAGGGGACCATAAAGGGAGCAGCAGCTCCGTTCTGAATGGAGGGAGAAAAGTTAGCATTCTCTCTGCCACAGAATTCAATGTTAATGCAGCAGAGAGAATGCTAACTTTTCTCCCTCCATTCGGAACGGAGCTGCTGCAGCCTGTCTCTTTTAGATAATCCCCAGGAGGGAACAGGATGGGGAGGGCGGGGGAGCAGCTGGAATGGAGCCATTTTTGTGAAAGGCAGGAAAATGGGGAAGGGGATTTTCCTGCCTGTCATCCATTCCTCAATCTCAGCACAGACTGAGGGAAGGATGGTAGGCAGGAATATTCCCCTCCCCATTTTCCTGCCATTCGCGACAAGGAGTGGCTGGGAGGGGAGGGGCCGGTGAGGAGCCCCTTGATGTGAGTGATGTTGAGTTGGCCACGCCCACCCAGTCACATGACCCTCCCCCCCAACAAGCCACGCCCACAGAACTGGTAGGGGAATTTTTTTTTAATTTCACTCCCTGGTGGAGACCTGTGGACTTCAACTCCCAGAATTCCCCAGGCAGCATGGGTTTGAACCCTGAACCAGGGCAAATTGAAGACTTAAGATCTGTGGACTTCAGCTCCCAGAATTCTCCATTCCAGCTAGGGAATTCTAGGAATCGAAGGCCACAACTCTTAAAGGTGCCAAGGTTGGAGTTCAAGATGTCTTGGACTATTGAACCCTATACCTGGGCAACTTGAAGACTTAAGATTTGTGGATTTCAGCTCCCAGAATTCTCCATCCAGCATGGCTAGCTGGGGAATTCTGGGAGTTGATGTCCACAGGTCTTCAAATTGCCCAGGTTGGACAACCCTTGTTCAAGTGTGCCTTGTGAAGATGGACAGGGCGCTCTCCTCCCATGTAGTTGGGTCAGTCTGCGCTGTTCTCGCCTTCTCTCCACTCTCCATGCTTGGGGATCAGGAGGGGGAAGTCCTTGCTCATCGCCTGAGCTCTGTCGCTCCTCATTTCCACTCCTTGCCCTCTCTCGGTCATCCTGCCCCCGTTCCTCCTGGCGTCCCAATCCTGAGGGATCCTGGGCTGCCTCATCCTGCTCCTCCCCACATTCCTCCAAAGCCAACAAAGTCGCCCCCTCGATCTCCCTCGGCTCTAGCTCCAGCTCATCATCTCCCACAGATTCAGGCTCCGACGGGGGCATGATGCTCAGCAAACTTGAAGACTTACGATTTGTGGACTTCTACTCCCAGAATTCTCCATCCAGCATGGCTAGCTGGGGAATTCTGGGAGTTGAAGTCCACAGGCCTTCAAGTTGCCCAGGTAGGACACTTCTAGTTCAAGATGTTTAAACTACGGTATTGTGCCCTGAACTTTCCCCAAGTAAAGGCTCATGGGACATGTAGTCCAAACTGTATCTGAGAAATCTGAGATTGGAGATCGTTTGGTTGGAAATTGAATAGCTGGCTGGTTTTGGTTGAGCTTGGAGAAAATACTCATCCCCTGTTTTTTTCCCCCCCCCCTCCAAACCCAGAGTGCCTTTGACATCTTAGGGTTCACCCAAGAGGAGAAAAACTCCATCTACAAACTGACAGGGGCCATCATGCACTACGGGAACATGAAATTCAAGCAGAAGCAGCGAGAAGAACAAGCTGAACCGGATGGCACCGAAGGTGAGGGGAAGAAATGATCACGGTGGCCCCCCCAATTACGATGATGAGAAATAATTTACCAAGGTTTATTCATTCACAGTTAGGATAAAATTATTAAAAGCAGGGGTGAAATGCTACCGGTTCGGGCCGGTTCGCCTGAACCGGTAGTAAAAAAAATGCTTTAAAAAAGTTTT
Source organism: Pituophis catenifer annectens (assembly GCF_029215685.1). NCBI lineage: Eukaryota > Metazoa > Chordata > Lepidosauria > Squamata > Colubridae > Pituophis > Pituophis catenifer. The sequence continues at coordinate 4,451,039 of NW_027256895.1, forward strand.
AAAAAAGGTTCTGACAATCGCGCGGCACATCTAATTGTCGCACCACGTTGCTCAGTTTGTGTCTGAGTGTTTTATCCTTGGGGTGGACAAGTTTCTGCCTTCTCGGGTTTGAAATGGGTACGTATGTTGTGTTGGCTGAAGATCCTCCCGGAAAAGAACGAAAACACATCAAGGAAGTTCTCGGAATGTGTGGCTATCCCAAGTGGGCCTTCATCAAATCTTCAAAAAAAAAAAGACCCCACAGGAGCTCCTCCATAATGAGACAATGAAGAGAACAATAAACAAAGCAACGTTTTCATTCCTACATTTCAGTATTACCGGGAGGATCTTCAGCCGACACAACATATATGCACATTTCAAAACCCAGGAAGGCAGAAGCTTGTCCACCCCAAGGATAAAACACCCCTATTATATAGTCTTAAAGTGGAAGGTTGTTTTGAAATTAATATATAGATATTTGTATGGGGGAGGAGAAAAAGGGCAGATTATTGCTAAATTGGGAGTTATAATAATATTATTATGCTAAATTAGAAGTTATTATACAATGTTATAGTAGAATGTTATTCTGAAATGTATGGTAAAAGGGGGATGTAATAATATTATCAGAAAGAAAGGGTCAGTATTTGGGGGATGGAGTAAGGGGATGGTAAAATATTATATAATCTGTTACGAATTTGGATTTTATTTTGAAGAAGCCACAGGGGGACGGGTGGTGAGGGGGGGTTAGGGAGGAGGGGGGGAGAAAAAAGGGGAAAAATTTGTATTTGAAAAACTTTTTCAATAAAAAAAAAAGGACACAAACTGATCAACGTGGTATTTGCAGTACAAGGCAGTGAGCCATGTGCAGATCTGTCCACCGGGGAAACAAAACAGCCCTTTCACAAACCCATGGCACAACATAGCAGATCAAACAATCAGGACGAGATTCAGCAGTCCGTCCGCGTATAAAAGACAAAGGATGATCTGGATGACTGAGAATCTTCGTGAACGTTAAGGTGTGCAGCTTCATGTTTTGGGTCTCCAACCCA